>NW_024582441.1:2152636-2261976 GCF_018398535.1 Haplochromis burtoni
CCCCCCCCACCTCCCTCTGCTAGTCCCCTCCCTCATGTTTGCTCCTTCCTCTCTCTCTCTCATTGATAGTGAAGCATATGTGACTGGAATACTGAGGAGCTAATCATTATGCCATGAGCACAGCGCAGTGCTCGGGCAGAATGTCAATTCTCCCTCCTCTCTCTGTCTTCCTCTGCCTTTCCCTTCCCTCTCGTCCACGCTTTCCAAGCAGTAGTTAACATGGAAGCCACATTTGCGCTCTACACAGTGAAAATTAAGGAAACACTCTCACACGTAACGCCCGGCGCTTGCAAACACTGGGCTTTTAACACCTGCACTTAAGTGCAATGTGTAATGGTTCGGCGAGGTTTACATTTGTGCTGCGGATGGTATTTGGAGTGTGCGCGCGTGTTACATAGTTGTTATGTAAAAGCGCTCCACATCAATTTGTCAAGAGCAAAGTGGTGTGGGATGGAGATGAGAGACAGCTGTTGAATGCATATTTAGAGAGAGGAGGGAGACTGAAACAGAGAGTGACAGCAGACTTTCTGTGGAGGCCTAAATCACCACTAATATTAAGGTAAATAACCACGTAGGATTATTCGCATTATATTGTAAACACTTAAAAAGATAGAGGTATGATACGGAGATAGTCGTGCGCATGCAGCAGTCTCGGTGTCACTCAGCAGCGAAGGAAAACACAAATGAGAGCGGGGTAAATTAAACTAGAGGTAAATTAGACCGCGTGCACGCGCTTGGACTGCGGGGTGCACGTCAGCGTGTCTGATGAAATGGGAGAGACAGCACATGGAGACTCCTCCTGACTTCTTGAAAACTGCAGCTGTGGGTCACAGCTAGGGGTAACGCTGTGTGTACGCAGCCCTCCAAATCTTCCACTGAAAAACACACACACACAAACACACCACATGCACACAGACTACAAAGGAACTTTAAATTTGCAAGTTGGACAGACGCACAAACAGTCATATCCAAATGTCCACATAAACACACACACACATGGATAGAAAAAACCCCAGCCGTGGCCTAAGGGAACCTCTAGCGTGACATGGTTGCAGTCTAATAGGCTCAAGCATGAGTGAGTAATAGGTGTTCCAGCACTGTCCGCCCACTGGACAAAGACATCTTGAGATGCACATTATTTTATGAGATGCAAAGTGAATAGGTGAAAACATGATGATGCATTGGGTGGGCGGTGAGTGGAGGGGGCTGTTTGAAACCAAAGCGGAGGAGACAGCTCAGCATTGTCACATGCTATATTTGCTTCCTGGTTTGATTAGGGGACAGGTTAGCGGACAAGCCAGAGTTGATATACCCAGAGGCTATCATTTAATATATGAGACGCAAATAGGTTTTAACATAACGTACAGCACTTAGCATTCAGGTTATGAATGAAATAAGTCATAGGTTGGACTGGAGCAGTGCGGATTAATTAGTGATCGACACACAAGCATATTTATTTATTTTTGCTGCCACTTTATTAAATTAAATTCAATAGATTACATCTGGACAAATCTTTTAAAGCATAGTGTACAAACATCACTGTTAGGCAACACAGTGTTGTCACTAGCAATTAAAGCGCCACCTCATGCACAGAGTGACAAAATCAATGATTCAACATACCGTGGTGAGTTTAAAAGCCTTGGAGGACACAAAATGCTAAGAGAGCGCTGGGGCTGTAAGGTTAAGAAAAAGATCTATATTGAAAAGGCTACTTGGACCCACCAGAGAGGAGCAGTGGTATCATAAGGCCAGTGTCCCAGTCTCGTTAGGGGGGGATGAGACAGCATAGCCTGATCGAAAGTGGGGATATGGGAGTTAGACAGTGACATCATAGGCTGTGAGCTGCTTCTCTGGAGACTGCTGTCTGCTTGCAATGGGCTCGTGCTGTTGCTGAGTTGTGCCTTGTATGACTGAACATTATAAATAGTGAGAAGGGTGTCAGCTCCATTCAAGGGAGTTGTGCATGAAGAGTCGGGGTGCTCCAGTGAGAGGAGGAATGTTTTTCAGCAATGGCTTGGGTGTGTGGGAGAGGAAGTAGTCCCCACCTTTCTGTGAGTTACATATACTTGATTACAAGTAAAAGTGTTCTACTGAAAGTTTGATTCATTAGTAAAAAGTATAGGCAGCCCATTCTTCTTAATAAGACAAAGGACTCACTATGCTGAAATGCCATTTACCACTTGAAATCAATTCAACTCAATTTTATTTTATTAAGTATTGCATTAGTTCATTTCTGTCAGGACCACTTTAGTCAAAACTGGATTTTTCTTTTCCATCTGTGGTAATTTCTGTCTGCTGCTGGACCACCTGGGGAGCTGGGGGTGGGGCTTGGGATCAATGACAACCGACATCACATTGATTCGGTTAGAAATGGTATGAAATGAAGGAGCTGGGGTGGAGGTGGGTTTCCAAAGTGGCTTACAGAAGTATGATTATAATTAAAATGCTTATCTAATTAACTTGCTATTGAAGACTATTCTATATTTATTAAACATTTACTCAAACACTCACACTGAATGGATGCATCCTTGGTGGGGGGAGACTCAGGGGTTCAGTATCAAGATCCTTGATCCTTCGACATGCAGACTGAAGTAGGCAGGGAATCGATCCGCAATCTTGTATCGCTCATGTTTAAAGGGCTCATATCATGCTTTTCCATATTTTCTGTCACTGTGTTGTTATAGTTCAGAGCTTCAGACGCTCTAAACACCCAGCTGATTTCTCAGACTCGGCTCTGTCTTCAAGCACAGAAGCCCCTCCCACAAGTGGGATATCTAGCTGGCTAGACAAAACCTAAAACCCCAGATAGCAGGTATCACAATGGTGGTTTCTCTGGCGACTCAGAGTTTCTCCTTAAAGATCTTTGCACGCTCACATAATGGCACCGCCTACTCCAGACAGAGAGCAAAAAAATGGGTAATAAAGATTAAACATAAAATGTAACAGTAAAATGAGATGCTGTTACTGCAAATAAACTACAAATGTAACAGATGAATTTTCTGATCTGTGCATTATTAGCTGCAATTGGAGCAGTGCAAAAGAGACTTAACAGTATTTGAAGCAAGCATAAAAACATTTACACACTTTATGAATCACCAGATTAATGCATGCAAATTTCAGTACCAGTGCAGCTCACATAATATGAACTGCTGCAAGTTTACAGCTGGGCTTCACTCGGTTGTTTTAGTAAGGCGCTGCTTCAGAAGTTCCACAAAAAAAGTACAAAAGCATAAATGGTATTTCTTCAAGAGAGAATCTTTATCACGCTCATGAGACGCTGTAAACAGAAAGAATCAGTGAAATGATGATGCGTCTGGAGTTTAAACCAAACCATGAGTTACTGCAGAACACTTTACACTCAACATAACTCGATAACCCATTGATCTCACTTTGTAGTTCACCCTTCCTGCGTTCAGACCTTCTGTTTGCCGGTGGTAGCCTGTCAGAAGAAATGTGGATCCATCAAAATGACTTATTTTAGACCGTGGCTTCACCAAGGCTCGGTAAAAGATAAATAAGGGTCATATGTAAATCTGAATTCTGCAAAACTGCTCTAGTAGAGTCCAAGAATAAAAATATAGAGATGGAAATGAGCTAACAGCATGCTGTGATACAGTTATGCACTGGTTTATCGACTGAAGATTGCATCTGCCAATATTTGTCTTGTTGACCGCGCACTCATGCATCCGCACCTCCAGCCAATTTAGAATCACCAGTTAACCTCGCAAGCACGTCTTTGGGCCGCTTGTGAGATTAATTGGTGCTAATGCCTCAAAAAAAGATCCAAGCCGACCAGGAGCGTTATTGCTAACCGCTACACCACTGTGTTGGCCTTATCAGCAATACATTTTCATACATTTGCACGACTTAATTTGTCCTTATATAAAGAACATGTGATGGAGGTGGTGGCGTCCAGTAAAGTGGATTTCATTTAAATATGAAAAGAATTCATGAAAAATTGACACTGTCAATAAGAAATAAAAAAGCGTGTTCAATAATTTATTAATTCACGACGTGAGGAGAACGATTCATGGTGGCGTGAATGATGCAGTGCTGCTCAGGTTGTCTGACCAAACTAGCTCTCAGGGCTCTCTCCTTTTATTACAACCTTCATCGCAAAGTTAAAAAACTTTATTGCAGATTTGTCTGACGACACCGAGGGAATCAATAACGACAACAACAAAACAAAGAAAAAAATACACCGGCATCGGTTGTTGTTTCATATATTCTTAGTTAAACGCGGCGCCAGCATCACAATTTCACAATTAGTGGTTCCCCTCTCTGATTGGATCTACGCCTTCATGTGTCTGTGTGTGCACATTAGCGACATTATGTCAATATGCGCCTTTGCGTGTGAGCCGACGGGCGTGTTTACATTGTGGCGCGCTGGTGTGTGCACGTTTGTGTGTGTGTGTGTGTCACGGGGTACGAGACGAGGCGAGTGGTGCGGTCGTGTGATAGTGTTTGTCACCCCGAGCGAGCAGCCACGTCAAACTCTGTCAGGGTAGTTTTCCCCGGCCGTGGATGTAACACATCCCTCTGATTACTCTCTCTGTCTTTCTGTTGTCGTGTGTGTGAGTGTGCGTCTCATTCAGATAGTGTGCGTTTTCTTCATGACCAGCTTTTTCTTTTGCCCCCCCACATTTCAAATGCTTATCGGACAAACTGACAGTGAGAGCAAAGAGAGAGAATGGAGGGGTGATGGGTTTTTTATTTTTGATATTCATCTTTGAGAAAAATACCTAGGAGGGAGAGAGAGCGTGTAGAGGAGTGGGTGTTGGGAAGGAGGAGGGAGGGTGAGGAGAGAGTAGGAGGGTGCAGAGAGGGACGGAGAGAGAGCTAGCTGATTAGATTGGAGAAAGCCAAGGAGGTACGGGTATACTATTGAGCAAGGGGAGAGGCAGAGGGGAGGGTGACTAAGTGAATGCAGTTTGCCGTCGCGTGTCGCCGTATCACAGCGAAGTCCACTGGCAGGCAGACAGATCGGACCCGAATCAACAAATGGAGACAGAAAAACTGGATGTATACTGCATGTGAGGAGAAACCAAGGGAGGATATAGAGTCTGCCTTCATATCCTTTTATCTTTGCATCTAATACTACTGTGAGGAACCCACAGGGAGGGAAAGACAAACAGCGGACAACTCATTTTTCCTCTAACACGTCTGTGAAGCAGAGGAGCTGTGAATAGAGTGAGCTGTGGGACTCGCTGGGATTTCTGAATATAAGCTCAGTAAGTATTTGTATAGGCTGTGTAAAGGCACTGTATGAGTGTGTGTATATATGTGTGTGTGGACTGATGCCTCAGCTTTGTGCGCTGCCTCTGATGTTTTTTCCTCATAAGAAAAAGGCGAATATAAGGAGCGCTGGGAGGGAATTTAAATCCAGTTGTGCCGCTGCAGTGTTTCCCTTTATTGTCACATGTTGTTGGCGTCACTGAGCTGCTTTTCTTTTCTAATTTAAACAACTACCCCAGACTTGACTCTGTGTGCTGTTTGTGCCTTTTCCTCCTCAGTTGCCGGTGTGTGAGTGTGTGTGTGTGTGTGTGTGTGTGTGTGTGTGAGAGAGAGCTGATAATAGCAGCTCCATTGGTATTCAGCGGAGGGAGCTCCAGGATCTCGCTGCGCCTTTCCCCAGGATGGGATCACAGAGCAGGGATTGTGCTTGCCTGTGGAGAGCCCGCTGAAATGGGTGAGTGTCCATCCCGCTCCTTCTTTCCCCCTCCTCTTTTCATTCTCTTTCACCTCTTAGTTGATTGTTTCCTAAATATATATATATATGTATATATGTGTATGGCTTTAGTTTGCAGTTATATACAGAGCATTTTCATTCCTGATGGGCCCCCCTCGTTTCCTTGTGTCTCACCCACTCACCCTGTCCAGCCCCACCTGTTTCCCTCCATCACTCCTTCCATCCTCCTTTTCTTTTACCTCCCCCCAAACGCCTCAGGGCATAACCCGTCCTATCCAGTTTTAATGGATATAGACAAAATCTGAATGGCTCGATCCATTTTGCTGCCTGTCTCCCCCCTCTCTTTGCCTCCTTTTCCATCTTCCCCTCTTTGGCTGTGTCACCCATCCCCCCCCCCCTTCTTACTTCCATCCCTCTCTCGGTCTCTTCGGGCTCCTCACTACATTCTGTTTGATTTTAGACACACTGAGGACGCTCTGGGACTCTTTCCTGACAAAGGAAATGAATAAAGATGCTGTGGATGTGTTTATGTGTGTGTGGAAGGGCTGCTATTTCTGTGTCCGTGTCAATCTTTTTTTTTTTCCCACTCAGAGGGAGCAGAGGTTTGTGCTCAGCCTCAGTGTGAAGGACTGGAGGAACAGAAGGTTATGAAGTAGATCGGTGTATATAATAGCTTCTGGCATGACAGCTGTGACACATATGTACATGCACAGACACACAATGTCACTCTTTTTACACGCACCTCCGTCTTTGCACTCCTCGCTGACATACCTTCTGCACACCAATTCGCACCCACCTACGTCTTTTCACACCTGCGACACCTTAGCATGCTTAAGGTGCCAACAAAGGCTGGACCTACACACACATACACACACAATAGAAGACACTGAGCACTAACCTCACCGTGCTTAGTCTCATCTTAAATGGTCCTTGGAGATTATCGGTGTCACGGGAGGGTCGTATATATCCAACAGAAGTATTGATTGGAGCTGATAAGCTGAATGGCCTCGAATGTTTCACTGTAAATCGGCCATCACCCACCTCACTGGAGTCACTAAACTTATTTAACGATTTTACTCTGTTAAAAGAGATGATATTACTGCAGGGCTCTGAAATGACCTTTTTTCCTTTTTCCTCTGTACTTTTCTGACTTAAGAAGAGATCCATCACTCGACTCAGAGCGGCAAGCTTTTTTTGATTAGGATTCAGAAAGGACTTTATCATATTCAACAGGTGCAAACTGTTGCATAGTAACAGAGTCGAGACTACCTGTTGGGTAAGATTTGACATTGTGCCTCTATTTTTAGAATTGGGTCATCTGTTTGACAAAAGGTAGTGTGATTTATTAGGAAATGAAAAATAGAAACTCAGCAGGCATCCAAGTCTGTCTAAGCTCGGGCCATCTGTCATCTGCATGCATACCTGTCTACCTGGAGCGGGGTTAATTTAGAGGGATTTATGAATGCGTTTTGCCACAACATGAACTGATACATAGATAATATGTGTCGCTATTTGGAAACTGTACCAAAGTATGACTCACAAAAGGTTCATTGTTTTGTTTGCATTACATTAAATGCAAGAGAGCACAATGAAATGCAAAAAGCGTGACCTGTCAGGAGGTCTAAAGAGACAGTACCGAATACGACGCAGCTCTCTGCATGACATTTCAATCCAAATCTCAGTATGTTATAGACGAGAACAAAATATTTTTACATTTATCTTTAACTGAAGAGGTTCTCCTCATTTCTTTTGCACCAAAACACAACTGAAAAGTATTAATGTTGTTTCAGCTGCAGAGGAATAAACAGTTTTATGCGTCTTTAACACTGTAACGTCAAGAGTATCACACTCGATACGTGAGTTTTTGTGATGTGTCAAGACTTTTTTTCCCCCCTGGGAAAATTGCATGATACATTTTTAAGCTCAAACTGCAAAAAATGACAGATTTAGCAAATATGATACATATTAAAACTCATATGCAAATTAATATATATTTATTTCGTCAGAAGGTTCAATAGCTACTCTATTTTCAAAAAAATTAAATTTTCTGGCAATTATTTAATGGTTCAGGTTTTAAAAAGTTAAATAAAAATGAGCATAAAGTTATTTTAAAATATCTAAGATATTTGTCTCTACTCTGTCTTGTTCATTTGAATGCGTCTTATTTTAATATTTGAATCAGTTTTGTGTAAATATCACCTCAAGGTATTGTTTTCATCCATTGTGTCAAACAGATAATCCATCTTATCATTACATCTCACATGACTTTGTGTTATAATTTAGTGCAATAATAGAAGAAAAGTAAAAAAAAACCCCAACATTTTTTATTAAAATGTGACATCTAGTCTGGACCAACTAGTTATGTCTTGTGGCTTTGTTGCACCTGATGCAGCCTGTGGAGCCTGTGGTGAACAGACACCTTGGATTCTGAAGAGAAAGAGTAAAAATGATTGCATGAAAGAAGTTAGAGGTGAAGATCTGAAATTGGATAGAGGGAATAAAAGTGAGATGGGGATGACGAGAGCGTTTGAAGATGAGCTTGTTGGAGAGAGTGAAAGCCTCAAATCATAGAGTGAGTGGAGAGGAGGTCGGCACAAACAAGCAGCAAAGTCGTGGAAGAGTGACAAGGACGGAATAGACAGCAGGACGACAGGCAGGGTGGAGAGTGGCGAGGAGGAGAATGACATACGCGATAAGGAAGAGTGACACAAATGTCACCATGCTAACCTTTCATGCACTCTCCCTCTCTCCTCTCTTCTGCTTTTTCCTCCTTTCTTTCTCTCCTTCTAGATCTGAAGCCTCGCAGAGATGGGCACCAAATGGACAGCATGGAAGCCAACATCCACCCTCCAGCGACCAGCTTTCCACAGCTAACTGCCTCCACCATCTCCTGCCATCAGCTCGAACCATCCGAGCGAGGGCTGAGTCTGCAGAGTTGAGCCTGGACCAGCCGTCTACCGAAAGCAGAGATAAGCAGAGGGCGACAGGCCTCGGAGGAGTCAACGCGCAACAAGCCAGTCGGCGTGTTGAGCGCACAATTGAGCTTCTTGGACTTCATCTAAAATGAAATAGGCTGCAGTGATGCTTGAGCAATGGTACAGAGCTTTTGGATATGTCCGGATTTATCAACCGGATATATTTTTGAGATTACGACACTTTGGTGCACACCTCAGAGCTCAGCCACTTTTTCCAGATTGGCTTGTGGGCAAAAGCGAGTAATTGAAAATCCCCCCTCGAGAGGCGCTCTGTTTTGATTTGTTGCGGGGGAGGAGGGCCTATCATTATTGTTTTTTTTTCTTCTTCTTCTTCTTTTTTTTTTTTTTTTTGAGGAACATTTTCCAAAACACCCGGCTTTTATCCCACAAATTTCCCCCAGTTTCTCTCACATTGTGGAGAAGCACATTATGAAGCAGTACCATTCTTCTTCATCCTCCCTCAGTGACGGAGAGAGAGGAGGGACCGACTGTCCAGAATAGATAACGAGCAAGGAGACTGGCACCGAGGAGAGGAGAAGGAGAACGAAAAAAAAGGAAGAAGGAGAAGAAGCAGAAAACGGGGAAACAGGTGGAAAAAGAAGGAGAAGGAAGCCGACAGAGGGGGGAGAAAAAAGGCAGGGACAGCGAGAAAATAAAGGACAGAATTAACTAGGATTGCACAGAATCTTTTTTGGACTCTTTGTAATTCGTGTTGAGGCTAGTTAGCGCAATGGATAGGGGAGGGGTTCAGGATTTACACTGGGGAGGGGGGGGGGACTTGAGCAGGAGACTAGAATGATGTCCCGCCTGCACCTGCCTGGTCTGTATCTCAGTGTTTGGGAGGAAGACAGGCTGAAAGATGGCCTGGTAAACAGACAGCTGTATTGAATGACAGACAAGCTCTGAGTCTGGTGAGATAGACAGACAGACAGGAAGACGGGTACACAGCCCAAGTGTCAGGCAGAGAGTCAGGCAGACATCCAGTGCCGGCACAGTAGACGGCGCGCAAATCATTGTCATTCTGTGCAGAGCGTGAGAGGAAGGCAGAGAGCAGGAAAGAAAGCAGAAGAGCATCCTGGTGGTTGTAGCTTCTGGAGAATCTCAGTCAATGCTGTGGCAAGCTCATGCACTAAAAAAAACCCAAACAAGCAGTGAGGGAGGGAGGGGGGGCTGTTACTAGAAGGGAAATACAGGTTGGGGAGAGGGAGAGCGAGAGGGACGGAGGTAAAGAAACAGAGGGAGAGAGCAGGTGTCGGAAATCCTCCCCTTCATCTGCTTGTCATTTACTCCTTTATGCTCTCTCGTCGTCTGCCGAGGTGATTGGTTTTCTGTTACCGCCGTTCCTCTGCTTACGGGCCCACTGCAATCCCGAGGAAAACGAGAGGTGGGCAGACAGAGGAAACCAGAATAAGACAGCAAAAAAAAGGAAAAGGTGGAGCCTTTTCTGATTGACTCATTTTCACCCGTTCCTTTTGTTATTTGTCGAGGTGGGCTCTTGTTATTTTTGTGTTTGCTTTTTTTAAAAGTCAGAGATAGAAAGAAGAAAAACACACCTGCCCAATCGATCCCCCGTACATCCTCTTTGTACACAAGAAACAAACTTCTTTTTCCACCAATTGTTGATTTCTTGCCTTGCCTATCGGGATTATTTTCTCTTCTCAGTATAAACACGGGATTGCTCCAGATTCCTCCTGAATGTCCTCACACCCACTGACACAGTGTGAACTCCTCTGACTCCCCCCACGCCCCCCCCCTCACCCTTCACCCCCTTGGCTGAAGCGCTAAAACTCTGTGGTCTCAGATCTCAGTGCCTGTGTTGACTCACTACTACAGTGATAATATGGCACGGCGCTTCTGATACCGTCTGATTCATTCTGTAAGTAGGACCCTCTCTTTCTACGCGTGTACGTCTCCACATATGTGGCGCATGTCATTAGCATGTTTTTTAGCTTATGCATGCAGAAGCGCAGAAGTGGCGTGTCTCTCTGCAGTGTTGGTTTTATGGTGTCTTCACAGCGGATTTGCTTTCCTGTGCTTCCTCTGCCCCAGGCGGTTTGTGTGTGTGTGTATGTGTGTGTTTGTGTGTGTCTGCCAAAGAAAGAGATTTTGATCTTACAGCCAAGCTTACAACAGCATCAGAGTGGTGTCAGAATGAGGCGAACAGGGTGTCTTTCCCTGTGCGTGTGTGTATGTGTGTGTGTATACTCCTACATTTTAGTCCTGAGGTTAATTTGAACTAATTAATGGTGAGTTTTTTGGGGTTTTTTTGCTTCTTGGAGCACTTTTTGGTTCTATGTCAGTGTACTTATATTCATTAGGGTGAGATGGAAAAGGGATGGGGGGCTAAAACTGAAGAGGGTGAACCAGCTAATGAGAATGACTCTGATTCCCTGACTAGTTCTTTGTTGCCTCCATTTCACGTCTAATGCCCTGAGCGTTGCACTCCGGCTGCATATCATTTCAGCCTCCTTTTATCTCCCTATGTGTTGCTTGGATGAAACCCCATACCGAAACCCAGACTCTGCAATGTCCTGCATATTACTAAGCCCATCTATCTCCACGGACACATCCACATCTTTATACACTCCCACAGTCACCAGGCCTCGCACCGGGAGACGCTCAATCAAGATAGTCCCTTCAAACAGACCAATGAACTGTGAATAACGCCATTACACAAACTCCCAGCTCAGAGCGTTACAGAGACAGAAAGATTGGGAGGGTGAAAAAAACAGAGAGAGACAGAGAGGGAGACAGAGAATAAAAAAGCTTTCTGGAAATAGAAGAGCAAGAGCAGAAGGAAAATGAGGAGGGAGACAGAGAGTGTGAGACAGAAAGCAACAGAGAGGAGGACACGGGGAAGGGAGGGTGAGAAACGGGGAGGGATGAGGGAGCGTGTGGGTCTGGAGGGGCCGCAGAGCAGGAAAAGACCTCTGCTCCATGGGAGCGCTCTGATGGGCTTAGCAAGGCCCTCGCTTTGTTCACAGTGTTGGTCAGCCTCTCAGAATTAAGATTACTAAATAATACGATTACTGCAGCTGCACAGTGATAACACGCCGCTGCCGATCCCCTTTGTCACTGTCAGAAAACCCAGAGAAGAGGGGAGGAGTGGCATGTGATGGCATCAAAGGCATGAAAGTACTGACTACATTAGAGAGTCACAAGAGCTCCGGCTTCTCAATATGGCTCGCCGCTGAGGCAAATTGGGAAGAGTTGGTGTGACTTTTATGCGGCATGTGGTCATACAGAGGGGAAAAAACGAACCTCAGTCCAGGTGTTTTCTCTTTAAATATATGGATGCTGCCATTACATCTTTTCCTTATCTCTCCTCTGTTTGTTAATGATGCTCTTTTAGATTCAAATGTATTAAAAAAACAAAACATGAACGGGGAAGCCTCTGTGTTTACAACCTCCTGGCAAATGTGTACATAGAAGCCAAGAATCTCACGGTGAGACATGTGCCCCTTATCTTGGTGTTTTACGCCGCATCCTCTGCGTGGGCTATTTGTTTTATGTTTCTGTGCTTGACAGCTTTGACACAGATCCCTGCCAAGTTGACCTTGCACTTTGAAGTGTAATAAACGCTGAATTCCGGGGCATCGATACATGTTCTTCTAGTAGCTGATAAATGGCCTGCTACCCCATGGGAAAGGGGGGCGGGAGGGAAACAAGCAGGCAGCAGAAACCTCTGTCCACTCCTGCTCAGCGGAAGTAAAGTACAACTGTCTGAAACCCACAGCTCCCAGAGTGGTGAGCTAATATCAGGGCTGGGCTGGACGCGACCCCCCTCCTATGAGATATGAAGTATTTCCACTGTCCTCTCAGCGGGGGCAACCATTTGCCTGCAGAGCTGAAGATTAGCTCGGAGCAGGAAAAAGAAAAGACACATTTAGCATGTGATAGTGTATCACAGGAGTAACAAATAACAAACCAGAGCTGAAGGCACAAAACGAGATCAATGAAATATGACACACAGCACAAACACGCGGCTCAAAAACGTCCCTAAACCAACTTGGCAAGCGTTCAGTTCAGTTTCTGTTCCTGCGTGGCACGTTTGTCATCTAGCTGAGGTTTCATGTGCGTGTCTTGTGTTTTTGCTTCACTGACATTAGATGAACTCTGACCCCCAGGCCCTCCGCAGCTCTGCTCCATGGTCACAAAGTAACTGGGTGACTCACTCTGTAGAACCAGTCAAAGAGCATCCGTGCTGGATTATGTGCACTCTGCTCGTCGAGTCCAGACTTGCAGAAACAGAAAAGCAATATGGAGATGATGTGCCAAATTATTAGCTACGTGTTTGTGACATTTAATCTTTTTAAGTGCTTCTCACAGCAGCAGCGTTCGGTGTTGCTGCGACGCTCCCCAATCATTTCACTCGGCTTGGTCTAAATTGTGGCAGAAGTGTGCATGGTTCACGAGACAGCCTTTTACAGCGAATTTCCCGTTGCCCTGCTTTGTACCAGTCGGGCCCTTTCAGATCACTGATCCAATCATCTCTCTGGGTTACATTTTTCTAATTGCTGGCGCACATTTTTATTTTGTGATTCCACTTTCGATAGCGTTTGAGAATATCTTTCACTTGTGTTGTGCTGTTCAGGCCAAAACATATTTTCACATTGTTCGCATCATCATTCATTTTTCAGTTCTTCAGTGGGAACAGCTGTTCTCTCTTTAGCTTAGCTGGATTGTAGCAGGGAATGAGATTCATTTCTGGTGGTGGAGCAAGAACAGATCATTATCAGACTGTTATCATTGCTGAATCAATATTTTGGGACTGTGGCTGTCTCTTGGATGCCCGTTCACTCCTATAGGGCCTCACGCAGCTGCCGCTCTAAGGTGAACTGGGTTAATTTGGGATATGAGAGCTCTTCAAATACTGAGGAGCCCTCCAGTTTCTTCTGCAGTGCAGTGTTTACCTAGCAGTTTGTCCAGGCCTGCTTGCTTCAGGCTAGCTGGCCTCGAGGGATGAATTGAGGAAGTGAATGAATGTGTATGTGCGAAGAGGGTGACAAGAAATGGACATCGGGACACGCATGCCTTTTCCATAATGTGCTCCCGGCTGGGCTGTTTGGCTGGCCATAAAGTGAATGCTGCTAATGGCCTTTCAGTTAATGGAGTCATTAAGACGGGATTGCGAGAAGATAAAAGCAATGTGTGTAATGTGCTTGAACTGGGATAGAAGTGTGATCATTTGTATATGTGTGCTGCTACTGTAAGCGTTTTGTGCATTTCTGGTTATTTGGTGCTTTAGTACCTGCGTGCACAATGACAGTAAGATGGCACTTACTCTCTGCTGCATTAGCATTAGTAGAAAAGGTCAGTATTCTATCAGCGTAATTGTAATACGGTCTGAGGGGCTCAGGTGATCAGTCTTGACCCGACCTGTCCTAATCAGCAGGCTGGTGGAGGCTCAGTGAGTCACAACTGTGATGTTTTACTGGCGATTGCTGCTGCCTTGCGTGAGCGTCTGAGTGACAAAAGGGGGATAAATCTAATTTAAAGTCGTTCAAGGAGAATGTGCAACGATGGAGAAAGGCATTTTGGGTAGAGTTGCGTGCAGTTTTCATGGTGGCGCGGCTGCTCATTATGTCAGTTTCTTGATTTTAACCAGAGGGAAAGCTTGTGTCACCGTGCCGTCAAGGCTAAAAAGGCTTCAGCTGTAGATGTTCCAGCTTGCCTCGTGCGCTGTTTGCATTCAATTAAATGAAGGCTGGGAATGTTTCACCATAAGGTCACCGTAAGTGTCGGTATAAATGAATTAAAGTGAAGCAGAAAACTTTATCTAATAAGGTAGGCATGAGTAGCTTCACTCGATAAATTTCAGAATGACATCCTGGTTTTTTTTTTTTTTTTTTTTTTTTTTTACCTAAAATTCAGGTGTATGTTTCACTGCACAGCTTATAAATATCCAACACTAACAAGTTGTTGCCAGCCTCGGGGGAATTACCCATATTTATCTGTCTGATGGTGTCAGTCTATCTATCAGGAGATCAGAAAATAAATTTCAGGGTGAAGGAGCTCACCTTTTAATCTAATCAGCTGGTAAGCAGGCAAAGCCCGCAGCTGGAAAATGGAGTCTCGGCAGAGAATATCATCCTGCAATCACCGATCAAACCTGTCTGAATACCCCTAAGGAGGCCTGAGGGGGTCATGCTTCAGAATGCATAAAGCTGATTTAATTTTATTTAGGGATCGGCTTATAAGAGCATACTTTAGCAATTATCATTCGGATGACAGACAAAAGTACAAACAGGTGGACTGATACGTGTATCTGTTTTTGTTTGTCAGTGTGACTACAGAAGAGCAGTGTCTTTTAATCCAGTATGAGCTGAACCCTCTCAAAGCATTCTTGAATTCTTTCGTTCATCTGCTCTGACACATTTCCACATAACTGCTTTTGAGTGTAAGATTGTTGAAAAGTCATTCAGGTAATAGCGGTGTCATCCTCGGTCTGGTAAGTCTGTTTTACATTTTAATGTTTCACTGCTGCTGCTGTTGAGAAGACGCTCGCCTGACGCTGCATTAATGGCACTGATCATCAACGTAATATCTACACGTGTAGTATAGCTTGCTTAGATCTTATAATATTGAAACTTGCTTGAACAGAAAAGATAACACTGGTGTTTTTGAAGAGAGAATATGTAGTATTTTCAAGTTTGATAGATTTTCTACACTCCATGGGTACACCTCAGCTATGCTGGGTAGGACCGCCCTTTAGTGGCATCAATTTAACGAGATGCTGCAAACTTTCCTCAGAGATTTTGGCCTGTATGAACTTGATAGCATCACACAGTTGCTGCTGATTTGCTGGCTGCACATCCATGATGTGAGTCTCTCATTCCAGCGTTTCCTAAAAGTGCTCTGTAGGATTGAGATGTGGTGACTGTGGAGGCCATTTGAGCACAGTGAACTCATTGTCATGTTCAAGAAACCAGTTTGAGATGATTTGAGCTTTGTGACATGGTGTGTTATCCTGCTGGAAGCAGCAGGAGGTGGGTACACTGCGGTCATAAATGATCAGCAGCAGTATTCAGATAGGCTGTGGCGTGTAAACGATGCTCAGCTGGTACTCGGAGCTCAAAATTTGCCAAGAAAAATAATCCCCCATGTCATTACACCACCATCCCCAGCCTGAGCTGTTGATATAAGACAGGATGAATCCACGCTTTCATGTTGTTTACACCCAATTCTGACCCCACCAGCTAAATGTTGCAGCAGAAATTGAGACTCATTAGAGCATGCAGTGTTTTTCTTATCTTCTGTTGCCCAAAGTTGGTGAACTCGTGTGAATTCTAGCCTCAGCTTCCTGCTCATAGCTGACAGAAAAAGCAGCACCTGGAGTGCTCTTCTGCTGCTGCAGCCCTTCTTCTGCAAGACTCAATGTGTTGTCCATTCAGAGATGCTCTTCTGCATACCTTGGTTTTAACGAGTGGTTATTTGACTCCTCAGCCAGAGAACTGGATATTTTCTCTATTTTCTCTCTTGTTCTCTCTCTGTCATCAACTACCACGTCACATTCTTAGTTATTAAAATCACCTCCCCCCCCATTCTAATGCTCTGTTTGAACTTCAGCAGGTCGTCTTGATCATGTCTACATGCCTAAATGCATTGAGCTGCTTTCATGTGACTGACGGATTTGTATTATTTTTGTATTAACAAGCAGCCAAACAGATGTACCTGTGGCCCATGAGTGTATATCTGTCCTTCTGTAAACATTATCACAACTGTCAGTCATATCTTGGGCGTTTCCCCATTCAGATAAACTCATACTATAATCATATGGGACATTTGCAGATACTCTACTTTTATCTCCTCTGCTAGACCACCTTTACTTTCCCAAGCCCCCTGTTTTCCCCACCATTTACATGTTGTGAAACACACATTAGAAAGACAAGAAGTCGAGTCTTCTTCTCATTCCTGAAATGTAGGGAAAGGCCAAATTTCATCACTACTTCTATATTTGCTTTGTGTCGTTTTTTCCCTCAACACTGGTATTTTGGGATTGTGAGTCAAGAGCCTGTAATCAGCTCCACCAATCAGGAGTATTAACATGCCAGTCAGTTCCAGCTGCCTCTGTCCAAATGGTGATGCAGCAGTTGATTGTGGGCTATTGCCTGAATTTAAACTGCTGCAGATTTAATTGTCCCGGCGAAACGTAAATACTCCAAATGGGCTCATATCATGTAATCATAATGGAATTTAAAAACATACAGCATATGTGGTCATTTAAGTCCTGTTTTTTTATGGACTTTAGTTTTCTGCAAACGTGCGGTGGGTCTGGAAAATTTTGGCACTCACTTTTCTGCTGAGTCAAATAATTGGCTGTGATGACAACCCGGAGCTGTTGGCCCCTGCTGCAACCAAATACAGCAAAGTGTCATTAAACAGTACAATATTATCTGCATCATCGCCTTTTTGAGGCATAACTTTCAGATGAGCTTGGATGTAAAGTGGTAGCCTGTGAATAGTGTAATTTCATACACCCAGGGAAGGAAGTGTTGACTATAATTAAGCTCATATGGAGGTGTGCGTGACGAGCAGTGGAGATGCTTTGCTATAGAAAAGAAACTCTTTAAACAATCTGACACCTTCCTCGAAGCAGCAGTTTTCTACTTCGCTTAAGCTAAACAATCGCGGCACATTATCCGAGAGGCTCGGTAAAAAAGCGAAAAACAAATTGTGTCTCTCTGGTTCAGTGGTACTTGATGTAATCTGCTGTGGTGTTTGACCAGTTCTCTTCCAAATCATCACTCGCGCAGGAATCAGAGACTGAAGCTCCAGTAATTTGTCATTTTCTCACTGCTGGAGTGACTTTTAACCCAAGCCAGGAAAAGTTATAGTAAGCGTATAGTATTTCTCATTATACATGAACATTTGCCCGCTCGAGTGCGAGTGCAGCTTGTGTATACATACCGTGTTTGTACTGTACGTGCGGCGTGAATGTTGTGTAGGTGTTTTCTCCGTCTGTGTCGAGATGAGAGCCGCGTTGTGCTACCCGTGCGTGTTTACGATGTTCTTGATGTTGGATTGAAAACACGATGAAAGCCGGGGGACGGGAGGGGCGCGTGTGTTTTATGCATTCTGCCAGTGTCATGGTTCGCGTTGGTGTGTGGTGGATGCCAGAATCAATGTATTTCACGCAAGCAGAGATGTGGTCATGCTGAGAAGCACAAAGAGCTTCAGACTGCTCATGAGACAGTCTTTGATCCAAAGTAAAACAGGCTGAGAGAGCACATACTGTACCCTGCTGATCCGCACAGGCGATACCAGCATATTAGCACCTGCAGTCAGCCTCAGTTCTGCTGCTGGCGGGTCCGTCGTGGAAAGTCAGTAAGAAAGCTTAGAATACAAAATGTTGTGTGTTTTACTTTAAACATTTCCAGGTTCAAACTGCTGAACAGTAGGTATTAATGAGAAAATTAGGGATTAGGAATAGACTGTGGGAATTAAATGCCAGATGCTCACTGACTTTTTTTATTTAGTGATATCTTATTTTCCAGTTACTGATTGTTGAGACTTAGGAGCAACAGAAACAAGCTTGAAACCCTGGCGTACATCATGAAAGTCACAATCGCAGATGATCACTCAGATTACATTGAAGGAGTTTAAAGTTCTGGTTCAATCATTACACTTTACCTTAGTCTATGCACAAGTGTTTTATGCGAGTAAGTTTTAATATTGTTTATTTAATCTGTTGTTTGTTTCTGTGTGTCTGTGTTGCTGCCCTCTTGGCTACGTCTCCCTTGTAAAAGAGAGATTTGATCTCAGTGGTACTAACCTGATTAGATAAAGGTTAAATAGAAAATAAAAAAATGAAAACAATCATATTAAGCAGTGATATATTTTTCAGTTGGTCTGTAAATCTGGTATTCACTCTTTTTTCACTCATGTTTTTGGCCTTCACAAACTCCTGAGGGAGCTGTGTGGCTCTTTAGCTGCCAAATGATCCGTTATGCTCACTAGCTAGTCACTAACAATGTGCCATCAGTTTCTTGGTGCTGAGCAGGTAGCATCCAGGTTTGTGCTGTAAACAGCTGCCCGCTGTGTCTGGAAGTAATGCTGATGAAAACGGTGATGGTAAACGAAAGTGATGAAGCTGAAGCAATGAACTGAAAGATGCTTAAATGCTCCTTAGGGCTGAAGTGACCAGCAGAGTCACGGGATAATTGTCTGAATCTGCATGTGGAGCTGTCTTTCTAAAACTCACTGCTTATTAAGTACACTTTGCTCGTACCGAGTGGACCTAAATCCTAATAATTGGACCTAATTCTTTACGCTGCTCAATTGAGAGCTGGTGACTGTGGAGGCCGTTTTAGTACAGTGAACTAATTATCAGGTTCATAAAAAACATGAAGTCTGTTTGCTATTTGACTAATCGACAATGACAGATCCGTAAAATATTTCTGTTTTCCTGTTTTCCCACATTTCGCCGTGGCGACAGTGGGTTAATGCTCACATTGTTAGCAGGAATGTGCAGAGTAATGTTCTGTAAAGAAGAAGAGCTTCGAGGTAAATTTAAATGAGTCTTTCTGTTCTGAAATGCCTAATCACCCCCCCCCCCCTAAAAGCTCCAACATAATGATCAATGGTGTCATTTAATTATCAGTAATTGCAGCATGTTTAAGTTATAGTTACAGTACTCATGCTTGCCTAAAGTCATAAAATGTTTAAAACATTATTACACTGCCATAACAACCTGGTAATTCATGAAAACATTTAATAAGCACTGTAATCAATTAACTTTAGTCAAGTAGTGCATATGAACTGACAACTAAAGCTAAGTAGTTTATATATTCAATTCAGTTCAGTTTTATTTACATAGTTGGTGACAGTGGGAAGGAAAAACTCTTTTTAACAGGAAGAAACATCTTTTAAAAGCAGCTCAGGGAGGGGCATCCATCTGCTGTGACCGGTTGAGGATGAGGGGAGGAGGTCAAAAGACACACATACAGAATAAAATAACTCATGTGTATATACTGTATATATTTGTTTATAGCGCTACATCTGTGTACTAGGTAGCTAACGCAATTATTTTATGCCTGCTGAGGGATCCTGATACTGTCGGATCTTTGCCCTCTGAAAAATATGGAGAAGACACGCATCCTTCATTTGTACTGCCTGTAGAACTGTGTAAGCTCACCTCCTGATATCACCATTTTCCAATTTTGCCACCTAGACTCGATGGGACATAATCAGTTTGCTAGCAGTTGGCCAGTGGCACTTGCCAGTGATATTCTGTCTCTGATAATAATAGCGGTGTCTCATAAGGGGGATAACCTGCCTTATTGCTCATTGGATTTACATACAGCAGGTAATCGTTGTGACTGCAGGCTATGTGTGACTGATGGTGTGTGTCAGGACTGTACATGCAGCCTTTGTTTTCATTTGGCAATCAGGCCTGTCGGGCAATGCTGCTGCAGAGATCAATGTAGCATTTGGATGATTGTAATATGTGTGTGTGTGTGTGTGTATAAAATTCATCTAAATGCATACCTGTGGGCCATCATCTTTGCTGCCTCTGTGTATCCGTCTCACTTAGTGTATTGCCTTGAAAACAGAGGAAACAGGGGCTCTTTTTAAGGAGGACCACGCCATTACAATAGCAACCTGATTTACTCTTCCTCAGTGGCTTTGATATCAAAACACTGGTGTACAATAATCTATGCTAAAAGGAAACCCCAAATTCAAAAATATGTTAATATAGGGAAGTGTGTGTGTATAACCATGCGCTCCGAGGCTCATTCAGTGATGGGATTGTTGGAGAGGAGGGAAGGAGTTGTGGGGGAGAGGCGATAGGAAGTGATAGCTCAGCAAAAAGGTGTAAAGCCCTCTGGTGGCTAACTAATCTGCCAGGCTTAGGTCTGCTGCTTTTCTCCATGCCCTCATGGAGTTAAAGCAGAAGCTCTATTGGGGTTCACCTTTCAAGCCATTTGGGACAAAGCCAAGAAGGAAACCCAAACACATCGATTAGCCGTCACAAAGGGGGTTCGAGTGGGGCGTGGGTGGGAGGGTTGGGGGTCTCTTCACTCTCTGCCTGTCCTCTCCTCTGCCTCCTTTGACCTCCTCCTCCAGCTCGGGCCACTGCTTTCTCACGGGTATGGCGGAGAGAAGATTGAGGATGGACAGGGGAGGCGGTTACAGTAAGAATGAAGTGGAATGAAAAGGAGGGAGGTGTGTCGAGCGAGAACAATCGACAAAAAGAAAGATGGGAATCAAACAAACAGGCGAGCCAAGAACAGCCATGTTTTGTTTTGCTCTGATCGCGAGCCAAAATCTGGGAGTATGCTCGTGGTGCAAGTGCTTGCGCGCGTGGGCGCTTTCGGTGTGAGCGTGCGCGCACGGCTCGGAGACAGGTGCGGCGGGCTGGGCCAACGGAGAGCCACTGTAAGTCAGGAAGAGAGAGCGAAGAGGAAGAGAGCAGCTCTTTTGAAAGTGCCAACCGGACAGTCTTTTGAAGTGGCCCATATTGGCATAGCATGAATAATCATGAGCGATGTTTGCTGTCGAGCAAAAGCGAGGCTGAAGGTGTGAAGCTCATTAGAGACCAAGAGGCCATGTTGATAAAAAGAACTGTTGCCATGATCACTTACTGCATCGAAAAGCCCCGCAAGTTCATGCGGTAGTATTTATCACTTTAACCCTCGTGTTCTTCTAACCGTGCATGCACTGCCGAGAAAAACTGCAGACACTAATTAAAAAGAAGATGTAGATAATCTGCTGTATTATCTGTTCTTTGCTCAGGATTTCAAGATTACCCACCAATTATATTGTCAACTACCCGATGATACTGTTTTGCCTGCGCATTTATAACAAAATTATAATTTTGAGGTTTTTTTGCTGTAACGCCTTTTTGCAGGGATAACTTTTTTCAGTAGCTGGAAACAAACTGATGATAGCGTCTATTACTCCTGATAACGTTAGCGCAAATTACATAACTCTCCCAGCACTTCCATTCCAAATCATTACTCATCTATAGGCACTTGGAATATTAACCCGGTGCTTCCCCAAGGCTGAAAATATGAACCAGCACCTTATAAGCCCGTGCAGCTCAGTGCAGCGGTGGTGTGATTAGAAACCCTGCCTGGTGAACTGCTAATACACTCACCAGAGTTTGATAGCCTGCAGTATGGCAGGCTGCTGGTTATGAATAACCCTGTGCATAACCAGCCCTCCCCCATATCACTGAGGGTGAAATGCACTGCCTTTTCCATCACTGTTTCAGGCTGTGCTCTTTAAGCTGCTTTTTTTCTTCTTCTTCTAGCCTGCTGAATACATGTCAAAGCATAGAGTTCATCTGAAAGCATTAGAGGAATCAGTAACAGCCCTTAAGTCTTTCTGAGGCGGATCGGGGTGGAGATTAAGCAACATTGGTTAAAGGGAGACGGGAGGGGAAATGTGTTTTGGTCTTATAAGCATCTGACAGCTCCTCTATAATAGTGAGCTAATCCGTTTTATGCAGCGTGTGTTTGTCTGTCTTCCTTTGCACAAACTGGCAACATCCTAACACACATAAAGATTTACAGCAAGCCTGCATGCGCATATAAACAATACAGAAACACAGATCCATTGGCATTCAGGCCTAAACCGATGAATGACATTTGAACTGTGATCATTTCCTGATTTGGCGTCTGTCAGAACTGCTCGAGCCTCTGCAGCTAACGACCGGGGAGCCTTATTCCAAGGCTGAGGTGCTATGGTAAGGCATATGGCCGTTCCTGGCACAACACTGTGAGCTAGTTAGACCCCAAATTAACTCACTGTAACTGCTAATGACAGGTGTCCCTTCACGTTTGGTTTATAGTATGAAAATACTTTTGAGATGCCTGCTATCGCAAGCGTCAGACAAAATATTCCGTTGGACGAGGCGCTTCGTCTATTGCTTGGGCGCTCGTTCAAGTCATTAAAAATTAATTCATATCTGACATTTGATATCCATTGTGGAATCACTTCAATGACATTGATGTGACAGACTCGATTTAGCCAGTTAGGTGACGCGAGTGGAAGAAGTCATTTTTCTCCTTTCCCGTCATTATCTTCCTCGTTGCATCCTGTGATTGCACAGACCAATTAAAACGAATTAACCTCCCATCCAGTTCAGCCTTCTGCCGCCAAATTGTTGTGTCATTTATAAAGCATTACAGCTGCCCCGGCTCACTCTTTGTTTTTTTGTTCCACTCTCTCAGGGGCTGTCGAAGGTAATAATTGTGTTTCTTGCTGTGTGATAATGCGGCGCTCTGTGTTCCTTTCGGGTGTGTATTGAAATCTCGATCCTGTCCCTCTGTAGTGGCTATCTCCCTCTGTATCTGAAGAACTGATGCTATCTCCCTCCCCCTGTGAATTTCCTCCTCTCCAGCTGAATTATCTAGCCTCTCCCCCATTGCTCTCCTCCTCAGCTTTCAATATTTCCTCTCTCGCTTTCCTGCCCCCCCCCACTCCTTTATCTCTCCTTCACCACTACATTTCCACCATGTTGCTCCTTCTGTTTTTACTCTCCTCCCTTTCTCTTTTTTGGTCACTACTCTCCTTTGCCCCTTATCTGTCTTCCTCAATCACTCTCCTCTGTCTCTCTTCAGGCTAACTTGGTATCCTAAAGACACTTTGCATGTCTCTGGCCAGGAAGCATCGGTGTGTAACCTGCTAAATTGGAATGTTATGGTGAAGCAACACACACGCATGAGAAACTCTTGAGTTAATGGACAATTTACCTCACCTCATTGTTATAGCCTTTACATTCATTAAGCCCCCTCTGCTCTCTCTTTATCTTCCTCCCACTCACTCTTGTATTCCTTCATTCGCTCCTGTCTTTCTCTGCTCCCCTTGTCTTCATCCTGAGAGCCTGGTTACATCCTTCTGCGCGTTTCTCATGGGTCTAGTGTTCACCTTTTACTCGCTGCAGCCGTCCTCCATCCTCCAGCTTTGATTGTCCAGTCTGGTTCCTTCAGCCTGTTGGGAGTAAATGGCAATAAATAAATAAATAAATAAATAAATGGTAACAGCCAGCCATAAATCAAGCCAATTGAAAAACATCACCATTAGAGCCTCTTTCCCTCCCTCGTCTGCTGTTTTCTGTGCCCTTCACCTTTGTTCCAGGAGGCAACCAGGGAGGGAAAGTCGGTTATTACCAAGCACTGAGGGTGGGGGGTTGGTGCTTCCAGAGAAACTGAGGTGTAATGACAAACAGAAACGGCACGTGTTACAGCATATGTGTGCATATTTATCGATTACACGTATTGAGATCTATTCTTCAAGTTGCTATTGGTGCGTGCATCGCGTGTTCTCTGTCCTGACCTGAAGCTTAGAGGAGAAGGCTCATGCAGAAGAAAGAATATCCTTGTGTCAGCACATCCTCAATCCTTTGTGTGTGTATGGCCACACATGAATTACAGGCTTGGGGAGCAGAGAGAAAAACACGTCACAGTGACACAGTACAAAATGCCCCCAAATAGAAACCGAGATAGACAGAAGTAGGGTGCATGATGGTAAAAACACATTCACAACCAGTGAGTGGAGCAGTGCATTAAATGTGCCGTGATGCACAGATGTAGGTGTCGCAGACAGACGAACTATATCCTAGTTGACAGAAAATGGGCACATCCATGCAGACACACATTTAGTTATAGCGGCTAACTGCAGGCAGTGCTGCATTGTTCAGGTTTTATTGCGCCCATAAAAGCCGGCATCAGACAGAGGCCTGTCTGGTTTTGGTTACTGTGGCGGTGCTTGTCAGAGTGCACGGCTGAGACCGTTAATGAAGGTCTCAGCGAATAAGAAATACAGTCAGTAAAATAAAATGTGCAGCAACGTACATGAGGATGAAATACATTTTTTCCCTGCTTTTTGATGGTGGTGTCTAGCATATAGATCCACTCACTGGCCACTTTACTGGGCACATGTTGATAGTACTGGGTTGAACCACCTTGTGCCTTCATCATACAGCTGCTGCAGATGTGATGGATGCACACCCATGACGCACATCTCCCAATCCCAACAAATCCCAAAGTTGCTCTGTTGGACTGAGAAAAGGTGACTGTGGAAGCTATTTGAGTACTATGAATCAGAGGAGTACATTATGGTCATAAAGAGATGGACATGGTCAATAGCAGTACTCTGGTAGGGTGAAGCTTTTAGATGATGCTCATTTGGCCCCAAAATGTGCAACAGAAATATCCTCCACATCATAAAACCAGCAGCAGCAGCAGCAGCAGCAGACTGAACTGTTGATATAAGGCAGGATGAATCCATGCTTTCCATGCGTTGTTTACTCCAAATTCTGACCCTACCATCTGAATGTTACAGCAGACGCCGAGGCTCATCAAACCACACTTTCCCCCCCAATATTCTGTTGTCCAGTTTTGGTGAGTTGTAGCTTCAATTTCCTATTTGTGGCTAACAGGAGTGGCACCTCTCTTTATTCTCTGTACACCTTACAGATGGATGTGTGGAAAAACACCAGTAGACCAGCCTGTCTGGTGTCAACAACAATGCCACATTCAGTGTCTTAAATCACCTTTCTTCCCCATTCGGCAGCTCATATTGACCATGTGTTAATGCCTAAATACACTGAGTTACTGCCACGTGATTGCTTGGTTAAAGATAGGTGCAGTAATGAGCAGTTGAACAGGTGTACATAATAAAGTGGCCGTAAAATGCGTGTTTTAAAATGTCCATGTCTAAAATTGTATCTGCACAGGACTACACCAGGGAACCACATTTGCAGGGATAAACAGAGTCTGTGTTTACTGACATTATCCTCAGATATGATGATAAAAATAGATTAGAACGTGTGTAATCACTGGTTCTGAGCCTTTTTTCCACCTACTGTTAATAGACTGTCACATAAAAACTGCAGAGCCTGTTGAAAGACAGCAAACTGTTCCTTAAAGCATGTACCTCATTATCCTTTGACACATTTGATCTAGCTCTTTGTGTAAATGGGTCTCCATGCTGTGTAGCAACATGAGCCGCTGCTGTCCAAAGTTTCATTTGTAATTGCAAATATAGTCTTCATATTTCCTGAGCAGGAGTGGGACAGAAGAAAAAACAACAACAAGACAACAACAACAGGCCAAATCACTAAGAGGCTGATTTGCTTGAGATTAAAATTAAAGAGCGCTTTGAGGTATTGAGAAGTATTAAAGGCTAATTCCTACTTTACAAATAATGGTGTTACGATTGGACTGGATTTTTTTGTGGAGACCCGTAGTAGTTTTTTTTGTTTTGTTTTTTTCCCTTATTTTTTATTTTTTCTGTGTTGCACGCCGGTTGCCTAGGCCGGGGTGTAACAATGGACACTGCAGATTTACATGGGATTAAACTCACAGATGATCTTTGCTGTTAGAAATTACCTTAGCTGCTTAGGTAATACTAGCCCCGTGTGAATAGCACTGAAGCTAGTGAAGGAGCTGGATTTTGATTTTTGTGAAATATTACATTTAAATATGAAGTTGTAAACTGTCAGAAATAATGTTCCAATTATTTTTGACTGCTCCCATCCAAAAACAGAGAAATGTACTTATTACACTCGCTTATTTCTAGCTGTATCTATGAGACTGAACATTGCATGGTGGTAAATAGCTGTAGCTTAAGATTGAGTTGAGCTGTCACTGAAATCTGAAATCTGAACTTCTGCAAGTAAAAAAAACAAATTAACAATCGGCACAAGCGCATATGAAAAGTATCGATGCATATACTGTATGCTTGCACTCGCATCTTCCGCACACTTGGCTGAACCACACATGCCGTGACACATCTTGACAGATACACACCCGTCTACTCATCCTTACAGACTCACAGTGCAAAGGCCATGCTGCACAGAGGTGCTGACGGCTGTCATGTTAATATGCCAGAGAGGCTGGAGGATTGGGTTGTTACCAGCAGGATGAGTTAGAGGAGTAGAGCAGAGGGAGGAGGAAGACTTTCATTCCTAAATCATTTATCCACGTTTTTCTTCTTCTTTCTTTCTTGACAAAAGTGACATCTTCTCCTGAGCAATGATCTGGTGCCTTATAAGTATGTCAGTCGAGCACAAGCATTGTACACTCACTGAAAACAGGGTTGTTTTGCACAATGCACTACCTTCCCACAGCACTGATGCTAAAACAGTATTATTTCCAAGGCCAAGGACTGTGTTACATTACATCTATTGTGTAGCGCGCCACAGTACTCTACTATGCGACAGTATTGAGGTTTAAAGTAACATTAGCAGGAGTGCGGTCCTGCTTTTCTTTGTCTTTTTTCTTTCTTTCTTTTTAAATTTGATTTTGGAAAGTGTGCACTCCAGCAACCTCAGCCAACCATAATACCCAAGATAGCATTACGCTTGCCAAACTCACGGGTTAGTCTTCATCCTCAAAGTCTGTTTTCTTGTTAAAGTGGAGATTTAAACAGTACATGATAAAACCAAGCATGTGTTTCTTTTGTTTCTGTTTCCAAACAGCGATTAGGCTAGAATAAAGAAATGGGCTCGTCTTACTAACTGGACTCAGTGTTCGTTTGTCCCTTGTTGTGGTCAGTTAACATCTTTTATCTGTGAATGAGGCTCTAACTTAAAATAAATACTAAATGTAACCCAATCTTCCCTGAGAAGGGTTTTGTTTGTGTGCACAGGATTTTATTATTCACTATAACAAACAAAATCACAATTCGTATCGTAACCTTTATCGATATGTTGGAAATATTCTTACTGGAATCGTGACATTGATTTCAGCGGTATTTCCCAGCACTTCTCCTCCACAGTGAGCTTTGGGTCATGATTTATTCCCACAGAATGAATGAACAGAGTAGTTGATGAGACAAAGAGGGGGAGCTACGGCGTAAGGGGGAGGCAGAAGGATGAGGAGTACGCAAGGCTGAGGGGATAGCTGATGCTCGGATGAAGAGGGCAGCGGGAAGGATTAGGAAGAGGACAAAGAGGTTGTTTGAAGGAAGAATTGGAGGTGGGATTTGTCCTCTGCCGAGTAGGAGTGTGGGCCTCAGTGGCCCCTGCGGCACTATCATCCCAATCTCCATCTCTTAATCACGAAGAACAAAGATGTGCCTGTTATTAAAAATCAGGCCTGTCAAAGGGAGCAAGAGAGCAGGGGGAGAGAAATAAATAAATAATGGCATAGAAGAGTATAAATATAGTGATGACCTCTAGGCATGTGCTATCTATCGCTCGTTTCTCTGTGGCCGTGAAGGAATGCCTCTCCGTCTTGCGCCCCTCTCTTTTAAATAAAATTGAAGCACTGTTGATTTCCATTGTCTGCCTCCGCCACGTCTCTGCGTCCCATCTCTATTTTAGCACATACTGCCCATCTCTTTTCTCTCGCTCATTTCTATGCTTCTGTTTTGCGACTGTCTGTATCTCACCATCTTATTAGCTTTGTTCTCATTCCCTGCCTCTTACCTGTTCTTCATTTTCTCTTACGCTCTCCCGCCCCCTCTTCCATCACGCTCTTATTTATTTATTTCTTTTTTGCGACGTCAAGCTAATCACTCTTCCACTGTCTCCCTCTCTCTCTGTAGCTGTTTGGTGCGAAAGTGATTATGGTGGATGGGGCATTAGGTGGTTTGTGGCGCTTTATGTGTGTGGGTGGGGTGATGATGGCATGTTGAGAGACAGGTGAAAGGTGAGGAAAGGGGCCTGGCTGCAGACGGAGGCGTCAGTGTGTCAGCGCCTATCAGCAGTATTTAGTAGCGGATGCGTTAACTCACTGTGATCTGTGGCTCAATATGAAAGTGTACAATATTTACAGCCTGGGATAATTACAGGGCTGCAGTCAGCTATCACGGTGTCACCGAGGACATGGGAAATATTAATTACATGTCACGTATTTGGATGCTGACGGACTTTAAGAAGGATTTATGTGCATAAAGCTGTGTCGAATTTCCATATAACGCGTCGTTTCAAAGACTTGGAGAATGAAGAATACTCAAAGTAATCCAAATGCAGACTGTACACTCGGTGTTTGTGCTCTTGATGAATCACTATTCCCACAATGCAGTTCACAAAGAAAAGGCGGAGTTGCTCACATATTGCATCATATCATATATCAGTACAAATAGATTTTTTTTTATATTTCAGCTGCACAAACTATTTTAATGAGAATACAGTTGTATGTGTGGAGCTGCCATGTAATTTGCTTGAACCCATGCATTGTGTGACTGGTTCACTTGAGTGACGTGCTAATGCTACTGTAACGGCTTTTTTTTTTTTTTTAGGAACGATTTCTGCTGAAGTACAAAGTGAACCCCCGTCGCACTCATTCACTAAATTTCCAAATTGAAACAAATCACTGCAGTTTTTATTCTTCCCACATTTGAATGCTTATTAGAATTTCTAATATAAAAGTTTTTGTTATTTAATGTGGAATTATAATGCTCCGAAAGAGGTGTTAGATTTGTATACAAATTACTTTCTGTTCAGTGGCTTCCTCTTTAGTATAAGCCCGGTGGTTTAAAGCCACTGACTGGCTGGTTGACTTTCTGTGGTGAGTTTGCATGTTCTTCCTGCTTGTGCATGTGACAGTGACACAGATGCGAGGTTAATTGACTGTAGGTGTGGATGGTTGTCTTTCTCGCTCTGTCTGATGTACTGGGAACTTGTCTGATTTCCTTCTGGCCCAGTAAGGATGGGCTTCAGTCCCTCCTTGACCCTTTTTAGATAAGCAGCTTGGAAAATTACTGGATGGATGATTATTGCGACACATCAAATCTGCACATCTCTGCATAGCTAAATTATCTGCCTAAGCCTCAACTACTGTTATCAACTATATATGACTCAGCTGACACTTGTCTATGAGTTTGCAAATAAGAACCATGCTGCTGCTTTTGTAAGCTGCTTTGCAACCTACTTTCAGTCAGACTCCTACTTTTTCATGCTTTGTCTGCATGTGAACCCAGTCACACTAGAGACCAGTCGGCGACATCCTGGCAACCACCTGTTGCTAGGGAAAAATATTCCCTGACCAGATGACAAGAGGCTCCTAGGAGTTGCTGGCAGTCTCTAGGTGATATTTGTCATAAATATCTCTACACTGTTACTCTAAAAACCTCCCTGTGTTTGCTTTTGTCACTCACAGGTTTCAATAGTTGCCATTTAGTTTCCATGGAAGGCACCGACTTATCTGCAACCACTCGCCAGCTGCTTGCTGAGCAGTACTGGCTCTGTAGAAAATGTGATGTAAACCAGAAAAAAGAAGACCTTTCGCTTTCAAAGTAAGAACTGAACTTTTTGAATCAAATTGGTTGCAGATAAAGCTCAACGTTTCCTTTCAAGGCCAACAAGCTGTCGTTTTTTTAGGTTTCACTGCTACTCGGCAAGAAGTGTACGCAGACATCTTCTGTGCAAACTAAAGGCCTACGATGATAAAATGATCTGTCTCTAGGCCTGTGTGACGGAGGTCTTAGTAAGTGTTATTTGTAGTTGTTGTGTGTTTGCACACAGAAGGGGATGGAGGTCCTGAGACAGAGCCATAGCCCCTTAAAATAATCTTCTTTAAACAAAGTGTGTGTTTGTTTGTCTGCAGCTGGTGTAGCACTATGTTAGACTGTATTACCCCATATATTATTGCATTGACCCCTTTGTTTGTCATAATATAAGTTTAAGTCAGTCATATACCGACACTTCACCTCGCCTCTCTTTTGCTATAAAAATGTATTAACAGAGAGCACTCTGACCACTTTGACCTTCTCCTTTCTGCTGTTATCGGTTATGACTTTAAAGTCATCCTGAATCAGTATTTATATTTATCAGTATTTATACTCTGTAAGCACATAAACGGTGCATTCCCTATTTCCCTGTTAGGTCTTATTCTCTCTTCACACACACAGACACACACACAAACAGACAAAATTGCACCTGCATGACACAAACCATTTATTCCAATATTTAAACAATCAGCCAAATGCAGTGCAATTTCTCAGCTGCATTCATGATCCTTCTGCGCGATATGGAACACCAGTAGGACATGAAATAAGCATATTGTAGGAAAACAAGTCCGATTTTCAGCATTACTCCAATTTTTTATCAGTGAGAGGCCCAGGTGCACAACATGATTGGTTTTCTAATAGGTAAGTTGGCTTGAGACACATCCAGGTTATGGGACCACCTGGGTGTCTGTGCGCACACGTGTTTCATGGCTTGTTTGACAGCAGTGTGTGTACGTGAGAGAGTGTGTTGTTGCACTCACCCTTGGCTGTGCTCATTAGGCCATTATGAGGATGGTATGTGCTCATTACGTACTGACGCTTCACAAAAGATACCATACTTTCCAACATAGAGTCACAGTAGAAAGCAAGAAAAAAGAAAGAATCAAAATACATGTCGAGATCAAACGGCCTTACATCAAGCTGCAACTGACTGTGAGGCCAGTGCAGAAATGGCCGCTGCATACTGGTTCCTGGGCAACATAATGTGGGTACAGAGCCAAACATCACACTGTTCCTTTAAAGGTTAGCAGCTTGACAGATTGCGGCTGGTTGAGCGGTGTGCTAATGGGCTTGTCAATGTACGATTGTAACAATGGCATCGTAGAGTCATAAAAAGAGGCAAAGATGAAGATATGGAAACATGATGAAGGAACATGCTAGGATGATGGATTTATAAAGCAGAAAAAGTGTTGTGTGGCTTTCTGTTTGTGTCAAGTAAATCATAAGACTTTATCATGGAAAGTTCAAATCCTAATAGCGCTGTAACAGATTCTCGTTTATCGGAGCGTATGCACAGAAAACACAAAGACCGTGGTTCACTTATTCAGAAAGATGGATTAATGAAAATGTCACTGGGAAGTTGTACTTATTTACTGAAGCTAAAACCCAAACATCAGGACCTCTCATGGCTCTTATTAACATGCTTCTTGTGTGATCTGATTATAAGTGGACACCTCTAAATTTAGCTGTTTTCGCACATTAACTCTGGGAAATCTTTGGAGAATTAGACTCAGGCTTTACAAGAAGCCAGCAGGCTTTTTTTTTTAAGAGTAATGGCTGCAGGTAGCTGACCTGGTGCTGAACACCAAATGCGCTATTGTTTTTCACCACCTGGATCCACATCAGTTGAGTAGGCACCCCAGATCACCTTCAGATGTGATTAGTAATTGGATCACAATGCATCTTAGCTGTGTTCACACCCGTGCCACCGCCGCGCATGCTGATGCCAGACTCGGCGCACTTTTTTCTTCTATTTAGGAGCCGCCTCTTCCCAAGTTCGGTCACTTAAATTTGTAAGTATAATTACGCATTAATTGTGCTTACAAATTATTAAATTAATGAAATATTACAGCAGGACTCTCAAGCTACTAAACTCTATTCAAATGTGCGATTTTTGCCTTTGGTGTCTGTTGACAGGCAGCATTAATCCGACTACAGGGTTTAAACTGCCATCTTACACCTTTTTATGATGTTAAAGATGCTAATCCCCCCCTAGTTTTCTACAGTGAATTAATGCGTTCAGCCAATCAATACCTTTTTTCTCTCGCTTTAGCAGTAGCTGCTTGGCTTGCAGTGAATGTGTCGTCCTTGCAGACATGACTACTGTATGGCGCACACAATGCATCTGTCAGTCAAAGCGAGCTAGACGTGCGTGGGTGAGCGTGTTCTCTCATTTACCCTTTTGTGCACGCTTAATTATTGCATCTGCTAAATATATGCTAGCTTGGATTATGACATATGATAAAGGATTGAATGCATAAACCTTAGAATGCACACATAAACATGACATGCACATCCGATTTCTCCCTTTGCTCTACACCTGATGAACGTGTTTATGTAGCAGTGCTGAGATTCCTGTGGTGTGCTGATGTTCCATCATACCGTTCCCTCGCAGTGAGCTGGCACTGCGCCACAGGGACGGTCACGCTAGTATAGACCCTTTGAACTGAACCGAATTTACTTGAAACATGCAAGAAAAGGGGGTGGAGAAGAAGAAAAACAGAAAAAAGAAAAGGAATTAGGAACAAAGACTCAAAGAAAGAAAAAGCTAATGAAAGGTTTTGCCCTCCAGATGAAGACCAGCCAAGTTAGAAGTTTCTGAAATTTGCCATTTTTTTTTCTGTCATCTGTGCTAGCATTAATGATTAAAGGCTCGGATTGGGTCCCGAGATAAGGGCGCGTGACGTCCGCAGATAATGCTCGTTTCAACCTTCTTTTTGATTTTGAAGGTTGTACTTGAGGGGCGCTTGACATCTTGACACGCTGACATTTAAAAAGAGTGGGTGTTAGACTTCTCTTTGGCATTTTATATTATTTTTTAGGAGAGGGTAGTATTACATTAAAGCTAGAATGTGACGAGGGAAAAATATGACTCTGGGCCTGATTTGAACCCAGTCCTGCCTCTCGTGTCAGCGCTGGAGTAGTGCCAGACTTCATAATGCAATGCCGTCCTCTCCAGTCACACTGCACCTCTATCTTTTCCTCCAGTGACAACAGAAGTCAGTCCTGGTGTTGTGTTCCTCTCGCTGTTATCTGTTTGAAACCCAACCCGAGACTTCCTGCAAAATCCAGCTCATCAGCAAGTGCTGATAAACTGATTCTCAGCGATTAGATGTTGATTAGTTATTTGCAGCTAGTTCCAGATTAGCAAAAGGGACATCAAAAGAACTAGATGAATGCCAATGAAACAGTCAATTATGGCGCAACAAGACGTCCAAGAGCATGATGGAACCTGCAGGCTGTGTGCATTAGTTACTGTACCACTGATGAAGCAATGTGACATCTTGTGTGTGGGCCCGTGGCAGCTTCAGGCCTGCAGAGGCTGTCTAGTTCAACTAATGAGGATGGAGAGAGAGGTCAGAGATGATAGCCAATCTAAATAAGGACCTTGATATGACTTTAACACTGTGTCATAGTTTGTTACTGTGTATGTGTGTGTGTGCTTGGAGGTGATGTCCTCCCACCTTCCTGCTGTTATGTTATGACTAGCATCCTCGCCCCAAGCCCACTGTCAACAGGAGGTGTCATCCACGCAGCTCAGCCATCAACACACTGCTGGCTGGATTTGGAACACTGACAAAGATGGACACACCTTCACAAATACACATATATATATATATACAATATGTATGCAACTGCATATCAAATGTTCTCTTTATTAGGCATATTCTGCAAGCACAAACAAATAGAGGACATGTGCATGCTCCCACGTGCATACATGCTTCCTGCTCTGTCGCTTCTCCCACTGGCTGTTAGTGAGTGTCCATGTTATGCAAACTCATAACAAAACACTGTCAAAAACTGTGAGTGTATGTCAGCTCACCTGACAGGAACAGCGGGCCATCTTCCATCCCATTTTCACTCTGTCCAGCTGCATCCATCCTGAGACACGCTCTTTACCATGGCTCTTGAAATTCAACTCAAGGTGACATACACCCACTTAAGAGGGCTGCCGACTAAAATTTTATTTGGGTTGTGCTAGAGCACCTAAAAAATGTTTCTTTATCTGCACCCAGAAATTTCAACCCTGCTTTCTGGCACTGCATTGTTATTCCGCGTTGTGTTGTCATGAAGAGGATGCTGTGGTAACACTGTGATCTCTGAGCTGATCTCTGTTTGACGATAACAAATGATAAAGGAAAAACACTCTCTAATAAGCTGCCCACTCTGGCTTCTCTACCACAGGAGGATAGTACAAAAGAGCTGCGAATGTGCATGGACAATGGGTGCAGAGCTAGCAGCAGGCACTAGTTGTTGGTTTATTACCTGTCAATGGTGTGTTCATATTCACTTGGGGGTTGTTGTCATATCGCTTACAAATGAAACAACCTTATGACCCTGCTCAGAACTGATTTCACACCCCTCAGACTTTAGAGTCTATATATATATATATATAAACATAAAAACATAAATATATATATATATATATATATATATATATATATATATATATATATATATTATATATATATATATAATATATTAATATCATTATATATATATATACATACTATATATAATATATATACACATATAAATATATATATATAATACATATATATCATATATATACATACATATATATATATATATACAATATATATACATATAATATATATACATATACATACATATACAACAACTACATATATATACACCTATATATACATATACATACATATATAGTATACATATATATATATATATATATATATAACATATATAACATATATATATAACATACATACATACATATATATATACTAATAATACAATTATATATATATACACATGATTAACTTGTATATATATATATATATACTATATATACACATATATATTATATATATACGATACTATAACTATTTATATATATACATATATATATTATATATATCATATATATAGATATATACATATATATTATTAAATGCATCGTTAGCAAAACCAGACCAAACAAGACTTCTCTTTTGATCTACGACCTCAGTAGATGCTTCCAAGATTAGTTTATGGTCTCAGTTTTACCATCATTTTGTAAACTTGTAAAATAAGATAAATGCTAAACCAGGATATACTTAAGGTAATGCCGACCTTGTGATTGACAAGTCACTAACATGTGAGCATGCACTGCTCTTGGTTTCTTGGTCAATTCAATCAGTCTTCTAAACCCACTCCATATTGTAAACACCCTTAAATATTAGTAGGTAGGGAGGAAGAAACCCCTTTTAATAGGAAGAGACCTCTGGCACGTGTCAGAACCAGGTCCATAAATTTAAAAAGAAAAGACAGGAAAATGGAGCCTATAAAGAAACAATGAAGAACAAAAACATGTCTCGTTTCAAAACATCAAGATGACAACTGCTAAAACGCTTCAAAATGCTTCAGGCTTCAAAACCTGACTTGACAAGCCAATGTCACTATGGCTCCGTCCAGTCTTTGCGAACATGGTATCGGAACAACACATGACATGTTAAAGGTGCTGGGGTTGTACTGTATGTACAGCAGGGAAAAGTACAGAAAGTACAGCTAAACCGACATGAACAAATGTCACTGATGCATGCAGTACTGCACTTGTACATGAAGTATGAAGCTAAAATAGAAACCAAAGGAAAGTGAGTCAATCTTAGAGACCAATCACAAACTATAGAAACACCTGTGAGTCAAAGCCCAGAGGTTGGTGAAGCAGAGCAGAGAGGAACGAAGGACTCAACCACACCAACTCTCAGAGCAGGCAATCTGTGAGAAAACATAACTATCCATACATTTAGGCCGACCTGTTTAATATTCTGTTTAATAAGCGAGCCTGTCCGACCGATGAAAACATTTAGTTGCTGTTGACACATCTTATTTCATAGCAGTCTCGAGCCTTGATTAATATGGACACTTTTTCTTGTTTCTGCTTTGTTTCCTTGTTTTCTCCTGACCTGTCGTGATTTTTATTTGGCCTCATGTTTTTTTAAATTCTTAAACAATTACACGGACACACCGCCTATCCCAGCAGATATGGAGCGAGAGGCGGAGTACACTCTGGACAGGCTGTCAGAGGGTTAACGCAGAGAAACAAACAACCACACGCTCTCACGTCCACACACGGCCAGTTTCAAATCGCAGAATAACCAAACACGCGTGTCTTTAAACTGTGGGAGGAAGTTGGAGTACAATGGGAGAAATGTTGGCTTCCTGTCTATACTTTAATAAGTTTTCTCTGGGGTTTCTTTACTGCGCAGCTCTCATTGATTGGGAGAGCCAGCCTCAATTCCTATCTATACTTTAACGCTGGGCTTAGCAGCCACAGTGGAGTTGTTAAGCACTATTTTGCCTGATTGTTAACCAATACCGCCGAGCCAACAGTCCTCACTGTGAGTGCGCTGTCAGGAACAGGACCTCAGCCCCTGTTTCAAATGCACACCAGACGATGGGTTGATAGAAAAGAACGCAAGTGGCATTCAAACAATTCCCAAAGCTGTTTTTCTAGTTGAAAATATTTTCTGGGCAGAAGGAAAGGATTTGAAAATGTTCTGTTGCTACATCTTTAGTTTGATGATAATGGGTACATTTATGTGTAGGCAGTCACAAATGTACTGTATTCAGCATCTCTTTGGTGAGCCAGTGTTTACAGTACGTTTGCAAACACACTGTGGGGGTACGTGTCAGTTTCCACATGAAATGTATGTTCGCTCCTCTGAATCGTAATAACAAAGTCCCGATTCGGTACATCCATATGCTGCCTTCCTGGCTTCCCCTGTGCCTATAGTCTGTCAGCTGTTGTTATTTAAGCCTGCAGGCTCCTGTGATAGGATCATTTAAGACTTACTCGCATCAGTGATAGCGAGAGTGACACCTCCCATTATGTGTCCATGTATGAAGCTGTGTAAAGCTTTGTCACATTTATAGCCATCTCACCTTGCAGCCCCCGTCTTGAAGGCATGCACCGCCACATAAAAAGGCTTTACAGTACAGTGTAGGAGTTAAGATTGTTTCCAAAAGTACAAGAATGTGATTTTTTTTTTCTTCTTCTGATACTGAAAGAGAGCACTGACTTTTTCTTTTAGACGCTGCTCCTGGTATAATAGCCTAATTGAGGCAGGAATGGAATTTTCTGTGCGTACGGTTGTGAGACCTGCTGGTCAATCATAGCAACTCACATAGCAACAAGACCTGCGTAGGGCAACTGAAATAGACGAGATGAATCAGTAGCAGTGCTTTACTGTTGGCATGCTGTATCCTGGCCATAGCAGCGCCTTTGTGATCAGTGCTTGTCAGTTTTTCCCCTCGTTCTGGGATGGACCACATTGCCAAGAAAAATAACAGTATGAACAAAAGAAGCCAATTACATGTTGGAATAATCCAAAAGCGAAAACAGTGTTTACAACATAGATATGGTGCTGCATTTAACTGAGAGCACTGCCTTCACGTCTAAAGCTGGATACGAGCTAGAACGGACACAAACAACAACAGAAGGAGGGCCACTAGCAGCTTTGCCCCTGGTCAGTCTGTATTTGTACATTCCTGATTGCCCGCCATGTGTACAGATGTTCCAGCTGAAGGTTGTTGACCTGGCCACATGGCGTGCTCATGGTCCACACCTCGGGTCTTTTACACCGCAGCCTGAAATTAAAACCTGAGGGCATTCTTCACAGATTGATGAGAGTTCACAGAGTGTGGTTGAGCCCGGGGTGTGGGTGGCACAGATGCGTGCAGCTAACGTGTACGCTTATGCGGTCGGGGAAGGGGACGCATTCTTACACAAACACAGATGGACAGGTACAATGTGATCGCAACCTGTTCAGTCACCCTCACGCAGCCCAGAAGCATCCCTCATCGCTCTTTTCTAGATGGGGTCAGCGTGTCAACTAGCTCACCCTGGAAAAAAAGGGGGAATTAGGGACATTGTGAGTGTGTGTAGTTACATTTTTTGTTAGCATGCTCTAGGCCTTGTTTGTATATTAGGCCCGAGTCCTGCATCACTCATTTCAGCACAACACATCAAAGAGACGGGAGCCAATGCCGCTGTACACTGACCATATATGGTTCTTCCTTCATCATCCAGGCACTGGTTTAGCCCATTAGAGAAAGTAGGACAGAGCAGGGTCCTGATGACCATATTTGGCCGGGTGCTCTGTCCCCTGCAGCCATCTTGCCTGCCTCCACCGCATTGTGCCAGGGCACTGCTGCTCAGTTCCTTCCTTATCGTTGCAGATCCCATTTTCTTCTCTTTTCCTCTCCGTCTTATTTTCTTCTCTTTTCCTCTCCGTCTTATTTTCCACCGCCAGAACACAACCCTCTTCGTCCCCCTTTCTCTTTCTTCTCCCTCTTATCACTCCTTTCCCCCTCCTCTCTCCGACTCATCCTGTTACTGCTCTGGTTTGTCTTTTCTCCCCAAACCAGCTTCTTCCGCTCATCCACCTTCTCCCCGCTTCACCCCTCTTTACTGCTTCCTTTGTTCTTTCCCTTTTCATTGCTTCCTGTGTTCCCCCTTTTCTCTCTTATCCTTTCCCAGCAGGAAGCAGTGGCATCCAGGTTTACTCCGCCGGCTGTGCACAGAGAGCTGGGTCTGCTGGCCCCTGGCCTGTTCTGGCTCTATCCCTGTGTTCCTAATCAGCCCCGCTGCGTGAGGCACACGTGTTTGCAGATTCATTAACGTGCACACATTCTCACACGTAAGCACGGACACTTTGGTGATGGATGAGTTTTTGAGGGTGTTAAGCCTACATCTGCACACACCCACATCCATGTGTTTGTTAATGCATGCGCACTTTCACACACTCCCGATTTGTGTGGGCACGTTAGAGCGCGCGCGCGCGCGCGCACACACACACACACACACACACACACACACACACACACACACACACACACACACACACTCCACCTCCTGGCAGCGGGTTTGATCGCCTGGAAAATGAATACTAAATGCAGGGCAAAATGGCTGGCAGGGATCACCTTGGCTGTGTGCAGCTCACCTCCTGCTCTATACAGGCATGAAACTGGAGCACCTCCATACCTGTCTCTCCACTCAGGATATTCTTGGACCTCACAGCTTGGTAAGGAGACACGAAGAGATTTTTTGCTTTTGTTAGTAATTTTCCAGTAAGTAGAGAGGATAAAGGCTCATCATATGCCCTGGCTGTGGTATTCCCTTTGAGCTGTCAGCTTTTCCTTTTAGTGCCTCAGACGGGAAGGAAACACATCAGGCTTTGCTGTGCAGAATTTTTAAAAACACACTGTACACACGCACAAACACCCGCATACAATTTAGTGTCCCGTGCGTGTAAGCAAGCACACGACCACACACACATACATATGCAGAACTGTTTAATTTCCCCAGTCACAGGAGTCAAAGGCAGTAGCTAGCAGAGGAGTGGGCCAACTGGGAGCAGGTTTTCCTGAAGCTGATGGAGATCCAGACACATATTCACTCATGTGCATATTGCTTGGCTCTGGAGTGTAGTATTTCCCTCAATTTGTTTTCAGGAGTATGCCAGTCACATTTTAGAATGATTGAGTTTTACCTTTCTTCTGTTCTTATAATTGTAAAACCCAATTTCAACTTTGCAATATCACTTTATTCATGATTTTCAGTACAGCGTATTTACCAGTTTGAATACGTGTGCTTGTCTCTTCTCTTTTGTACCATTTTCACTTCCTCTTCACTAAATGCTCCACCTGATCAATGGGTGAAATCTGGATGTACGGAGGTCCAACACACAGCCTTTGATCAGCTTCGCAGACCTCGCCTACGTGTTGTAGCAGTTTAATGTCATCAGGGGCCAGTGACACAAACAAGCGGTCTGTGGGCTAATCTTGATGTTCGGTATCTTTTCGTGGTTCTGCTGCTCGTGTGGAACTCCGCTGTTGCTCCTTTTCCCGCTCCAACCCACTTTTCGACCAGTCAGTATTCGACCTACGCATAGCGTCATCTACATCGAGTTACGTGCTGCTGGATCCTTGGAGGACTGCACTCTGGCATGTTTGCATTCCTTGTATACCCCTTAGAGGAGGCAAACACCTACTCAAACATACACAAACACAGCACCTTAACACAATCATAACTCTGCTTTGAACTGATTTGATCATAGAGTCCTGCATGTTTGAGAAACACATTTTGTTCTGTTTCCTCCACACTTACACTAAAAATACCTTTCCACACAACTTGAAAATCACAAAAAAATGAGGCAGTTGTAGCTTATCAACTTTTTCTTAGGTCTGGACTACATTAGCAGACTAACTTTAAGTCTTAATATCCACCAAGCAACCAGCATCCCGTGTAGGGTAAGGATTGTTTTTTATTTTAGCCATGTGCCGAATATACAGATTACTAAATTCGCAGATGTTACATTTCAAATACAAGTACAAAGCCGTTAAATTTAAAAAACAGATGAATGTTAGTCAAACCTGTTAAAGCCTGGCTCATGAGGCAGAGTAAACAGAAAACTTTTACATTTTTTAACATAAGGGAGGAAACAGCATCACTGACTTCATGATGTGTGTTATTTACAGTGTTATTGGTGTGTCAGTAGATGGTGTTTGAATGTTAGGTGTGTGGTGTTAATCAGGCTAAAGCTACCCAGAAAAATAACAAGGCGCTGGGCGAATGGATAGAGCGAGGTGAAACATCCACCTCTTAAGTGCTCCAAGGAGACTGGGTTAAGGGTAGACTACCTCTACCTTGAGCCCTGGATGGTCTGCCAGTGTGTTGGTGGATTTTAGGAGGTTAATTATCTTTGGAGAGAGCATCTGTCCTTTGGGTCCTTTGGCTCAGGCTTGTTCTGGTGCATCCAGCAGATGCTCAGTTGAATTCTGATCTTGAAAGTTTGGAAGCGAAGCCGACGTACTGGGCTCTTTGAGACTGCTGCCATTGGGGACATGTAGGTGGTCTTCAACAAGTTGTAGTGGTACGAGTCAAAATAGTCCCTGCGAAATGAAAGACCCAAGGTTTCCCCAGAGGAAAATGTTTTCATTTTTGTGTTTTATCCAAATTAATTCTTTAAAAACAGGTGAATGTTAATGAAACATGTTATGACTCATGGGGCATGGTAAATAATGGAAGAGACACAGCTTTAACTAAATCTTTCTAATTTACCAAATGAAGGAAAAAAAACATAATTGACTTCATGAGGTGTGTAAGTCACAGAGTGTCAGTCATTAGTGTGTTTGGATGTTTGGTGTGTGGCGGTCTGTAAAATCAAAAATAACCAGGCCGAAGCGAACGAATCAAATAACAAGTGGCTGGGCGAGTGGAGAGAGCAAGTGGCTGGAACACTCTTACATGTGAGTACTCCAAGGACATTGGTTTGAGGGTAGGCTACCTCTGCCCTTAACCCTAGGTGGGATGCCACTGTTGGTGGATTTTGATGCTCAGTTGAATTATGATCTTGAGATTTTGGAAATGGGACTGATATCTTTGACTTTTTGAGGCTGCTGCCATTGGGGAGCGCCATAGTCACTGACATGCGCAATAAGGTGTAGTCCTATGAGTCTGAGTAACGTCTGCATACATTCAAAGACCCGAAGCTTCCTAAGGGAACAGTAGATTGTCTCAAGAAGAGCGACACTGTTATCTCCACCTGTCAGTGGGTTTAATATTGCAGCTGATTGTTGTCAACTAAACAAAACTAGCACACTTTGTGAAAATATCCCACAAGTATTCCTCCAAGCCTTTTTTTTTCTTCTTTCTTCTTTCTGCATGTGTGGCAGGAGAGTAGCATGGCTACTTGGATGGGGTGTTTACAATGCAGCCATGTCTGTGTGTTTATATGCGATTATGAATCTTTTTATGTATATGAGATGTGCTCGTAGCACGGTGGGAATGTGTTTGTGCCCGAGTGTTTGTGTTTGTGAGCGCGTAGTGTTATCAATCCAGACCAGACGACAGAAGCCCTTTAGTGGAGAGTTAGTTCAGTTTAGCATGAAGATGAGGTTTGGAGGCTCGTGTGTGCCAGTGTTACTTTTCCCGTGTGTATGTGTGTCACTGACTGTGTGTGTGCATATTTAGGTTATTTGTGTGTGTGTGTGTGGTCTTTGATGTCAGCTGGTGGCTGCTGCTGTTTGCAGTGTTAGGTAATCACAAAACACAATCATTCTGATCTATTCCTGAACCTCTGCCATTATATATAGCATTCTCCTTATCCACCCACAAACCCTCTACATTTTTCTCTCTCTCTCTCATACACACACTCATTTTGTCTTTTTTTCCCTCTATTTTCCATCTCTCCTCTGCTCTGCCACTCCTCATCTCTGTCCTCCATCTCCTACTCCCACACTCTCTCTATCTCTGTGTTTTGTTATGTTTTGCTGCTCTGTGTTGTGTGTCTCCGGGCTCAGGACATTTTTCTTGTCATCTCTCTTTTCCTCCTGTTCCCTCAACCGCTGCCCCTGAGCCCCACGCACACCCCACTGCTAACGCCCCTCCCACTACCCACCCTTTCTGCCCCGTTTCTCCCTAGTCACCTTCCAACATCTCCTCTCTACCCTTCCCATCCTCCTCTTCCCCTCCTTTTTTGCCTTCCATCACATATGTGCACGCTGTCAGAGGGGGAGTATATTGATTGCACGCTTGGCTGACAGTCACACTAATGGACAACTTAGTGTGTGTGTGTGTGTGTGTGTGTGTAGTTTAGAGGGGGTGTTTAAACAGCAGTCTTGGCAATAACTCACCTGACCAAGCGAATGGCCATCGGGCAGGCAGGTGGACTGAGCGGTGCCGCAGCACACGGTGTGGCTTGACAGGCTGCATTTGAAAGCAAGTGAGCCAAATGTAGGGCAACTTTCAAATCACACCCTAGTTCTTCTTCTTCGGGGGGAATTTGTTTTTGACCAGACGCGCCAACGTGAACACACTGGCAATAAAACAGACGAGTAAATTCAGGAACTGCAGCAACCCGTCTTCCCTGGTGTCATTTTATATTGTTTTACATTTATCTCAGACATGCAGGATATCAAAAGTGCCATTTTCAAAAGCACAGTGCAGTTTGTTTTTGCCAGATTCTGAGCCATGCTCCGCTATAATCACCACTGCAGCATGGACAGCAACAAAGTGTAAGACGTTCAATGCAGTTAAAATGCTAATATGGGCAATTCAATTAAAAGTATCTCTTTTCCATCGCCTATAACAGTGTTCGGTGGTGTTTTGTGTCCACTCTTTTATGGATTATTATGGAAACAGAGAGTGGGTTTATTTTCTCTCTGGCAGTTTTTGGACATGGCCATGATGATTGCAGAGCCTAATGCAGCAGCAGCTGCTTTGACAGTAGAAAAGCTTTTGATATATGGTGCTGATCTAATAGAGAGAGAGACTGTGACATTTGTGTTCTGCACAGACACGAATACTGCACATGCATAACTCTAACTGTGCTATGAGCCCTGCATGCAAGCAGCGTAATTATATGATTTCTTTACATACTAGCAAAATGCATGCATCATTACTAACAAACCGCATGTACGTGTTATCATAATTGCCGCTGGCATAGCGTGGAGCACGTACGATGCATAAATACTGTCAATTAAATTATATTGTGGGACTGTGCGTTAGAGCACATATTACATCACTTTCATCCTCATACCTCATGCTTTTAATTCATGTCATTTAATTTGTATTCAAACGTGGGAAGATACAGCTGTTAGGCGTGACAGCGGTGATAGTACACCACGAGTAGTAATTCAGATAAATAAGCAATTGAGTAAACACATTTCTCATGCATAATTAAGTTTAACCTGACCTAGATCAAGTAACATGAATGAGTGATTCTAATTTGAGTTGCCAGTTGTAAACCTTATAAACAATGAATGTGGACATTCATAATTCTGTAGTAAGCTGTGGAACTTCTAAGGCTAATGTACCATGGGCTAACTTAATGTATTATGCATCCACTCACCAGTGCCTGGTACTGATTTACTGAACAATGGAGCAAACAAATGCTAATCCCGCATTAAATATGGTGTTCTTGCATAAATATCCTAACCGACATTGCTTTTAGCATATGCTATGATCTATTAGCATAGAGGGATAACCAACAATTTAGCATGAGAAAGCTGAGCAGAATGTAGTTGCAGCGCTGTTTGACCACTGAATGACAAAATGAATCACTTAATTAACCTTGTGAAGGTTACACTCTGGTCATGGAGACACTTGCACAAACACACAGTCTGAATGTGACCTGCATTTCTGCTGCAGATAAGCACAGAGGCGCTTTCTTTTCTTTGTGTATTCTCTGGCTGGATTCAGAGGCAGCCACTCTGCTGTGGAGATGGTTTGAAGAGCAAATTCGTCCCGCTGGTGAGGCACATTAAATATTAACTTAAAGACAGAACCCATGTCCAAATATTGAGAAATTATTCATCATTTGTAAGATATAATGTTTTTGATCATGTGAGCTGTTGTTCTGCGTCAGACCTCTGGCCTCTTGTGTTTTCCATCTGACCTTGATTAGAATCCCATTATACCCATGTTTAGATGAAATATGCATTGAAGTTAGCAGTTTGCTTCTCCAAAACACATTCTCAGCAGCCAAAAACATCGATAACAGATTCATCTGGCATTCTATCTGACCACGAGGCACATAAATAAAAAAGCCTTTTTACAGCAGTGTTATGTTTTTGATTTCTAAATAGAATTTTTTTTTTTCTGCTGTTGATCATAGACTTCACTTTTTCCGGTGAAGAGGTTATGTGATTGGTGCTGTTTGTCTGTTTGTTGACAGGATTACTTAAAGGTACAGTCGTTTGTTTTGTGATGTTATTTGAGAGAATAAAAGAATAATGTATTCATAAACAGACATGGACTAGCGTGTAATGACATCTACCTACAAATTGATGCATTCTATCAACTTAGAATGAATTCATTAATCCATAAAACAATCTCCATAATTGGGGATTGTGAAATTGTGAAAGCTGCCACGTTGCCATATTGCGGCGCCACCTTGAATACAGTGGCTGAGATGGATATCGACATCTCGCCTAATCGTGTTTTACGTATGTGGCTAGAGACCAGCCATATAGTACACCAAAGTTGCAGCAGACGTCCAGAGATAAGAGAACTCATAGGTGTTAATGTGCTCTGGAGGGACATTAAAATTCATGCCTGCATCTTCAGACCTAAGATATGAATGATCATACCTACAGGGAGTGCAGAATTATTAGGCAAGTTGTATTTTTGAGGAATAATTTTATTATTGAACAACAACCATGTTCTCAATGAACCCAAAAAACTCATTAATATCAAAGCTGAATGTTTTTGGAAGTAGTTTTTAGTTTGTTTTTAGTTTTAGCTATTTTAGGGGGATATCTGTGTGTGCAGGTGACTATTACTGTGCATAATTATTAGGCAACTTAACAAAAAACAAATATATACCCATTTCAATTATTTATTTTTACCAGTGAAACCAATATAACATCTCCACATTCACAAATATACATTTCTGACATTCAAAAACAAAACAAAAACAAATCAGCGACCAATATAGCCACCTTTCTTTGCAAGGACACTCAAAAGCCTGCCATCCATGGATCTGTCAGTGTTTTGATCTGTTCACCATCAACATTGCGTGCAGCAGCAACCACAGCCTCCCAGACACTGTTCAGAGAGGTGTACTGTTTTCCCTCCTTGTAAATCTCACATTTGATGATGGACCACAGGTTCTCAATGGGGTTCAGATCAGGTGAACAAGGAGGCCATGTCATTAGTTTTTCTTCTTTTATACCCTTTCTTGCCAGCCACGCTGTGGAGTACTTGGACGCGTGTGATGGAGCATTGTCCTGCATGAAAATCATGTTTTTCTTGAAGGATGCAGACTTCTTCCTGTACCACTGCTTGAAGAAGGTGTCTTCCAGAAACTGGCAGTAGGACTGGGAGTTGAGCTTGACTCCATCCTCAACCCGAAAAGGCCCCACAAGCTCATCTTTGATGATACCAGCCCAAACCAGTACTCCACCTCCACCTTGCTGGCGTCTGAGTCGGACTGGAGCTCTCTGCCCTTTACCAATCCAGCCACGGGCCCATCCATCTGGCCCATCAAGACTCACTCTCATTTCATCAGTCCATAAAACCTTAGAAAAACCAGTCTTGAGATATTTCTTGGCCCAGTCTTGACGTTTCAGCTTGTGTGTCTTGTTCAGTGGTGGTCGTCTTTCAGCCTTTCTTACCTTGGCCATGTCTCTGAGTATTGCACACCTTGTGCTTTTGGGCACTCCAGTGATGTTGCAGCTCTGAAATATGGCCAAACTGGTGGCAAGTGGCATCTTGGCAGCTGCACGCTTGACTTTTCTCAGTTCATGGGCAGTTATTTTGCCCTTGGTTTTTCCACACGCTTCTTGCGACCCTGTTGACTATTTTGAATGAAACGCTTGATTGTTCGATGATCACGCTTCAGAAGCTTTGCAATTTTGAGACTGCTGCATCCCTCTGCAAGATATCTCACTATTTTTGACTTTTCTGAGCCTGTCAAGTCCTTCTTTTGACCCATTTTGCCAAAGGAAAGGACGTTGCCTAATAATTATGCACACCTGATATAGGGTGTTGATGTCATTAGACCACACCCCTTCTCATTACAGAGATGCACATCACCTAATATGCTTAATTGGTAGTAGGCTTTCGAGCCTATACAGCTTGGAGTAAGACAACATGCATGAAGAGGATGATGTGGACAAAATACTCATTTGCCTAATAATTCTGCACTCCCTGTATATTTTATTTTCAGAAAAGGGGCCGCCATTACCAATGAGGTGAAAACACGAAGGAAAGAAACAACGCTACTGACATCATATTAAAATGTCATCCTCTTCCACCTCACCTCAAGCCTCTCCTGACTTGGCATCAGGGCTCTAACACATGAAAATGAGCATACCCATATGGAAAAGATATATATAAATCTTATAAAGTTTCTATCTGTCTTGTATGAAACTTGTATGATAAGCATACGAGAGTGAAAACACATATAATATCCCTTGAAAAATTATATAATGAAACTTGTATGTTTTGGATACTTACTAAAAAAATATATGAAAGTAATGAGAAAGTGGCCACTTTCATGAGTAAATCATATATGGTTTTACTATTTCTTTTCCATATGGGTAAACACTATTTATGCACACTAATTTCCAATGTTGTTACTTATTGACAATAGATTAGACATGACCCTCCCCTCAGTTGTTGCTGTTTAGCTGGCTGAACAACAGCAACGCCTGGTTATAAGCTAACATTATGCCAGCTGATGTTAGTCTTAAGTGTTCTAAAATGACACTTAAGACAATAAAACAAATGGCAGCCAGAGTTGTTTGTCCTATAGCAGCCACCAGTATATAGGATTGAACTCTTGAATTAAGGATAAGAAAACAGAACAGTTGAATGCAATCTGCAATCTAGTGAAAATTTAGATGTGGTTGTCTAGACTGGTTGTCTATTAGCAACCAGGACTTTTAGAACGATTATTCACTTACTTCTTTATTACTGTTGGTTGCATAGTGGTGCTCAATGTTGCCTCATAGCAAGAAGGTCTATGGTCCGTATCCACCAGCTGGCTGGGGCCTTTCTATGAGTCTTTCTGGAGTTTGCATGTCTATGTGGGTTCTTTTTGAGTGCTCTGGCTTACCCCGATAGTCCAAAGAAATCCCTGTTAGTTTAAATGGTGACTGTAAATTAGTTGTAGTTGTGAATACAAGTGTGATTGGTCTGTCTTAGCTCTGGTGTACCTCCCTGTGGACAGGGTCAGGTGGGAGTTGCTGGTTCAGAGAATATTACAAGATAAAATAGGAAACAGAATGAGACATTTTGCATCCTATCTTTGCAAATTACATTAAGAAGAAGAAAAACTGGGAACCGTGGCCCTGATGCTCTCAAGAAAACATCACAAGCTAATTCAGCTCTACGTACTGTTTCCTTACAGGTCTAGAGACTCAATTTGTGCATGCTGTGGTGGCATTTTTAGCCTTGGTGGAAATTACTTTTTCCTACTGCTAATATTTATTTCATCATATAATTAATATATAGAACATATTATATTTGTTTAACTAAAAACCTTGCATTGCCTCAAATACTTTGCACATTTATTATGTAACACTGCTGAAACCTGATGCTTAAAAAGCTGTTTCCAACGCACCGTAGCACACAACATAAGTGGATGAATCCTCAAAATATCTTCACTTTTGCTCTGAGTGTGGCGTCCTTTTTTGTTTCCCAGCTGGGTCTGAGAGGTACTGAAAATGCCTCCTGCTTGGGGCATCTGAAAACAAAGTGCAGAATGCTGCAGTCGGTAATGCATTTAGCACAGATGGATACACAAATAAAGAGCTGTTTATGCAAAACGGATGCACACCAATGTTTTGAAAGTGTCCAGTCACTCCATATTTCAGTATTTTGCTGAATCTCCCCCCTCTCCCCCCCTCTCCCCCTCCCCAGTCAGTTCCTGTCAGACCTAATAGTGTGATGTCTCGTCTTGAATGGAGATGACCAATTTTAGACTCAGTCATGGGTGTTAGAATCGTACAACGTGTTCAGGAGACTCACAATACATTCAGGCAAAAAGATTATTATTAGGAGAATCAAATTTTTATAAATATCGACCATTAGCCCCCGGTTAGACCACAAATTTGAAAACGTAATTACATGCCTAATTCAATGCGATTATTATGTATTGCAGATGATTAACCAGCTCAGCAATATCAATCCGAGCAATTCACATAATACCAAGTTTCAATTCATATTGAACAATTAGAATCTGGAGCAAGTAGTCATAGTACATACACAGCCTCAGGATTAGCATAATAAAATATGGTCAGATGAAAGCAGTTTTTATGGTCAGTAAGTACACATATTAATGTATTTATGGGCTGTTAGGCTTGTAGAATAAAATAACAAAAAAAGGGTAAAATCACTTGATTAAAAGGATAATTTATGGCGCAAACTGAATACTGAAAAGTCATTATTTTTTGTGTTGCCTCCTCCAGCTACGTAGCATTTTCCATGCCACAATCTGACAAAGGACATTATTATTAAAAATTATTTTCCTGGCATTTCCACTGTTCTGGCTGCAGAAAGAAAGACAACATGGGAGAGAAGGAATAACATCACCCAAGGTCAGGAGCTCTATCCATACCCATGTGTTTTCCAGCAGGAGACACGATGAAAAAAAGTCCCTCAGGGCTTCATTGTGTTATCCAATCGCTTCTGTGACCTTTTTAAAATGGATGGTGCAGTTTTTTTTCTTTTAAATGAAATGGCTCATAAAGAACTTGATCAATTATGTAATCCAATACAGCCACCAGCTTTTTTTCAGTTATCTAAGCACATTTGGGGATAAAAAGTTGAGTCATTTCATTTTTGCCTTTATTTCAGAGGTGGTATTTTTAGACTCAGGTTTTGGCGACAGCGAGATTTTTCCCACTTTGGTAACACTAAGGCCACAGTCAGTATTATCTTTTAAGGCGCAGACTTCAGATTGTCGCTGAGTCAACACAGATTGGCGATGTCTCGAGTCGCATGGCATTATTCACGGCTTATATTCACCATCTGGCGCTAATGCAAAGTTCTCAGCTATTTTAGCAGCAGCTTCAAAAGTAAAAAATGTATTTTTCATTCACTTATCCTCAGGCACAAAATCTCAACGCAACTCGAAAACAATGTCGGACAGAAAAGAAAATCATGAAGATAAGACGACAGATAATTACTGCATTTGTCTTTGTTAAATCTGATTATTTTTTATTCATAGCGCAGTGCCTGCTTCTAAATATATTAAAATAATGAGCTAAACAAGTAAATATGTGGCGAAACAAAAAAAGCTTTGATTCTACAAGGATGTGGAGCTGGTTGGGAAGTACTAGGACAAATGGAAGTTTCTGATTAATTGCCGTTCTTGCGCTCTTGCTAAATTTAAAGTCTCCCCCTTCTGTGATCGTTTAAATGATCAAGTTAAAGGCTGTAAAATGTTAAATGTCACAGGAAGACATTTCATGGAAACCGAAGATGTTTTTACATTGCCTTACAGGCTGTTTGAAAGTCTTTCATAATACCAGCAGTGATTAAAAAAATGCCCTTCATCTAACTTTGAGATGATTCAAGTCTCGTTCATTTATTACAAGTCCAGGCACATGCTTCTTTTTTCCTGGGCAAAGAAATAAAATTCTCCCAGATTTCTTTGTAAAATGCTTTAAATGAAAGAGGTGGCTGAAAAAGCATGATGTAAGAGTTTGCTTTCTTACAGGATTTTAACCCTGGCGTTCCACATCGATACTTGGACCTTGTAAGAGAGCACGATCATTCCTGTCCTGAATGGGAACACTGGCTTGCCCTACATATGTGGGTATTTGCATAGTTACTTTGCATAGATGCAAGTGAATCCTTTTCAGATCCTGAACCGAGTCTGCGAAGTGCAGTCAGAGAGAATTTGTCTCTTGCCCGGGGCAGCTGAAAAACAAACCAAATTTGAGCATGCTGCTTTCTGCAGAGCAAATTAGTACAGACGAAAACACAAACCAGAAGCCCCACATGTAAACTTGAATCACAAGAGCACTTTTGCAGCACTTGGTTTCCCCTTTGACTTTCCCTTTTTTCCCTCTTCTTTTTCTGTTTTAGCTTTCTCCTCCCCTCCTGGTTGCTTTCTGTCGGCGATGAGAGTACGACGGCTTGTCCTGATCTCACACGACCAATTTTAGATTTAGCTGTGTGAGACAAAATTACACAAGCATCTGACTGGACATGCAGCAAGTCCCAGTCATATACTACACACACCTGAGTCGAACACAATGTGCACTCTTGTTCCTGGTCACGTACTAGAAACACATTCTTTCTGTTTCTGCCTCTCACTACTAGAGCGTAATTACTCTCTTTCTCTCTCTCACACTCTCTCTCTCTCTCTCTCTCTCTCTCTCTCACACAAACACGCGTACACACACAACCACACACACACACAACCACACACACACACTGCAGCAGCAAAGCAAAGCCCCGCTTCACACGACCAGTGGTCTCTGACTCCCCGATCTCTCATTTACTTGTTCCATCACTTTTCCTCGCTTCTCTCTTTTCCTCTCCTTCGCACTCCCCCCCTCCTCCTCCTCTCATCCTCGACTCTGTTGCCACGGTAGCAAAACCTGACAATGAGAGAGCGAGAAACGGAGAGAGAGAGAGACAGAGACTGAATGCCATCTGAGTCATTTTATCCTCAACCTGTGTTGGATGTGTTTGTGCGTGAAGGTGAATGTGTTGGATGTGTTTTTGTAAATCTTGTGTGTTGTGTGTGTTTGTGCATGAGTTAGCGAGAGAGTGAGCGCGGTGCGTGGGTGTCTAAGTGGGAGAGCTGCGTGGAGTCGGTTCAGCGGTTCATCGCAGAGCTGTGGCAGTGCGATGGGCAAACGCACCACCTTTGTCTGTCTCACCGCACGTAGCCGGGCCATTTCCGATTTCTATTTCATGTTCGCCGCACGTTGTAATTTTAAAGTAATATCCTCTCAGTCAGACACACAAAATTTATAACTCTGAAATGCTTTTGTGATGCAACACACTTTCGCTGGCTGTACATAATGTTACATGCATCAACATCTCCGTGTTAATACGACGTCTTCGCGACACTGCATCAGCTCAACTTATGCTAAATCAGCTTTATTTGTATTAAACTGTCATGACATACAAATATCTCAATGGGTTTACATGCTGACTGTGGTGCTCGCACAGCTCTCTAAGAAAAAAATACTACTGACACACACACACACGCATATAGAGGGAAAAAAAATCCTTTAGCACATGAGCAAAAAGAACAATGAAAAGAATCCTCAGGAGAAGCAATCCAAAAAAGACATCCCTCCTCCGTGGATGGCCGGCTGTGCAGTAAGGAGCAGCAGTTGTGGAAAGGCAACTACTATAAAAATAGCACAAAATTATAACAGTTAATAAAAATTCAACGCTCAAGACATTTCTACCTCAATGATGGGGACACACTTACATAAATTCCTATAACTAAACACGTAAAATCAGTTTATGATGAAAGCGAAAAGATTTTATATCCACTCTGACGTCCACCCAATAGCCTCCACTGATTTAAACTGACAGCGCTCTATTCTTACTCAGACATTGTTCTCTTCGCAGTGCCCTGCGCAATAATATCACTCTTATACATTCCAAGGCTTTGCTCTGAACGCAAATTTTAGCTCTCCAAACAAGCCAAGGGGCGAGTGAGTTCAAGGAGAGCTCCCTAATTGTGATTAAAGTGCTGTGCTTACATAAGCCACAGTTGCAACAAGTGGGAACTGCACCGACAGCTGGATACAGTGAGCCGCGCATCTTTTTGCATCGTTTGTGGTGAAAGCAGTGAACTGAATGTCACACACACACACAAACTCACGCGTGCACACATGCCTCTGATCTGAACAGCAGGTGGTACATATGCATGCAGGAGGGCTGAAATGTAAACTTGCTGCTGGCGCATGCAAACAAATAAAACAAAGGTCTACGCGCATCGGAACTCGGACAAAGAAAAAACAAATCAAATGACGCACTTACGCGTGAGCAAGCAAACACACACACACACACACACACACACACACACACACACACACACACACACACACACACACACACACACACACACACACACAGAGTTTTGTTTGAGAGTTTGGGCATGTGCGTGCAGCTTTCGGGTGCCTGTGTGTACGTTTGTGCGTGACATACTCAGATGTGACAGTGTCACAGGAGCACGGTGGTTCCCCAAGCAGGCAGTGTCACCGACTGAGGGCCTCTTTGTCAAGGAGAACACTGGGAAGAATTTATCCATGTTCAATGAACAGAGAGGGAGAGAGAGGGGGGAGATGGGTGAGGGGGAAAGGAGAGGCTGTAACAGAGAAAGTGCACTGTCGAGATTGAAGAGACCGCTGAGAGCTAAGATGGGGAACGAGAAGAGAGGGGTCAGTAAAGAGACAGGGGTATAGAGTGTTCCTGAAGATGAGACAAAACAGATCGAGGCTGAGGGAGAGGAGATACAGGGATGTGGGAGAAAGCAGAGAGAGAGGAGAAGGTGAAAATGAGAGCTCAAAGTGTCTGCAGCACTGCTGAAAGAGGACAAGGTGGAGACATACGAAATATATGGAAGTATCTGAGTGACTTGCGTTGGCCACAATAGTGGAAATACCTGATGCAGTCAAGAAAGCCATGCAGTAAATCCTGCTAGTGGAATAGTGATGATGATGATGATGAGGGCTTGTTTTGCTTTCTTTTTGCCAATCTGCTTGATTATTTGTTGCCTTCACATTTAACAGAAGCTGGGGTAACATCTTCAACTTTTTCGTTTTTTCTGATCGACAGCCCAAAATCCATTTACAGTCAAAGGAAATTGCGAAAAATCAACACTCGATTTGCTGGATCCTGCAGTGGTTTGGCATTTATTCTCAGAAGGGATTATCAAGATTGATTAAAGATCTGCAGAAAATGAAGTTGCCTTTCTCAGAGACTGTCAGCACAGAATTGCCTGTCACAAATTTGGACAGTCATGTGTTAACGGTGCAGGATGAACCGTGCCCTTTCAATTGCAGCATCATGAATGGCTTTCTTACAGGAAGCTGCAGGAGTTCAGAGATTTCATCAATGCAATGACAAAATAAGTGTTTGCTTTTTAAAACCTGTAAGCCCGGTCGATCCTTCGCCTCAGACTGTGGGGTTTCAGTTGCCTTGTAAAAAAAGGGTTTTAAAGATGTTAGCAGAAGTTGATGTTTTTGCAGAAGCTCTAATGATAGGGTTGATTTAACACATTTTTTTCAGATTGCAGTTTGCAATGTTGATCTCAAATGAGAGAAACTCTTAGCATAAAACAAATATTTAGCACCGTCACTTTTATTTCTGCACTATTTCAAATTTGAATGATTTACTATAGCTGTTCATGTTATTGTGCCCACTGCCTTTGTAAGGTTTACTTTGCATTTGGAGTAGTTTTAAAATATGAGTGGAAGGCTCACTCTTTGTTATTCTGTGTGGCCAAGCTAATATAACCTTTTACCCACCATTCTCCAGTCAAGTAAACATTTTCAAAAATCAAACTTCAGATAGACGGCTCACTGGTAGGCAGCGTCACATGAATAAATCATGGTTTCTCAAAATGTTCAACTTCACCTTGACATCTTCAGCCTAAGTTTGAAAGGGATGGCAACGATGATGTTAAAATCCTTAGAAAGAAAAGTGCATTTCTGAAAAGAGGAAGAGAGAGAAGGACAAAGCTAAGCTAGAAGAGAAAGTCAGAAATGGGGAGATTAGAGAGGTGCATCCAAGGTAAAGTGAAGGGGTCCAAAGCCAAAATGCTGAGTCATTGCGACCAAGAACATGTGCTTCTGCTTTGATATTAGATGCGACACAAAGAGCTCAAGACATAATTCTGCCAAGAGGGCCAAAGTGAAGGGTCCCTAGTACTTTTCCACCCCCACTGTACACAAACTACTCACACACACACATGCAAACACACACACATTATCTAGACCGACCACTCGGCTCATTCTTGCTGTCTGGGGGTTAACGAATGCTCTGAAATGGCCTGACCGCGCTCATTCAGGCACGCTAGCCCAGCTGTCTGCAAACCGGCCGGCTCTAGTCAGCAGTGACTGTTAATTGTGAGAAAAATGAGCAAAATAGCACTTGTGTCCCATAATGGCTGGCGGTACAGTCTCCTTAAATCCACAGTCACTGAAGCCGTTCCACTTGCAAATTCAATTATAGGAATGATTCATCCTTCCATTATGATAACTGTCAGATTTTCTTGTGTCATACAAAGAGGCAGAAGGGGAAAAACAAATCATTCGCCAGCCCACCCCCTGCTGAAACCCTTCTCCTTCTCCTCTCCCCCCCTCAAGCTGTATTTCTCCGTCTGATTTCTTTTTCTCTTTCTTTGCATTCCTCTATTTTTCCCCCCAACTCCTCCCCTGCTATCGCTCATCCCGCTTTCTTTGCCTTAGTCTCTGTTCATCTTCTCTTCATCTGCCTGGGGGTGCGAGGCGAGATAGCATTCCCTCGTTTTCTGATTCTCTCCATACACCCCCCCCACCCGTCCCTCCCCTCTCTCCTACTCTGCCATACAACCCACCCACCCCTTCTCCCTCGTGCTCTCTCTAGATAATTAAGATCTCTGATTTTACGGTTTTCTCTTTCATAATAGGCTCTGCAGACACTATAAGCGAGCCGCCAAGTCTGCAGCATTTACACACAAACAAAAAGAAGCACACACAAATATGCATATGTTTTCAGACAGACACACACACACAGTAAGATGAATGCATGCACCAAACAACTAAATCTCCAACTGGAATGAACGTGCTCCACTCAAACTCTCCATTTTCCCTCTCTCTCTCTCTTTTATACACTGTCCTGCACACATGCACAAACACACACATGCACACAGAAAGTCAGGATATTTATATATTTTAGCTTTTGTGTATTTGTCAGCGGTGCCAGCATGTGGGGTGACTTACAGCAGGGTGCAGAATGAAAGCGAGCTAGGGGAGCTTGAAGCAGTGTTTTCTCTACAGCTCAGACTAGTCTGGCTCTGCTCGGCCCTCTTGCTGCTTCAGCTCCCTGCAGACTGACACCCGACTACTACAGGGACTCATCCATGTACTACTGTAGCAGTGGAGCTGGTACGGCCGCCAGAAACACAGCCCTCGCAAATTAAACACGGCAATAGTCTCTCAACATTTGCTCTCTATTTCTTTCTGACTGTGTGTCTCACCAAATTCCCCTCATCCTATTCTGCTGCGTTGCAGCCGCTTATTTTCTTTCGTTCACCTGCAGTGATGGAAGAGGTGCTCAGACCCAGAATTTCATGCCACAGTTATTGCAGCAAAAACCATCATAGGTAAAATGTATTGTTGCAATGATAATCAGAATTTCCTAGAAAACCATGAGTGCTAAAATACAGGTTTATACTGTTTTCTCTGGATTTCTATCACCCGGCAGTGAATTGTATGTTGCACCTAACATTACTAACATAAAATGCACTTGAAACAATAGAAACAAAAAGAGGGATTTAAAACATGAATTTATGTGTTTGAATTAGGTGTTTATAAGTTTAAATGTATTGAATTGTTTGTATAAATGTTACTGCTGCACACCTATAAAATAGCGCTGTATAAGCTACATCCACAGTAACTAGAACTGGTGACCTTAGTTTTGATCACTGTTTTTCTCCTCTGGATTATTAAAGGTAAAGCTGTTTATAATGTCAGACAGTAATCAGACTTGTTGGTAATGTGACAGTGTTTCACTGCTGATTATTGACTATTGTAATATCACTCATATATTGTCAGTAAAAAACCAAAATTCTAATATGGAAAAGAAATGTAAGAAAACCTTTGGCATTTTTAACATTTAATATACAATCATGTAAGTTTTCACTGGACTCTATACAGGTCTTTGAAAATCTAAGTACATCCTTCTGTAGCTCTTAGAATCACTTATCGCAGCAATAGCTTGAATTCATTGTAACTATTTTTACATTAATTCAGGTCTGTGTGATTTGACGCTATCTGTTTGTGTGAGCCAAGATTTAAATTCGGCCGAGTTTTAGCTGTTACGGTCGCTCATATGACTTTAGAACATTTTGGCATTCAGAGGAGTTCGTGGTTGAATCAATGACGGTAAGGTACAGAGGTCCCGTGGCTGCAAAACAAGCCAAAATCATCAGCCCTACACAACTGTGCCTGCTAATTGGTATGAAGTGTTTTTGTTAAGGTGCTGTGTTTTGTTTCTGCCGACGGTGGTGGTGCTGTGGATTACGGTTAAACATCTTCCACTTTGGTCTTGGCTGTCCAATTGTTCCAGAAATTTTGTGGTTTGTTCAGATCCAACTTTGCAAATCTGTGCCGTGCTGCCATGTCCTTTTCAGAAAGAAGAAGCTTTCTCAGGTAACCCTTCCAAACAACCACACTTGTTCAGTCTTGGTCTTATTGTACTGTCAGCTCTAACTGTTAACATGCTCACTGAGGCCTGTAGAGTCTGAGCTGTAGCTTTTGGGCTTTTTTGCTGTTTCTCTGAAGATTGCACATTATGACCTTGGAGTGAATTTTCTGTGATGTCCACTCTCTTTAAGATTGTGGCTCTGTGTTAACACTCACCTGAATGCTTTGATCGGTGACAAAGGGCTGCTGCTTACTATCCTAATTCCTGTAGACTCAATAAGAGTGTACTTAGTTTGCTACAGAACTGCAGCTATGAAAATTTTTATTTTTCACGACTGGCCTCTTCTTCTTTTTTATCTTTCAGTTACTCCCTTTAGAGGTCCCCACAGTAGGGTGCCTTCATCTCACCCTATCACTAGCATGCTCTTCTGTCACATCAACCCTCTGAATGTCCTTCTTCATTACATCCATGAATTGTCTTGGTGGTTTAGCATTACCATCCAGTAAATCTTTTCTTGTTATCTTTCTGTCTTTTTTACACAACTGTAATTCTAAAAATAAACATTTTGCTGTATAAAAAACTAGCACAAAGAGGCTGCATTAGTGGTACATGAGACATATGACTCTTTGTCGTTTTTTTCTACTTCTTTTGTCTTTGGGAAATAGTAACCATATGCAAAAATGACCTTTTATGTATGATAGAATATATTTTATTATATGCACCACATTAGAGACTAGTTTTTGACATACAGTGTGAGTAGAATTTTAATGGTGCGGTTAGGTGAGATAATTAAAAATACCCACTTTAATGTTGGGAGCTTATTCTACAGCAATGAGTCATATTTGTTTTACAGTGTGTTACACATTTTGTTTGATAATTATATTCCAAAAAACAAACTATTTGATGTCAAACACACGTAGTGACAGGAAAAACACACATTTCCCTTTAAATATAGTGCAAGTATGAAGTAACTTAGATTAAAAAATACTTGAGAAAATTGGAAGTACTTCAGATTGATACCTGAGTACAGTCCTTGAGGAAATATACTTTTTCACCGCTGCCTTTCTGTCTCTATACTCCTCTGCGTCTCCTCCTGCAGAGACACTTTCCAATCTCTTCTCTCTGTATTCAATTTTGCTCTTTTATTCCCTCATCGTCACAAGCCTATTCCCTCGGTTTGATTTTTTTCTCTTATTCTCCTCTTATTCTACTTCTATCGCAGATTTCCATCTTCTTCCTCACTCCCACTATTCCTCTCCTTGGAGTACAGAAACTATAATCTTCTCTGTCCAATGCTGTCAATAGCTCTCAATAACAATGAAATAGCACCAGTTCCTCCCCATCGCTGATGAAGGCATAGCCTCAGTTCGGATCTTATTCGTCATCAGGGCAATCTGCTTCTTGGTAATAGCCAATCAAATGGCTCCTGTGAAATGCAGCGCTCCCATGATAGGTTCCCCATTGTTTTGATTGACTGCACCTGAGGGCCCGCCACTTCGGCTGGCCTCGATCAATACCCCATCACGCACACGAGGAAAGCGCACGCTCATACATGCACTGGAATAAACACAGGGACACGCACACGTGCACACACACAATTTGGTGAAGAGTAAATTGAGAAGGAAACCACTGGTACGGCAAGCAAACAGAATACAATAGTAAAAGCCAGCAAAATGGAGTACTTGCAGCACCACGCACAGTTGCGTTACAGCAGTGTGCCACGCTGAGCTCGTTGTGCGCTCAACTTTGAATTCGTGCACACAAACATGATGACAAGGAGGAACTTTAAACTGTTGGTGAACTACTTACTAGTTTCCATCTTTGCCGTGACACACTGTGTTGAACAGGAATGATTTATGGAAAACAATGAGATGGAAAATTGCTCCCATATTGTGCCTCTTATTCTATGTTGTGTCACACATACAGATGGCCTCGCATAAGCTCTGCCTCTGTTCACTTTGAACTACAGCGACCATAATGAGAGCGGCACAGCCATCTGCACGGTATGGTGTATGTTATTAGTATTACAAACATGTTGACGCGCACATTTGCCCACCCTTCGATTGCGAGACATGTAAAGTCAGGCAGGATGAATGGGAGGTCGGTTATTGCATAAAGAGCAAAGAAAAAGCAGAAGAAAGGGGAAGTGTGGCTGGTTCAGAAGACTGTGAAGATAGATTCAAAGCAGAGGGTTGCAGATTTTTTTGATGTTCTTTAAACATCAAAGTCAAACGAGTGTTGGAAAGGTGAGTGAGGTAAAAAAACAAAGATAACATGGACATCTCAAAGTGAATATGGCTATTAAAAAAAAGGACAGAGGGTGGAGGCGTTTTTATTCAACAAAGACAATCCTCGTGATCCGTGTCTTTGATGCAGACACAGTGTATGCTCCAATAATACCAGCTCACCCCTGCATGCATTCGTCAGGGTCTCAGGTCAGCCCCTATGAATCCATCAGCCCCCGTTCTCAGCTGCAAGGGTCAATTCAAGGTCCTGAACCTGAGTGTCCCCGCTGTCTGTCAAGACCTCAGACCAGTGAACGAGATGCTTGAAACAATCCCAAGTCAACACCCTCTACCACCATAACCTCCTCACCAACACCCCCCTCCCCCTCCCCCTAGCCTGGCTGTCACACAGCACTCCTTCCCCTCTCCTCTGTCTTCATCCCTCCCTTCATCTCTCCATTCTTTCACACCGCCTTGTCATGTTGTCAGTCAGAGCAAGGATGTGTCACTCCTGGAGAGAGCTGCTTAGCACCACTGGAGCTCAGCTGAGCTCCGTTTCTTTCTTTGTGTTTGTGTGTCTGTTTGAAGGTTGTGATGGAGGTTAGGTTACAAAAAAAACACGTAAATGCGTATCTTGTGTAGTGGGGGTGTAAGGAATATACATACACTGTTCAAGGCAGTTGTCTTTGTCATGAACTCTGTGTTTCTAGCGTATTGACATATCTGTGTGTTTGCATTTGTTTGCGCTTGTGTATATATGTGTGTATGTACAATAAGGATGTGCATGACTGACTGCGTGACATCTTGCGTGTCAGCTGTGATGTTTTCTTTGAACTGCCTCTGGAGATCCCTTCAAGGATGCATCCTGTCACTTCTAAACGGCAGCCTTTCCACAGGAGACGTGAATAGAGCTGTGTGTACTGTATTTTATGATTAGACAGGCTGTATGCATAGGACTGGGCTGCCTTGTGAAGTGACAGTGAACATCTTCATAGCTGATTTTTTATTGTATGTGCTGTCGAATTACAGGTGCTTCCACTCCGTGGGAATCTGACAGTGCAAATTGAAGATGAGCTAAATCATGACAATTTGAAGAGAGACCTCTTTAAAGTTAGGACAGTGATTTTTTTTTTTTGTGAAGTAACATGTCGTGTATTCCTCCGCTCCTGCAGGTGGCGGTACAGGCAGCCAGCAGACCATTCTCCATGAGGAGCAGTAGAAGATGCCGGCTCTGCCAGCACTGCTGCTGTCAATACACTTCCTCTCCTTCCTGCTAGTCACCATGCCGCCACGCTCCCTCAGTCAGGCCCCTCTGCTCTCCTCTGTCCGCATGGGTGAGTGGCCACCTGTCCTGCCATATCCACATAAAGGGGTCAAACAACTCTCATCAAAGACACACTACTTCTTCTTCTTCTTCTTCTTCATCTTCGTTGTTCTATATTGTTGTTCTCTATATGTGGAAATTACACAAATTCTATTGTTTTCTCAGTATTTCTGAGCTATTCGAAGGATGCTGTCAATCGGCACCACACCACAACTCATCCGTGCCCAAAATTAATATCATGGCAAAAGGAAACTTCTTGAAGAGTGTTCCATCTATCTATGCATCCATGTATCCATCCATCTGGTTCAGTTCAGTTGACTTCCATTCAGTTCAATTCATGAAGTGCCAAATCGCAACAGCAGTCACTTCAAGACATTTTTTATATTGTAATATAAAGACCCCACAATAATACAGGGGGGAAAAAAAGACAATCAAAAAACACCCCTTTAAGCAAACACTTGGCAACAGTGGAAAGGAAAAGTGGAAGAGACATCCGCTAGAACCAGGCACAGGCAGGGCAGCCATCTGTGTAGAGTTCAGGGACGAGAGAAGGGACAAAAAAACCCACACCATGGAAGGGAGCCAGTGATTAATAATACTAATGATTAAATGCAGAATGGTGTGTAAACACATAACGAGAGATCCATCCAATCATCTATCCATCCATCTTCTTTAGTACCTACTTCCATAATGCAAGAGGAGGTACACAGCCTAGAGAAGTTCCCAGTCTATTACTGGGGCTAAAGATGTGCCAGCATATGGTAAATGTGTAAAGTAATGTTATCATCCATGTACAAATGTGTGCTGAGGCCTTGATCCAGGTTCATAGTTAGTAAACGTACACTTGGTTGCTTCCTTATTTCCCACAGCAGATGGATCCACATGGGCTTGGGACCAGCATTAGGAGTCCACTAACCTGTGACCCTCTGAGGCTGGCTTTGTGTCTCCCTCCAGTCTCAAACCAGGCACCACCTTGAGCCACTTAGATTTATTGTTAATAAAACAGCATCATATTCAGTGAAAAAACCCAAATGATGATAATATGTGTCCTCTCATGTAGCGCTCAGAAGCAAATCAAATAAGCACATTTCCCAAAATGTTTGATTTATGATGTTGTTTGCATCTGGCACACATACTAATCTGAACGAGGACGAGTACCTCATTCCTTTGGCAGTCGGTGGCTGTGATCCCTTTATCAGCCCCACTTGTCCACCCACTACACATTCCCACATTTACATGAGGATGGATAATATTGTTAACTCGTCTTCCAGCTTTACGCCTTGTTATGTTTTTAGCTTTCTCCTCACCTCCTCACTACTCACTCTCCCACTCTCCACTGCCCTCCATCTTCATCCATCCATCCATCCTCTCCTCTACTTCACCTATCTCTCCCTCTCTAGCTGCAATCCTGGATGACCAGTCTGTGTGTGGGCGTGGGGAGCGGCTGGCGCTGGCCCTGGCCAGGGAGAACATCAACAGCGTGATGGAGGGTCCAGCTCGAGCCCGCGTGGAGGTGGACATATATGAGCTGCAAAAAGACTCCCAGTACGACACTACAGACACCAGTGAGTGGTGTGAGAATGACCACTGTGGCAGAATCACATTCCAGCAAACACTATTGTCCACTGGGACATAATGCCCCACAGAGAGTGAAAACTGGGGATACAAGAAGGTTTTATTGGTAGTCTTTAATATTAACAGTAATAGTGACAAATAGAGAGAAGAACCAGGAGCAGCAATATTGCAGTACTTTAATTCTAAAACACTTCAGAAATGTGCTGTTATAGAGTTATAAATACATAAGATTGCATTTTCTCAAAAGCTGCCTCTTTAAAAACAAAAACCTCAAATGATACATAGGGTGATAAAACACCAGCACTTTCATGCGATTAGGAGCCAGTAAGGGATTTTGCTGATTAGTTTACATGTCATTGGAGACCAGTAATGGGCCACTAAGACTGTCTCATTAAAAACAGTGGACCTGTGCCCTCCAGTAACAGCTGGCGCTGTGTGCTGTGCAGACCATGATGAAAACAAATCATCAAATACTAATACAGATCAGCAGTACAGGCAAACAGAACGCAGCAGAGAGGCTGCTTCATGAAAATTGTATTGATATAGAGAGTGTGCAAAGACAGAAGGAAGCACTGCTGAATCCAACCACTGAAGAGATAGAAACCCTGCTCCTATTCTAATCGGTCAGCGACCCTGCCACAAGCTACTGGCAAAATGTCTGTGTGTGCTTGAGAAGGGTTGTGTACATATGTGCATGCTTGAGTTGCAGGGGTGTGTGTATGTGTGTGTCCTTGACCAATGGGCAGGAGACTCTGACAGGCTTGTTTGCTCAAAGCATTTTTTGGTCTCTGGATCAGAGAGCTCGTCATCTTACGGCTACAACTGAGGCGCGCATGCACACACTCAACCCACACAGGCCTTTACACATGCATGCACACACAAACCCTCTCTGCAGACGCTTATGCACATTCACACACAGGCACAATATGAGCATATACTGTAAGCTCGCACATTGGAATCAATTAATACAACAAGCTAATACACAGTAAAGGAAAATAATCACAGTTTAGTCATCAGGCATTTTTGACGTGTCTGTGAATAATTTTTAGATGGATTCACAAAAACATTGTCAATAAAAAAAGAGCTTAGCAGGGATTAAGAGAGAGAGTACAAAAATCTGTCAGTAGGTATTTTTTAGCCTCTCAGTGGATAGCATTCCCAGTGTTGCTTACACAATATGGACACAAGCATTGGGCTAAACCTGTTAATCTTTGAATTTAGGTGTTTTTTATTTTGCCACAGGTGTATAAAATCAAGCCCTAACCATGTATTCTGCCTTTACAAACATTTGTGAAAGAATGCATTGTTCTAAATGTGGTATTGTAAAGATGCTACCTTTGCAAATAGTCAATTTAGGAAATTTCTTCCCACTAAATATTCCAGGATCAGCTGTTGCAAAGTGGAAATGTTTAGTAACCATAGCAACTGAGCCACAAAGCAGCACACCACGTAAAGTTACAGGGCGGGATCGTTGAGTGCATAAAAGTCAAAAAGTTTTGCTGACTTAATAACTGCAGAGCTCCAAATGTCCTGTGGCGTTAACCATTGTCTGTCACGGTCACTGCTCAGCACAAAGTTTTGATTATAAAGGGAATGTTTAAGAAGTAAGTCTAAATCTCGGCTTTGTTTCCCATATATTGAGCTATATGTTCAAAATGACATTTAAACCTCGAACAGATTAGCGAACCCTGCATTTATGTGCTCCCAGGAAATTATATATATTACACAACCATTCTCAAGCTGTTCTTTGACTTCATGTGCTTTTGACTCAGCATGTGAAAACCAAATAGAAGCTAAAATAAGATGTAGTCATTTTTATAAAAACAATTTTTTAAATAGGTGATTCCAAGAAAATAACTACCTTGGCTGAGGTGTTGTCAAGGTTACGGCTAATAAATAACTCTTCCAACTAACCATGGTAACTTTGTATGGATGCAAAGTAAATGTTACAAGTTTATACCACACTAGAAATTAAATGTTAGCGAGAAAGTTGATATTTATTAAATTCGTTTCTTTTTTTTAGTGTCCACAGCATATTTATTCTCTTCTGCCATGTTTTTATTTATGGCTGTGCTGTGCCAACTGTTCTTGTGGGTCACTCGCCACTTTAATGTTTTATGGGGTTTATGTGCAAGCATGAAATAGCAACTTTTTTTTACACTTTTGCTTTGATATCTGGGCTCATTCTGGGAACTCATCAGCTAGTCTGCCTATGTAGTCTCTGGGAATGATTGCCATTCCCGCTGTGAGGATAGCGGATAGTTTGAGACTTCCTTTTTATATGTGGTGGTCATGTTTTTTTCCTAATGCTGTATCCCATAGTGTAGTGGTTTACGGTGACCTAATAAGTGAAAGGTCCATGGTTTCATCTTGGGAGGAGAGAAAAATCCCTTGGGAGTTGTATCAGGAGAGTCATCTGGTGTAAAAATCTGCCAAATCAAGGATGCGCAGCTACCTGCTGTGATGACCTCATGTGAATAAGGAAGCAGCAGAAAGTGACTTTTAATGGAACGTTAAAGAACGTTAAAGAATCCCTAAATGATAGTTGATGGCTTTAAGATTGCTATGCGGCAATCTTTTGTCCTCTACGCTTACTCAGACATGATTGGTAAACAATAAAAGCCAGAACGCTTCAGATTGTGTATGTTCATATTCTTTATCGAAACGATTGTGTGAGCTGTAGAGAAACTAGAGTGGAATTTTCCTTACATTTCAACAGATTTTAAACCAGTTCAGTTATTTTTGTCTTTGTTAGGTGGGAATTCAGATGATAATTATGATCAGTAATACTTCCAGGTCTGTCCATAAGTGAAACTGTTTTTTTCCCTTTACGTTTTATGTATATGAACCTAGTTAGTGTATTGTAGATAGAAAACTGTAACAGGAAACACACACACGATAGACAATATAAATGTAAACATGGATACTGAAATTCAATATGTCAAAGGAATGTGAATTATACACTAAATACACAGTTATAGTGAAGACATCTGTTGGGGTTTTAAGTAGTGAAACCAGCAGTATGCTTGATTGTACTGCAGAAATAGTGTTTGCTTGAGCCATTCCTGAGCATAGAACTCTTTGAGTTAATCGTCAGATAATTTCATGAATACTTAATGTAATAGACAAATGTGTAAAGCTGTTTCTCCCACACTAATGTCCTCCTCCAAACAGGATTAAAATGCAGACTGGCGTTTGTTCATCGAAGCCGACCACCAGTCTGTTAGTATTGTTCTGATTCCAGGGGTACACTAGAGTTGTCTTGAAAATCATTAAAGCCGTTAAAAATGACTATCTAAACAAGTGAATAATAGCAGCAGGCATCCCGTGGGCTGCCCTGTTGTAGTCCTTGGAGGATTTCCCTCAAAAATAAATCAGATTATAATGAGGCAGATTGTGCTGCAACAATACAACGAGTGGTTAAACTGAAACGGTAATGCGTCCTCTGAGTTCTTGGTTGCATTTAAATTTCCACGCTTTTCCCCCTGACTGCAGCCCCTTCAGTACGCTAACGCAGCACTGCCTTCAAAACAAACCAGAAGAAAAGGTGTATGTCTGCTTATTCACTGTTTATCTCCTTTTTTGTTTTGTTCCCTTTCAGTGTGTCAGATTCTACCCAAAGGCGTTGTCTCTGTGATAGGTCCCGCCTCCAGCCCCGCCTCTGGCTCTACTGTCAGTCACATATGTGGGGAGAAGGAGGTGAGCGTGGAAGATAAACATGTCTCATAGCTTTTCCCGTCCTGTTTGCTACCATTGCTGCTCATGTAGGTCTGATGAATGTTGACTTGCTTGTTCTGTTCCTTCTGATATAATTAAGCTTCACCCACTACTTCGTGCTGCTTTCTTACTTCTTTTTATTAAATGCATTTTTTGGCGTAGGTCCCTCCGTTTTCTGCCCTTCCCACCTTTCTCATCTCCGTTCTCAGCCTCTAGCTACTCAAATGAATCATCCTTAATCACCACAGATCTGTGTTTTCTTGCCTTTCTTATTAGTTTCCTCTCCTCTCATCAGATTCCTCATGTAAAAATTGGACCCGAGGAAACTCCTCGCCTGCCGTACCTGCGCTTTGCGTCTGTTACTCTGTACCCTAGCAACGAGGACCTGAGCCTGGCCATTGGAGCCATCTTGCGCTCATTCAGCTACCCCTCAGCCAGCCTGGTCTGCGCCAAGGCTGAGTGTAAGTACATGCTGCGTGTTGTATAGTTAAACAGTTTATTATGTGTGACTGCGTGGCTGTGTTTGTATTTAGGTGGGTGTAAATGCATCGGCTGTGTCGCTGCGTGCCCGATTACCTCACGTACTGTATGTGTATGTTTGTGTGTATGTGCAAATTGCTCTGTGGGAGTGTTGGCAGATTCACTGTTACACTGTTTGGGCGGATATGACTGTTTGGCGCTGCTGGACATTCATTTTTGACAGTCTGGTCATGAAGTTCTGTCTGTTGTCAGAGTTCAGAACATGGCTCATGCTGCAGCCCTCCCAATTATTACTCATGCTCTTGCACACTGTCTCTTATCCACCTCAGAGGGTTGTTAGGCCAAACCAGTATAATAAATATTCTTGTTTAAAATGCTTTCCAGTATTGGAGGAACTTAGGGGACATTTGATTTAACTTTGCCCGGCACTCAGAGAGCTTTAACATCACAGGGGATTCAGGGCTTAGCCACTCGCCCTATTTATTTTCATTTTGAAAGAGTGTGTTATTGATTTATAATGCACTCCCCAAACCAGAGCCTAAGGAATTAAAGCGCTTGGCAGGATGATGACTAGTATTAATAATAGTATTGTAGTATTCAAACATTTTGTGATACAAACACTTTTTTTTAAATAGTAGAGGTGTAACGGTTAAAAAAAATAACAAAAGGAACCCCCGCGGTCTCTTGCTTTTCTGTTTTCCCTTTTTCTGATAACCTTCCCGTTGCTGTAGACATAAAAAGTTAAGTGCAGCAGCTCAGTGCAAGAATGTAAACGCAGACAAAACAGAAGGATTATGTGACAGAGACACCTCGGGAGGAATAAGTGACAGCTGTGGCAGAGAAGAGGAGGAATCGCTTCATCATTATAGTAAACTGAAGGGAGCGTATGGCATGTTAGCCAAGCTTTGTGTTGGAAGGTATGCAGAAGAGCATCTCTGAAAGACATGAAACATTGAAGCTCCAGCAGCAGAAGACCACATTGGATGTCACTCCTATCAGGTAAGAACAGGAAACTTTGCATGGGCTCACCAAAACTGGAAACAACTGGTTTCTTCAGCATGACTGCACTCAAATGGCCTCCACAGTCCTCAGACTTCAGTCCGATAGAGCACCTACTGGCATGTATTGGAACGGGAGATTCACATCATGGATGTGCAGCTGACAAATCAGCAGCAACTGTGTGATGTCATGATGTTAATATGGATAAAAATCTCTGAGAAATGTTTCCAGCACCTTGTTGAATCTGTGCCATGAAGAATGAAGGCAGCTCTGAAGGCAAACGGGAGCCCAACTTGATACAATTCAATGAGCTCTTTCTCTAGTTTCTAATCTCATTTATTACAGCACAATGATCAGGTTATAAATTATGGTCTTCATTAGAGTCACAAAGGAGGGTGATTCAGAAAATGCTTTGGGGCGGGCTTACATTGTGAGTGACAAGTCACTACTGCACGAGAGATCCACACCCTGCTTGTCGTGTCTGCTTCCAAAACAGGTGACAGCAGAAATACTCGAGACTTCACTAACGGGATGGTTGTCATCACTGTGTCTTTGTCCTTCTTTTATATGCAGTCTATGTATATGATGCAAAAATGTGGCTCAGAGATCAGTGTATAAATTGAATCATTCCACCCCTATTAAATACATGACAGAATATGCCTACACTCTCTGCAAATCCTAATTTTTCCACCAAACTTTTTGTCCACTTCTCTGCAAAAACGAGTTGGTATAATTTGTTTTGCAGCTTTTGACTCCTCACACCAGCCACGCGAAACCGTCCAAGAACAGAAGGGCACTTACATAAAGAATTAGTGGGACCACTGAAGTCTGAACACATCCCTCGGCAGTGTTAAAAGGGTAGTTTTGACAAACAAAAAGCTCTGACATTATGAAAAATTGATTCAATCACTGAGATGCTTTCATTATCTTTCCAGCAGTTAGCCAGCGGTCCCCTGGTTTCCTGAAAGTAAGCTGAATTCCTTGTGGACTTGTCATTTCATTGAACCAAGAGAGCTTTGAAATGGCATCAGACACCTTTTTCAGTTTTGATCATCTGTTGAATGGGTAGATAAGAGCCTTGTCTTTTACCGGGCTTTTTCTCTCATAATAATTAGAGGCGGCAGATCGCCTGATAGTTACCGTGTGGGTCAAAATGCACAGCTTTTATTGGTGGAGGAACTGAGGAGTGCATTTTTGTGTAACATATTTGGCTTGAAGGTGATCTTTACAAGGTTATCGCACTCACAGACTCTGACCCACTTGGCTGCGCTATCTATCGCCGTGGAGCTGGTTGCCATGGCTGCCGAATAGGTGCTAACTGCCACTCAACAGGCTTGTTCCACACTCTGAACAACTGTGTGGGTGTGTATGTGACACTGTTTGTGTGTGTTTGATGTCATTTTTCTGAGTGTTTGGTTCACTTTGTCTGTACATGTGCGGCAGCGCAGGACTCTGTGTGTGTGTGTGTGTGTCTGCACACAGGCAGTGGGTTTTGGGTTACTTGTATGAATGTCAGCGTGTGCTTTTGTGTGCGGCGGCTCTGCTGTGGCGCTGCAGAGGTTAAACATCAGACAATGTTTACCGCTCAGCCCACTTGTTTTATTCATCATGTTTACACCAGTGTAAAGTGAATTCTGTCTTTTATTTTTTATTTTTATTTTTTGGCAGCAAAGTAAGTAATGCGCAAAGTCACACATTTTGCTTACACCCACCATAGATGTAGATCCTAATTATGGCGTGTATTTAGAATCGGGTCAGTTTTGCAACAGCGTCCTAATGGCTTTAATCTAATTTATCCGTCTTTTAGCCAGATATTCTGTTAAATGAGTCAGAGATTTTTGGGTCATTTCCGATGAATCCTTCTCTCGCTGTGCCTGGGTCAGTACTTGCTATCTGAGCCTAATTCCATTATGCAGTTTTCATGAGATGGATGAGGTTAAGGACAGCGAGAGGGAGAGACTGAGCACAAGGAGCAGAAGACGGTGGCAGTGTTGGAGCAAGATGGATAAAGACAGAGAGAAGTAACTAGAGCACAGGGCTAAGACAGGAGAGATAGAGAGGTTAGAGCTTCTCTGCGCGAGAGAATATGTGAACGAGGGAAAGTGAGAGAGGGGAGTAGAGGAAGCTGTAAAGTGCATTGATTTTTTTTCTTCTTCCCCCTCCTTCCTCAAACTAATTAAAGTTTTGGCCTGGTTCAGTGATTACCCCACTGCTTACAGAGGCTTTCTCCTGCTGAAGGGCTCTGTGTGCTACCTCTTCCCTCCTCTGCTCCTTTCTCTTCCCTTCCCTTTGTCCCACAGATGCCTGCCCCACCATTTATTTACATAGCTAGGGGTTCTTTACTATGGAATTACAATTAGGAGGCATCAGAGCTGACTTTCTAGTAAAGGCTTATTCCACCCATGTTGTCAAGTGAGTCTTGACATTGGTTGGACTCATATTCAAGAGGAATTTGCTTGAAGTGTTTTAAGTACTTTATTCCAGTCTTTCAGCTTCTCTTTCTGCCCATCTTCTTTTATTTTTTTTTGCCATAGGTTTTCATGATTATTGCATGTCCAGTTTTGCTATTGGAGTGTAAGATTTTCCATTTTTCGAGCACATGCTGTTGTACTCAAAGTGCATAGTGTACATTACGCAGAGATCCGAAAAGCATTAACTGAAGGATGAGACAACGCAGGCAAAGTGCATTACAAAGCACTCAAAGAGCACATAACTCTGCTGAGGCTGCACGACCTTCTGAATTTATTATTCTATTAATAAAATGTTCGGAAATTTGTCATGTTGATTGGTTGATGGCGTCCATCAATTTTGGAGGATACCTAAAACCTGTCTGGGAATATTAGGGCTTTGAACAGAAATAAATTTCTATTGAGGCAGACTCACAAGAACCAAGTTGTGTGTGTGTGTGTGTGTGTGTGTGTGTGTGTGTGTGTGTGTGTGTGTGTGTGTGTTATGAGTTATGTTATGTCCTCCTGCTGCAGAAACATAGACTGCACAAATGGCTTTCGGTTTTGCATCCTTTCGATATAGATTTATATACAGATAACTGCATTTCTTTTCTGGTTGCAGTAGTATGATGCATTTAAATGCATCAATCCATTTATGGTCTTTATCAATATTTATCAGTTTTGTTAAAATATTATCGAGGAAAACATACAGTACTGTGCAGAAGTCTTGAGTCACCCCTCATTACTTAATGTTGCTAGGAAAATGGGAAATAGGTGCAGAGATTTGCTCAAACATATGTATTCATATGTTGCTCATATACATCCTCCTGCGAACCAGCCTATTCATTTATGTCCTCTTTGGGTTGTATCTTTTGACCTTATTGAGCTACCCTACCCCTAAGTCACCTAAAGGTTCAATGGTAAGGTTTGTTTTCCCTCTGTTCTCAGGAGTATATGCATATGTATGTTGCACATATATCTTTGCAAGTACATGATAACGTAAAGTCTATGAGGCAAAATTGAGTTTGTGCAATTCTAGAGAGCTTAAAGTTAATATTTAGTGTGACCACTTTCAAGCTTATGATTTCTTTCAGTAGTCTTCAGGAATAATTCTGCAGGCTTCTTGGAGGACATGCAAAGTTCTTCTTTGGATGTTGGCTACCTTTTATTCTTCTCTCTTCCAAGCTGATCTCACACTGCTTCAGTAATGTTGAGGTGTGGGCTCTGGGGAGGCCAGTCCATGACTGATAGCGTGCCATTGTGTGTTTTTCTGTCTGGGTATAGGTAAAAATTCAAATTTGGATTAATCACTCCACAAGACCTGTTATCACTGATATTCAGTCCATTCCTGAGTAATTTGTTGTACCTCAGCCTTGTTTAACCTTCTTAAGTATGGCTTTTTGACAGCCACCCGTCCACTGACGGCATTTCTGACGAGGCTTCAGTGAACAGTGGATGGATCAGCTTCATCTCTCAGGTCTTGGTTCAGATCTTTGATGGATTTTTTTTTAAAATTTCTTAACAATATGACTCTCTGGTACTGTTCATCAGCTTGAGAGGGTTTTTTAGTCCTCCACTTCCTTTATCTTTCTTGAGGACACACTGCACACCATGCTGACATTAAGAATCAACCTGTTGGTACAAAAATACAATTTTATGCCTGTCAAACTATGTTATCTTTGCCATGTTTCATAGGTTTACCTGACAAATGGGAACGATTTTCTGTGCTGTTGTGTCAGGCTGCCAACAAAGTGCCTAAAGATACAATTTAAGATTAGTTTTTGCTAATCCCAAAAAGTTGAGTCTGTTAATCTGGACATGAGTTAGAAGTCTTTTGAATGGTTTGAATGGTTCATAGGTGTGTGTTAAGTAACAAAAAACATTCATGTGAAAGCTCCCAGATACAAGGCCAATGTCCAAAGAAAAACTTCAAAGGACTTTCAGGAGAACTATTGAAGAAAACCATGTTAGCAGATTACAAGATAGTCTATCTCCTTGGAAGCAAAGCATAAAGAAACGAGGGCTGATTCAAGATTTTTTTTCACAACACTGTAAATATAAAATCTAACTACATGTAGTGAAGATAGAGGTGAAAAATAACACATATCCCCATAACTTGTTAAAATGCATATCTGCATCTTTTATGCACGTCCGGATTGATGGAATAACCTCTGCATAACAATTGTCCCGAACATCCCTGGGTGTAAACAGACGTACCCTGAGCTGACAGATTCATCTGGAGTCATAGATTTATTGGAAAATAAATGCAACCTTTGAGTCACAGTTGAGGTGTCGCGAGAGCACGGTGGCACTTATCAGCATCGAAAACAAATCACTTGTTTTCCGCATAATTCTTCTCCATATTTCTGTAAAATGCCGTATGTCAAGTAGGTTGTTAACTAAGAGGGAAACAAACAAACAAGGCAGAGCTGATAAGAAAAATCTTTTTTGTCGGAATTACAATAGATAAAAAAATAAGTCCTAGTGAGAGATATGGTTAATGGGAACACGCGGCAGACTTCATATTAAATGATATTTCATTTCCTGGGGATTTAGACAACCCATCAATCATGCTTTGCAACGAGACACTAATATATGACCATTCCAGGATAAATCAGATTTTCAAATGTCCTGCATTGGTTACGTTTTGAAAAACACGAGTCGTATCTACTGATACAGACACTGATGCGCGCCTCGTCCCTGTTTTCGTTCTCCCTCAGGCCTGCTGAGATTGGAGGAACTGGTTCGCCGCTTTCTCATCTCCCGGGAGACCCTGTCAGTCAGGATGCTAGATGACAACCTGGACCCTACGCCGCTGCTGAAGGAGATCCGTGACGACAAAGTGGCCACGATCATCATTGACGCCAACGCTTCTGTCTCCTATCTCATCCTCAAGAAGGTGAGTTCGCAAACGTCAATACGTTCCCCAGAGCCACCTACACATTTTCAGGAGTCGAAGCTACTCTTGCATACAGTGCAAGCAGTATGTCTCAAGGGGGTTCGCGTATATCTCTCTTTTATGTACCCACATGAAGGGCATGCGGAGCTCACCATCTGTAAAATAATAAAACAACTCGCTCGGAGCTCCACAGGCTACACATTTGTTGTTGTTACTGAATTAACATCTATTTTTACCTTCTCTGCCCTCCAGAGCTGCATAGGGAACAATATTTATGCGTGTCTGCCAGCAACGATCACTTACATTCTTATGAAAGTATTTGACAAAAGAACATCTTTTGCTGGGATGTGGTGCAGATGTTACCCAAGCTTGTTCTGATTCATGGTACGGCTTGTAACGCCGATAGCCAGCACAGTGAGTCATGGCTTGAATGCGTATGGGATGTTTTTACTGGGTATATTTGAGCCGCTGTCCGCCCTCAGCGAAATGTCCTAGTGTTAGCCTGATGATGTAAAACTGTGATTAACGTATGCTCTCTCCACCCCCTCCCCACTTTTCTCCCTCACACCCTCTCCCCTTTTGTACCCCGACTGCTTCCTTCCCTCTCTGCCTGTCCAGTAGCTCTCCTCCTTTGCCCCCTCTTTGCCTTTATCAATCCGTCCATATCCTCCATTATTCTACCGTTTCTGCATTCTCCACTTGTTTGATCTTATTTCCTCTCCCTCTCTCTTTTTGTCTCGCAGGCGTCAGAGCTTGGGATGACATCAGCATTTTATAAGTACATCCTCACCACAATGGTAAGAGTACGCAAATTGTTCCCCTTCCCCTCTTCTGTCCTCTCTTCCTTCATTTTTCCTCCTTCCTCTCTCCTGCTTTTCCTCCTCTTTCTGTCCCTTTATGAGCCAGCAAAGGTGTTAACAGGAAGAAAGTACTCAATAGGTGGAAGTACAGAGAGGTGAGGGAAAAAAAGAGAGAGGCGAAGAAGAAAGAAGAGGGAGACATTTGAAAAACGAATTACTGTATGAAGATGTGGATGTGCAGAGGAGGATGGTGGGAGGAAAAGAGAAAATAAAGTGGGGGTCTGGGGTGGAGGTGATGACAGATGTGATGTGCCCTTTTTCTTCTGCCACCCGCCACCTTCCCGAAGCTTGCGGTGTTTTCATCCTTCTCCTTGATATGCTCCCCTCCTTTTCAAGCGTTTGAATAAATGTACCATTTTATGTTGCGCGTCTGATTTTTATTTTTTCACTTTCCTCTCTCTGCCCTCTGTGCGGGATGTGGTCCTGTGCTTTTAGATGTACTTGTATGCATATTTGAAAAAGAAAAAGAAAACTCTGTTCCATTAACCTCTATTTTCCTCGTATCTCAGTCTCCGCCTTTCTTCTAGCTCTCCATCAGAGATTAGATGCTGTCACTCCCCGTAGCCTCTTTTTTTCTTTACCACCCTCTTCTATTGCAAAGTATTTTTCTTCTGTGCTAAGATTTGATAGCCTGTCAACATCACCCTGTCACACACCTCAATTTTCTCTTTTTCCTGCAAACACCCTCCCCACTCCTCCTCCTCCTCTTCCTCTGTAGGACTTCCCCCTGCTGAGACTGGATGACATAGTCGATGAGCAGTCCAACATTGTCGGCTTCTCCATGTTTAACACCACCCATCCCTTCTATTTGGAGTTCATTAGGAGCCTCAATCTGTCTTGGAGGGAGGGCTGTGACCTAACGTACCCCGGCCCTGCGGTCAGTATCTCGAGCCCATGAGTACTCATGCGTGCACGCTATTAGAGCTAATTTTTAATGCTTTGTTTATATGCCACACAACATTAAGCTACTTTATTCCTCACACTGATTCATGGAGCACTTAAACGACTCCAGCTAGTCTTTTGCTTGTATTTAATGGGTATTGATGCATCCATCTTTGTTTCCTCCCCATTGGTTTACTCGAACCTCTACATCTTTTCCCTCCTCTTCTTATTTTCCTGCCTTCTCCCCCCCCCCATTCCTTGTTAATCTTTCAATCCTCCCTGCACCTCTAATTCCCGTTAACTCTTTTTTTCTCTTTCTCTCTTCTTGTTTCTATCCATCTCACTTTTCCCCCGCCTCCCCTCTCCACCTTCTACAGCTTTCTTCAGCGTTGATGTTTGACGCTGTGCACGTGGTAGTGGGGGCAGTGAGGGAACTGAACCGCAGTCAGGAAATTGGAGTGAAGCCACTCAGCTGCACCTCACCTCAGATCTGGCAACATGGGACCAGTCTTATGAACTATCTGCGCATGGTAAAGCTCCATATTTACTATATGTCCAAAGCAGGAAACAAGATGTAACATCAGTTTAATCTTCTTTTTACATTCACGCTTTTCTTAACATCCTTGAGTAAACTGCGACTCCTATTTATTAACGCTAGTAAGATTAGTGTTGCTGCAATTAGCATTTATTTTTTAGAGTAGGTTAAACTTGAGAAAACACAGAAAATACTGTTTTAAAATTGCTATTCTACAAAGCCTCAGGTGACATCTTCAATTAGAGCTTGAAACAGTTACCGCACTTGGAGTACTGAGTTGATGGAAATAAACCTACCATAATTTTTATAGCCAGTTAATTATTGGAAAGACTAAATATGAGCTGTTTCCAGCCATAAAAAATTGAGGATTTTCCTTATGTGAAATTAAACTGACTCTTAATGTTTGGGAATGTTGGTTAGCAAAAATGAAATATCATTTTGTGACCATCTGCCGCTCCCATCAGCGCGTTAATGATCCACCCCACTCGCTGCTCACGATGTGGATTTTGATCTCAGACACACACCTGTCATATTTTGTGCCTGTAACTAGGTTACAGTGTTGGACAAATTATTCAAAACCTCCTTTATGATGTTTTCTGCTAGAGCTGAGTTCTCCAGGACTACATTTGGAGAACACACACAGAGAAAAACAGACTCCCAGGGGAAAAACAACAACAAGCAGTTAGTTTGATAAGTATTTGGACAATAACACAATTCTTGTGATTGTGTCTTTGTACACCGCCACAGTGGATTTTAATTCAAACAATTAAAATGTGATTGAAGTATAGACTTTAAGCTTTAATTCACAGGGCTTAACACAAATGTCACATTAATTGTTTAGGAATTACAGACACTGTCAAACACAGTTCCCCTTGTTCAGAGGCTTAAAAATAATTGGATCAAATAACACAATTTCAAATTTGAGAATTGCTTTTAATACATGGCTGAAAATCCTTTGACTCCCAGATATCTGGAACCCATGGACATCATCAAATGCTGTGTTTCCTCTCCCGGGATGCTCTGCCATGGTTTATCTGGAGCCACCTACACTTGCTGCTTGTTTGTGGGGCTCCCTGCACTTGGTTTTACCTTCAGTGACTGAAACACTGCTCTGATGACCTGTGATCACGAGATTTGGAGACTTGGCTACTCACAAATATCCCATTTCTTTGCCTTGGAAACTCTTGGGATGCTTTTGCAGTTTGCTTCGGGTCATTATCCATTTGCGCAGTGAAGGACCGTTCAATCAGTTTTGCAGCATTAGGCTGAATCTGAGCAGAGAGCGTAGCCCTGTACACTTCAGAATTCATCCTGCTACTTCTATCTGCAGTAACATTATCGATAAACACCAATAATGTGGTTCCCATGGCAGCCATGCATGCTCATGTCGTATGCTTCAGATGATGAGCTGTTTCTCTCTTCAATACTGATGAAACAAGTTCTTCATGTTTCATCAGTCTGTAGAATGGTTTTCAAACCAAACTCTTTCAGATGTTTTCTCTCCAATCTTGCCTTGTTGTTCTTGAGTGTAACCAGTAGTTTGCAGCTTGTTGTAAACCCTCACAAAGGTCTCTCTTGATTCTGTCTTTGATAATGACACGGCTATTTCCTCAAGAGTGTTCTTGATTGGTTTGATGTTGTGAAGTTGCTTTTCTTAACCAAGGAAAAAATATGCTCATCTACTTTATCTGTCTTTCAGGCCTATTATTAATAATGATAATAGTAATAAAAACAATAATGACAATAATAGCTATTTTATAGCACTTTTTACCGTTGCAAAGTGTTTCACAGTTCGAATAAAAACCATGAATTAAAGATAAATATGAATGTTGTAGCATACAGACACATAGTCAAACACTCGGTCTTGCATTCATTAATACAAACACTCTTCCATACACACATTAGATGTAAATTATGGCCAAAGAAAGATGCTTTTTCAGATCACCTCTCTGACTTGCATTGGCATCTCGTTGGACCTCATACTGAGAGTTCAAGAAAACGGATAAAAACTACAATCAACCTCCACTTTTATCTGCTTAACTTGTCAAAGGAACACGGCTCATCTGGCTATGAAAACTGCTTGTCAAGCATCCAGTTACCTTTGGACCTCTGAAAATGTTAATGTAATACTTATTTAAACTCCTTGAATTAAAGCTGAAAGTCTGCACTTCAGTCACGTATTGAATGTTTGATTTAAAAGCCTCTGTGTTTGTGTAAAGACCCACAATTACAAAATTCTCCAAAAACTCGCTACAAAAACTTGGTACTTTGTAGCATATAAAGAAACTGAATGAAAAATCCAATAAATAGACTTATTCAATCTCCAAACATAGGTGTAGTATAAAGACACGCCACAGTAGTTTCTACACCGTCAAGATCACATTTTACCATAAAGACACACAAAAGAAACAGACAGATAAAAATGATGGCTTCTCCTCTTCATAGTGATTAAAAGCAGAGAAAAGCAAAGATGCTACCACTTGAGAGGGGATTGCATTAGCAGCATGTGTTCAGAAAAGACTCATAATTATTCATGACTCGTCATTTTGTTTAGTTTTCTTTTAACTGAAATATTGATAAATGAGAAGAGTACAGCTGAAATGTGTATCATCCTCATCTCATGTTGCATGTAACCTCTGTGTTTTGTTGTTCTTTGTCATCTCCCATCGCTGGTCGTCTGTTTCTCTCATCGACGACCTGTTGTCAAGGCAGCTCGAGTCTCATCTCTCACTGCCCCCGCCCCACCGGCCCGACATCTGTCTTTGTTAGTCAACATCATGGTGTGCTCCATCTTCAGCGCTGCGCCATTCATCATAGTTCTCGCTTACTGTGCCAGCACCTGGCTTTTGAAGAGAGGGAGCTGAGCTGTGAGCTGCAGGTCTGAGTCTTATTAGAGAGCTCTTGACCCTCTCTGCTGCTCTGCCTGAGCCTCTCGTCAGTCAGTTTCTCCTAGTTGATCCAAAACTGATCATCCTTGTCTAGTCCAGCCTCAGATGCTTTCTCTGCCTGTCTTAGTCTTTTTCCCTCTCTTTCCTCCTGATCACTGGTGATACTTTCTGTCTAACCATGACCGCTAGTGAGAAGAAGTATGTTTGCTTAATGCAGAATGCTGGCTTAGTTTATTTCTCTACATCTTTTCATGTTTTCTGTGTTCTCCACTCTCTGTTTTTCTTACCTTTCCTTCTCTCCTTCATGCTTCTGTCATACTTCCTCACCTCACTCTCTGTCTACCTGCCAGGTGGAGTACGATGGTTTGACAGGGCGAGTGGAGTTTAACAGCAAAGGTCAGAGGACCAACTACACCCTGCGGATCCTGGAGAAACACAGAGGAGGCCACAAAGAGGTCAGAAGTCACCTGCTATCATGCAGCAGCCAGGTCACATTGCCCTCAGGTTCTGGGTTAGTTACAGGTCACTTGTCTCATTTCAGAAAGCCTGCAGCGGCGTTTAACACGAGGTCAGCTTCATCACAAACTCCACTGATAGCAACCATATCTTTACTCTGTGATATACGTTTTATCTGAGGTGCGGCTCATGTTTGAACAGTGGTTTCAGTTTGAATTAAATCTACATTTCACTGATTACAAATGTGGAGTGTTAAAGCACGGGAGCTATTTTCCTAAAGATTTGCTCGATTATTTGTTTTCTGATCTAAAAATATAAAACCTCTGTGTCATAAACGACACATTTATTTTCTTTTTATGTTTACAAACAATAGCTTGACATTGGTTTGCAAAAATCTGTGTTTGATATTTGCCTTAAGCTCAGTGCACAGCAGACAGGTGTGCAGCTCTGCTCTGGTGTTTGTTTTTGTCTCGTATAGAACTGGATTTGCTTTAGGCTTAGTTTTAATCCGTATTTGATTTGGACTCTGTCCTTAATTGAACTCTGAGCTGGATTGTAGCTTGCAATAAGCTACACTAATGTGATCAATGATGGTTCCTTGAAAATCTTGTGCTCATCTTTTTTCACAGAAATGGATCAGAGGTGTAGGTGTAGTCTAACAATCAGATAGGTTTGAGTACATTAAAGGCTGGGCCATGAATCAATATCATCTCCCATTCCCTTTCAACAGAAATGTACCTTCACAGTACGGCCATGTTGGACAGGAGTAGAACTGAAGTTAGCAATTTTAATGAGCTAAGTTTTCACAGTGAAATGCAAATAAAGCACAGCTCATGTGGAGAACTCGGGGGACACTCAATTAAAACAATTAAAACAAAAAGCACACTCTTAACAGAAGTGTCAAAACCTACCTAACTTGTCTTGTTAAAATGAAGAAAAAATGAATTCTGTGCTCCCTTTCCTACTCTAAACAAACCAAGAGTACAGAATAGTTTTTCTAAACAAAGTGTAGCCTTAACTGTGGTAGAAGGAATATCAATGAGCAGAGAAAACAGGTTCACCATTGGCACGGTCTCCAGGGTGCAGCAACAGATTACAAAACTTCAAAGAGACTAGAATTCACTGACAAGCAGTGTGCACCAAACTACAACCGTCCTCTCGAACAGAGACATGCTCAAAGGGGCGGCACGGTGGCTCTAAATCACAGGAACAAGTGAAGGCACCATTTAGCAGCACACTCTAATCAGCATTTAAAGCCAGAATATGGGAACAAACTAATTAATGCTAAAAGTGAAAACATATATTTAATGTGCCCCTGCTTTAACTTTATTTGACTGGCAGTGTGTAGATATAGTTATTGGAAAGCAAACACTGAGTATTGTGGATGATACACAGCAATGTGTAGCAGGAAAAACACTGTGTTTACTTGACAGTGAATATAATTGAGCAATAGTGTTTTTTTTAATTGCTGAATTTGTAATAATAATAAAAATGACTTTTTAAAGTCTCATGCTTCGAGTTTGATCTCTTGAACTAGTCAAGCACAGGCCACAGCAGATTAGTTTAGGCTAGTTGGACAATGCTACCAAACTGTTGGCAGGCCCAGCAGCAAATGAGGTGTTCAGGAGCATTTTGGTACATTATTGTGACAATGCAGTCCACATGAGTAAGCTAGAAGGAAAGGTGAGGGCAGGTGGAAATCTAAGTGCATTCCACCTGCATTCACTAAATGAAGTATACACACCACTGCAGCCTCCGACTGAGGGGGAATTACGCTGCAGTTCATTGGCTGGAGGAAACACTTCTTTTTCACCTCCTCTTAATGTCTTCCTGGGCTCTGCACTTGGCCAGCTGTTTTCCATGTTAACACAAAATGCCACCTGCTACATATACTTAGAGATAGACTTTTACTTAGTTGAGTGTTAACTCGAGGTAATGAACATTTTAACTCTGCTCCTCCCCCCTCTCTGCACAGCGGCACCCACACTCCAGGCAGGCAGCGGTGGATCACAGATAAAAAAAACTCCTCTTAAATGTCAGGGCAGGATAAAGAGTGTCACAGGAAAGCTGTGATTCTGTCTGTGGAGTCATTACCTCTTCTTTGACCTATTGAAAGATGTACAGTAATATCTCCTGAAGAAATGCCTCTGCGAGCTGCTTTTCCACCCAGCGGATTGGTTAGGTCATAATCACACACTTATGTACCTAAGTGACTTTACAGTCTCCATAAAATGGAAATATGGGAACAGTATTTATGCAATTTAAAAAAGGTGTGCGTAAGGGAAAAAAAAAATTACAGTGGAACTTCTGATCATGAATGCCTTTCATTACCGCCTTTGCCATCTTGTCCCAGCTCATTGCTCTGCTTATAAACAGGAGCTTTTTTTCCCAAAGTGGTGCATAGTACTGCGAGTACATATACGGCTCCGTGGGGAACAATTAACTCGTTATGCATATGCAGAATCTAACAGTGCGGAGCCCAAGTCCCAAAACATGAAACGTGCAAAAGGTGTTTTTAACAATAAAACAGCTGCTGTATATTATTTATCTAACAATAACAGCTTATTTTTTGTCACGCTTCTTCTTCATGTTAGATCGGTATCTGGTACTCAAACAACACCCTGGCAATGAACTCCACCAGTCTGGATATTAATGTCTCAGAGACGCTGGCAAACAAGACCCTCATTGTCACCACCATACTGGTAAGGTCACGGCTGCTCTCTGACGCTCCACATTAGTGAGATCAGAGTTGTTTTTTTGTTGCTTCGCAGGCTGTGCCGGAGCTCGTGCTGTGTTGTGGTCTGTTTCTGATAATTTTGCTGTCGCCGCTGTAACTGTCATAGAAACTGACAGATCACCGAGGGAGATGTGTAACTAAAAACCAGACTGCTACAGTCCTGGTCTACTGATTATGTCCAAACCCAATAAGCTGTCTCCTTGTAGGGTTTGGACATATGATTGATATCTACAGGTTGGTGTAGAGCTGTGAAAGAAACACCCAGAAAGATAGATTCAAATTCACTGAATCCTAAAATACTGTTAACATCCTGTGATAGCACACTGTGTTAGCTAATTAGCCTTTTCTAAATCAGTCTGTTGATTGTTGATGATGCGTAAGTGTTGAAGCCAAATTTCATAACGGCGAACATTACGCCGTTTATGGGGGAAATTAAAAATAAACATGGAAAACATCTGAAGCAGCTCGAGCTTTAGGACAAAACAAGAAAGAACAAAAAAAGGAAAGGGAAAGAAAACATCTTGTTTCTGTTTCTTGGGTAGTGTCAGATATGAAGATGTTTAGCAGTAAAGAAAAAGCCATTTTGCTGTATTCTCCCAAGATGTAGACAAATTCACTGTTGTTTGTGTGTTAGAGGGTTTGGGCTGGTTTAGACACATGATGCAAGCTTTATGAAACAATTGTTGTTGTTTTTTTTTTTATGTCAATACATTTGGCGCACTGCTCAGATCTGCAAGAACACCGCCTGCCTTCCCTTGATACCCTGGTTTTTCTGCGTCGATCCATTTCGTGGCTAGACAGTGGTTACTGAATGTTTTTTTCTACCCTTACCTATGTCTGTAGCTATCTTCCACAATCCAATTTATGTCTTTTAAACCAATTTAGTATTGGACTTCCATAACTGTAGGGGACTCACAAGAGGGAGATAAAAATGGTCTAAATTGATTCTGCTCAAGCTGAGATATCTTGACTTTTAGCAGTGGGCAAGCTCCAAGAACAACAACTCTAAAATTCCCAAGATGCATCTGTGTATTGTTCTTTTGTGCCATGTCTCTAAAAAAAGCTTTCTAGCCTTTTCAGTTAGGAAAAACTAACTAATGCACCTTTTGATAAGTAAAACGATTACGATGTTAAATGTCTTCTCTTTTAAGTGCCTTTAATTTGAAAAGACTGCCAGAGTTATCTTTGAAGACACAAATTCAGGCTTTTACAAAATTGTCTGTGATTCCCTAATAGAAAAGTGCTGGCATTCCCATGTCGCTGGAAAAATGGTTATTTGGCTTGTTGCGAAGAACACAATACCATACGTGACTGTGGAGTAAATATAAAGCCAGTTAGCGCAGAATAGCATAGCGCAAACACTGCAAAGTATTGAGGTTTCTCACATGACATCATGGACACATTACGCCACCATACTGGATGTGAGAAAGCTACTGGTTGCTAGGGAAACCTGTATTACCAGACTGGTTGCCTGTACTGTAGTTCCTGTAGGTTTCTGGACTTTGCTGGATGAAATTGGTTGCAAAGAAGATGGTGCGCCAAAAACTTTCTAGCAATTACTTTGTTTCTTAACAGGTTGCCATGGATGCCTGTAGCTTTTCACATACTTGCTAGTACTGTACTCACCAAGCGGTAGTACAGCTTGATAAAGCGTGACACAAACCAGAAATAGAGATGGCTTGCCTTCAAAGTAAAAAGTTTTGCCTCAGCACTGCAGTTAGCGTGTTTCAAAGGGCACAACTTTTACTCCATTTCCAGCTTGCATCCACTTTTCAGTTTCACTACAGCTTGGAGAGTAGCTGTACTGTGTTTGTAGGACGTCCGTCACTTCCATGCGAACTACAACTGCAGCAGAATGCAAGTTGAGCTGGGTTTGGTGATTTGGCAACTTCTAGCAACCACTTGAAAATGAGATGAGATGATGAGATAGCCTTTATTTGTCAGTTGCAGTTGCCCACAGCTGAGATGACAGACCTTGCCGACCGTACATACAATACACAAACATCACATTGGGGAGACAGGTCAGGCTAGGTAGCAAGGGAAAAAAACCCTCAAAATGTGTAACACAAAAGGATAATACAGGAATGCACAGGTATCAACACACCATAGCACAATAAAACACAGACAAGCAACATGGGAGAGTATTCCAGTGTGTACAGCTGATCTGGGACCGCTGCAATCTTCGATTGCGCCTCCAGCTGATCCGGTGTCCACATCGGATGGGAGGTAAGTATGGGAGGAGGCGTTGGATTCGGGGTAGGGAGGGTGATAGTGAGGGCGTATCAGTATCAGTGTGCATGTTTTGTCCGTGTTCAGCTGAGAGGAAGTGTCACCACGTCCGGTTAAGCGAAGGTCAACAGTGTCCAGTGGACCCAGGTGGCCTTGAAGGAGGTACAAAGAGTTCTGACAACAATCCTGTTATCATGGGAAGAATTTGTTGTTCCAGTCAGCTTCAACCTTGGCAGGCCTTCAGCTGGCGCCAGGGGGGCTGCATGAGTGGAGATGGTGAATGTTTGAGTTTAGTGCGAACAACTGCATCCAATTTTTACAGTTGGTCTAATGTCCATTACTGGTCACCAATTATCTCAATTCCCGTTGTTCTTCTCCAAGATCTTATCCATATTGTGTTCAAAACTCAGTCTGAGTACTCACACCCCTGCCAATCGTCTATCATGTCGGCCAGCCTTATGGGATTTTGAACAGCTGTAGCCGCTTCCTGTTCTTTGATAAGCAAGACCAAGCAGGTCCAAGCTAGCTTCAATCAGCCCGAACTCTGTTATTGTGGTTCCAAATTGGTAGATGTCGTTCATTGTCCTCCATCAAGAGTGCCGCCAGACACACGACGCAACCGACCATCGAGTATCCGGCAGCAAATGTCTCTGCAGGACAATCGGGCTCTCCCAAGCCCAGCAGGGTGTCAATTCCGTTACGGGACCAGTTGATCAAATCCATCATTCTTTAGGTTTTAGAGAACAAGACTGAGAAACTCTTTGAGGGTTAGAGTTAGACGAGACTAGACAAACACATAGAAGCAGCAGCAGGGAAGATAAGAGAGGGAGAGGGGGAAAGATGCGTCTGCCTCCTCCGAGAGCCAAAGAGAATCAGGGAATACTCATTTTCCCTCATCTGGTGGTTGCCATATGGTCTAGGCCCAAGTGACTGTGGGCTTACTCACTTGATCCTTCATTGTCACCATTATTGTCACACCAAAATAGCAGATAAGTTAACATTATGTTGTCAGTGGTCATCTTTCTGCATAAACCTCAATATAAGTGAACTTTGAATGAGTTGTAGGTGAAACTCATTACGAGTTTCATCGTGTTTCCGGCCTTTTGCTTAGCTGTCTTTTATTTTTGTGAACTCAGCTCTGATCCAGGCAGATCAGCTGATCTCAGTGCTGGCCCTCTTTGGCTCTACTGTTCACCTGACACCCTCCTACACATCCAATTGGCTATTTCATTCAGGGCACGCCATTGAAGCCTGCAGACCAATCCTCAGCAAATCCTCTTTTTCTTTCATGCTATATCTGACATAATCAGCGCTGTATCTTTCTTCTTTGATGCCTGCTTTGTTTTGTGCTGAGGTTCTTGCTGCTGCTCTGCGGGCCTCTGACGTTCCACATATGTGTATGAAGGATGGCGATATCCCACAACAGAGCTATGTCATCAAACATAAAATCCTGCAGATAGAAATATAAATCTCCCTTTGGCTGTAGTGGTCCTGACTTGACACTCTAACTTTTTTCCTTTTTTGTGTGTCTTCATGCCAGAAAGCAAATAAGCATATTCCCCCAAACTTTCAAGCCATTGCTTTAATCTAGCAAATAATCTCTGATCAAGCAGATATTTATAGTTTTGGACTGAGACCTCGTCATGTGTCCCTCATGTTCAGGAGAACCCATATGTGATGCGTAAAGACAACTACCAAGACTTCCAGGGAAATGACCAGTATGAGGGCTTCTGCGTTGACATGCTGAGGGAACTGGCAGACATCTTGAAATTCTCCTTCAAGATCAAGCTGGTGGATGATGGCCTGTATGGGGCCCCAGAGCCCAACGGCTCTTGGACTGGCATGGTTGGAGAGCTAATCAACAGGGTGAGTACTCTCACTCCCTCTCCAAGTGTTACACACACACAAACACAGACACATGCACATGCACACTCCAGAAACACAGAAACATGCACTAATATTCTAAGCAGTTTCCCTACAAAAGGAGGCGTATAATGAACACACAACTATGTATGCACACACTGCCACACCAGACACACACACTCACACTTGCTCTGTAGCCCCAAACCACAACTCTGCTGTAACTTCCCATGTTTCAAATTGCCCTCAGAGGGGAGTAAGACTCTTATCTAGGACAAAAGCTGACTTGATAATTCCCCAAAAGAGAGTGGTAACATTGCCTAAAAATTGTCTGCACCATCTTTCCTCTCTGTAACACCCCCCCCCCCTTTCTTTCTGTCCAGGCCTAGTGTGCCTCTGATAGACACTCTGGTTGAGGCAGGCTAATGAGAGCCCCTCTCTGCTTAATTACCATACGGTATACTTCAATTACCAGGCTGTGGTCCCCATGTGGGGCATGCCACACTGGTGCTCCCCCAGCTCTCCACGCTTCCTCTCTCCCTGCCCTCCCCACTGCCTGATCACTCAGCTCTAATTAGCGGTCCATGTTCATCAATTAGCTTTTAATGGAAGAGATGGAGAGGTGGCAGCGCAACCAGAGACCTGCAAGGTTTTATACAGGTGGAAAGACCAGTCACCCAGTGCTTACTCGCAATTAGCCTCATTTTTATGGTGGGTAATGGGTGTGAGGCAGAGTGCACTTCTGTATGTTTCTGCAAATGTATTTTCAAGTGCATAGTCAAACTTTTAATTTTTCATCATTCAAATAAACATTTTGAACAAGAAGAGTGCTACATTAGTCCGTCTATTTTGCACTCCTACCTGACCATTTGTTGTTGTTTTTTTCTTGCCTCTCATTCACTTTCTCTCTCTCTCTCGCTCTCTTTCCACAAATCTATCTTCACAAATCTTCCAGAAAGCAGACCTGGCCGTGGCAGGTTTCACCATCACATCAGAAAGAGAGAAAGTTATCGACTTTTCTAAGCCGTTCATGACCCTGGGGATCAGCATCTTGTACAGAGTTCAACTGGTGAGGGTGTTATCTAGGCCTGTGCACACACTGGCTGATACTCGCTACAGATCTTGTGCTGGATTTTATTTCTTTTACCTTCACTGCTTTATTGCCAACTGGGTCATACAGAGAACGACAACTTGCACTTGTTAAAAATGAGGCTTAAGGAATCTTATCTTCGAAGCTGATGATTGTATGTCTGCAGTATCCTGCAGGCTTCATCCACTAAGTCCACACTGAAATTTATAGGTATAATTCATATTGCTCAATAAGTCAGTGTGCTGTAACTGGGCAACAGCTTTACATTGCTAATGAGGCTTTGGATCTAAGCCAAGTATGCTTCAGCACCAGGCATTGTGAAACAGAGTGTTTATGGATTGTAGCATTAGTGTATCAAAGCACTGCAGACTTTAGTATCAAAGTGCAGTGAAGGACACTGCCCTCCTGTGGTGCAAAGGGGACTCTCCCTGACAACTGAGACATTGAGACCTTGTTTTCTAACAGATTGTAGCTTCCTGTATGTCCATTAGTCACCATCTGTCTCTGCTTCTACAGCTTTCTACTTCTCTTTCTTCTCTTCTATGCACCAGGGTCGGAAGCCCGGTTATTTCTCCTTTCTCGATCCCTTCTCTCCAGCCGTCTGGCTCTTCATGTTGCTCGCCTACCTGGCTGTCAGCTGTGTGCTGTTCCTGGCTGCAAGGTCAGTGCATTACATCACACACTGTACTGATTGTCTGCAGTTCACATCAGAGCTCCATCATTTTTTATCTTGTTGAACACAAGTCACCTGTCACATATTGAAATTTCTTACCTTATGCAACCTACCGCAGACAGTTTTGACAAAGGTCGAGTGACTGATTGGAGATGACTTGAGTGATGTGACAGAGGTACATTACTGTGTTGCAGCTTGTCCTCGAGGTCATCTTACTTTACCTTTATTTTTCGCATCAGGTTAAGCCCCTACGAGTGGTACAATCCTCACCCATGTCTTCGAGAGCGCAGAGACATGCTGGAAAACCAGTACACTCTGGGAAACAGCTTGTGGTTCCCTGTTGGAGGCTTCATGCAGCAGGGATCAGAAATAATGCCCAGAGCCTTATCCACCAGATGTGTTAGTGGAGTGTGGTAAGTTATAGTATGATTACAATGCATTTGTTTGTGTTTGTCAACCAGTATAAAGTCCACACCTACTCAGAAATATGTCTTGCATTCATTGTCTCTTCACTCGTAAGTTTGTCCTTCACTGTTTAGAAAGCTGTTTATACTGAGTTGACTTTAGTAGGCTGATTACGGATTCCTCCGCTGAAGGGAAAAGTTTCTACAATATAAATTTAAGACGCGGCTGGATGTGGAAGTGAGTGAGGAAGAAGGAGTCAGCTACTTTATTGATTTTCTCTTTTTATAACACAGGCACAGATTATTATTCAAAGCAGCATTCAAAGAGTATTTTTCTTGAGGGGATTTTTGCCTTTTTTTTATCAGACTTTTGAGAAATTGTGTAAAAGGTACTGTATGATGTTCTAATACATTTTACATGTTGCCAAATGCAAGCTATCAATTATATTTGAACAGGATTTGGTTGCGCATAGGTCAGTAGTTTGTGTGGAGAACAAAACAGGATTTACCTTTCCCATCATTCGATCTAGAAACCATTAGCAATCATAGCTATGATGATGATTTAGCTTTTTAAAACGTATCTGATTTATAAAACACTGATAAGCACCAAAACCTAGAACACTGGCTGCACCAGAAGGCTGCATAAAAATGGGTTGTTACCCACAGAGACTAAGCGAGCAGAATAGCTGATGCTTGCATGGGTTTTTGCTAAACACAAACCCCCACCACAAAACAGTAACTACTGAACAGTAGAAGCAGTGAAGATAATAGGAAAATAATACAATATTAGTAAAGTTCATTATTTAATTCATTTAAAGTTAATTTGTATATCACCAAATCACTACATCAGACATCTCAAGGGGTTTTATACTGTAAGTTAAAATCCATACAGTATTTTGGAGAAGATCATAGTAATCAAATGACTCCCTGTGAGCATGAACTTTGTGATATTGGGAAGGGAATCTTTAGCAGAGTTGGGCTCAGGAAGGCTGCCGCGATGGCTCGGGGTTGAGGGGAAAGAGAACACAGGGAGACAGGAAAAAACACAGACTAGGAGAGATTGCAAACCAAATTTGATTTGCTGAATACACACGGAAAGTGAAAAGAAATGGAAAATGGAGAAGAAATACTCAGTGCATCACAGAAAGTCCTGCAGCAGTCTGAACCTATTGCACCATAACCAAGGGATGGATCAGGGCGCCCTGATCCAGCCTTAACTATAACCTTTAGCCAAAAGGCAAATTTTCAGTCTAATCTTCAAAGTAGAGAGGGTGTCTGTCTCCTGAATCCAAACTGGGAACTGGTCCCAAAGAGGAGAGGCCTGAAAGCTGAAGGGCTTGCCTCCCATTCTACTTTTAAAAACCAGGAACCACAAGAAAGCCAGCTGTCTGAGAGCAAAGTGCTCTGTTACAATATGAAATTATGTGGTCTTTAAGATATAATGGGGCCTTTTATGATGGGAGATTTTAAATTAAATTCTGAATTAAATAGGGAGCCAGTGAACAGAAGGTGGTATTGGAGAATTATAAACTTTTTTCGGATCTCTCTTAGTGCTCATACTGAAGGGGTTTGCATTAACTGGGGATTTTTAGAGAACTTCTTGAGAAACATGACAATGATGAATTTATAAGTACATGAATAATTCTTCAGCATCACTTAGCCAGGATATTTTAATTTTAGAGATGAACAGATAAGATCTACATGTTTGTTTAATATGTGCCCTGAAGGAAAGAAATGGTCAAAAATGAGTGTTACTGGAAGTCAAGATAATGCCATCCTGAGTATCTGGTTAGACATGCTTCTAATATTTTTTGGACTAAGTGCAATTTAGATGCAGGAATTAGGAGATCATTCACGCCTTTGTGTCTTTAAGACATGCCTATAGTTTAACTACTTGATTTGTATTATCTGACTTAATCTAAATAGCAATGCAAATGTATGCTATATCTTCTAATAGCAATGTCTAAGAGTATATAATAGCAAAGGTGGGCTCAGATCTCTGTAATAAAAGTTTGTGGTCAACAGTATAAAATGCTGCACTGACGAGCACAGAGATGAGTCCACTGTTATAAGAATATCATTTGTAACTTTCACTAATGCTGTTTCTGTGCTGTGATGAATTCTGAATCTTGACTGAAACTCAAATAAAAAAATTCAAATAAACCATTCCTCTGCAGATGATCAGTTAACTGTTTTACAACTATTCTTTCAAGGATTTTGAAAAGAGGAACGTTGAAGATTGGTCTATAATTATCTAAGACAGGTGGATCAAGTGGTGGCTTTTAAGTAGAGGTTTAATTACTATTACTGTAGTACGTAGCCTATTGATAGAGCTAAATTAATCATATTTAGAATTGTAGCTTTAATTAATGGTAAGACCTCTTTGAAAGCCTTGTAAGAATGAAGACTGACAGAGATGTTGATGGTTTAAAGGACGAAATGACTGAAGTTATTTTAGAAAGATTGTTACAAGAGAAAAAGTCTAAATAAATATCCATAGTATTGGCTACAGTGCTTAAAAGAAGGGTTGGAATTTTCCTGTTTTACTCAATCTGTGACAAATAGCTTTACAGAGGGCTTTTTATAGAGCAACAAACTGTGTTTCCATGCAAAGTGAAGATTTTCTAGATTAGTGAGCTCTTTAGCTGAGTTATCTGTTTTAAAGCGTATGTTTGTGGGTTATAGCAGGGAGTCAAGCATCTCTGATTTGTTGGTTTCTTTACAGAGGAGCCACGGTAATCAGGGCCATACACAGTGAGGATATTAACAAGATAATTAAGCTCTGGGAGTAAATTTTGGGTAGCTGTTCTGCATTGTGTTGTTACAAAGCATTAAAGAAGATAACAAAGAAGAAAGCACTTCTTTATATTTTGTTACAGCACTTTCCAAAAGACATGCAGTGCACTGAATTTGTTTTCCAGTGCTCTGTAGTCCATTATTATTTAACGCACTAAGTTTTATTAAGTGTTATTAAAACAAAAGGAGGGTTTTCAGGGGATACTGCTCAAGGTTCAGTTTCTGTGCTATAAGTCAGGACAAAAGCCAGAGTGTGATTAAAACAGTGAGTGAGCTCATTTACATTTTGAGAGAAGAAAATTGAATCTAATCATAAATTAAATTAAATGTTGAGGCTGTCATTTTCAGCATCTACATGAATGATCACCCATTATAATTATTTTAACAGAAATGAGAACCGAATGCTATAAAGAGGGCCAAGTGGACGATGGATGACTACAAATAAAACAGTTTTCTTGTATTTTCCAATTAAGGTGTGCAAGGTTAGGAGTAAAGCTTTTGAATTAATTTTTAGTTGATTGATAACCTAGAGTGACAGATTGCTGCCACTCCTCCTCCTCAGCCTGTGCTTCAAGGAGTCTGACGCTTGATGTGACTTTGGGGTGTTGAGTTGTTTAAACTAATAAATTATGCCTTAGTAAGGTTCCTGTGAGGCAAAATAAACCAGTATTTTATCCATTACTAACCATTTTTATTAACACATGTTAATACTTTATAATCACCAGATAATCAGGGTCCAAACAATACATGATTTTCCTTGTTAACTATTTTGAGTATACGGTATATTTAAAAAAAAAAAATGGTGAATACAATTTTAAGGCCCATGTCTGCAAGAGAATAGTTCATTTTTTAATGTCATTTAAACATTTTACTGGATGTGTCATTAAAAAACTGTTTGAGTCCCGTAGTGCCAGCGTTTTATGGAAACAGTTGACAAAAGCTCACTAAGCTCACAGAAATACTAGCCTGACGGCACTCCAATAGTGAGAGTGAATGTGAGAAGAGGCACAAGAGAACGAAATAATAACCACTAAGAGCTGAGGAGATAAAGGAAGACAGGAACAGCTAGATTACAGAGAGGTGAGCAAGATGTTAAGCATAGTCAGTACATGATGTTCTCTTTGAATAAAGTTTGTAGACATGCAAGAAGTCCCATTTTCAATGTTATTAGTGCGGAGTATCTAAAGTGATGGGAAAATAGATGTGAAGCTACAATCATTGCACTGAAGTGTATTATCATTTGAAAATGATTAAGTGGGGCTATTTTACTGTGACACTTTCTAAGATGTTCAATTTGATAAACGTCCTGATGTGTCAGGTGTTTCCTTTGCTGGGTTAACTCAAACCCAGCAAAGTGTCTCTACTGATATTCACCAAAATAACTGGTGTATTATGTATGAATTTTGCAGCTTATCAATACCATGATGGATCACTGTTGCCACTCCAGTGGTGCTTTATCTCTCCCTTCATCTCTCTTTTTCCTCGCCTTTTTTCCACCTTGCAGGTGGGCTTTCACCCTGATCATCATTTCCTCCTACACGGCCAACTTGGCGGCCTTCCTGACCGTCCAGCGGATGGAGGTTCCCATTGAGTCTCCAGACGATTTGGCCGACCAGACGAACATCGAGTATGGCACGATCCACGGCGGGAGCACCATGACCTTCTTTATGGTGCGGCTCCGGTTGTGCTTGGGTTCGGAATTTGGGAATAATTATATGTGTGCTTTTATCCGTGTTAAATATTTGTTTGTGTAGCTGTTTGGATTGACTAACTCCCTAAATCGCTCTGATAGCAATTCAGGAAATAGTTGTTCATAAAGTTTTCTATGTGTTACATGTAATGGACCGCAGTGCTTCTCTCTTCATTGCTGAGAACGGAGTGAACGATTATCCTCATATTTGCCACTCTGTCTCTGAGTTTCTCTCTTGTTTTCTTTATGGCTGTTTGTGTTTGTGTTAAGTGGCTGACTGCCTGTGTTTGCTTATGAGAACGCTACCGGCATCTGTGTTGACATCTGTGTTTGTCATAGTGTGGGTGTGCGCATGTGTGCGTGTGTGTAGGTCTTGTATTTGTGTGTGGGTGTGTTAGTATAGAGGAGTGTGTGTAGGTGAGTGTTTAAAAAATGTATTTGTTTATATGTTGGTAAATGGCAAAATGCCAGTTAGAGTTTATTTTTCAGTCACTAGTGTTCGTCCAAATGGCGGATATAAGAAAGAATGGTGTGTGTTTGCCTACATAAGCCAGTTTCATTGCCACAGTACATTACCCCACTCAATACCTAATCCACACACGCATACACAATCTCATTGTTGTACACAGATGCTACCATCTATGCTCTTTTCCTTTCTTCTCCCATACAAAGAGATACTACATGTAATTGTACATTTAATCCTGTTTTGGACCTTGCCATTTTTTGTTAAGTGCTGAACCACCTCCTGTGTGCCGATTTACTTCCATCTGTATGAAAGATGATGCATCAGCTACGCTGTGAGCAAATAATCTGTTGCTTTGCTTCACTTTCCTTTTTTCTCCCTCCACTCTCCGCACTGCTTTTTCCCTCTGTTTGCTATTGATATTTTTACTCTGCTTGCCATTGTTCACACCTGATTTTCTCTCCTGTGTGTACTTCCCTTCCCGCTTATCTTTAATGCATCTCTTTCATATTCCTTCTTGTCGGGGAAACTTGTATATTCACCTGTAATTACTGCTGAATTGCCGTTGTTGTGTTCCTGTTTCCTCTGCAGAACTCAAGGTACCAGACCTACCAGCGGATGTGGAACTACATGAACTCCAAGCAGCCTAGCGTATTTGTGAAAAGCACGGAGGAAGGCATCGCCCGTGTGGTCAACTCCAAGTATGCTTTCCTGATGGAGAGCACTATGAACGAATATCACCGTGGCCTGAACTGTAATCTCACACAGATTGGAGGCCTGCTGGACACCAAGGGTTACGGCATTGGCATGCCACTAGGTAAAAATACTGCATCACAAAAAGAATGTATCTCATAACTTTTTTAATTGCTCCAAGACTCCAAATATATCTATAAAGTTATGAAAAAGCAACTGGGAAGCTAGTAGAGATGTAACACTGTTCCCATTTTGATAATTACAGACATTGCTGACGCATTTTAAAAGTGCTGTTTCACAGCTTGTGAACTAAAAGAATAACATGATGTAGTATTTTAAAAAATTATGCATGCAGATTTTTAGTTTTAATTATTCTGAGTGGTTCAAGTTAAAATATAACTGATAAAAAGCAACAGGTTAACATTTCAAATCCCCTTTAATGTACCTGACTTGTGACTTGAGTTGCATCCATGTCATCAGCTAATTCGATGTTTGCATTAATGAGCAGTTGAACAGGTGTACCACATAAAGCGAAATACTGTGACTGAGCATCTACAACAGAGACCAGGCTGCTTAATCATAAGTGACAAGGAGCTATCTCGTTTCTAAAATTATACAATTATTTGACAAAAAGAAAAAAAAACCTCATTAAATGACAGCTTGAGAAGCATGAGATCAATTATGCTAAATAGACACATGTAGTTGTCTGTGATTTGTGAGATTAGACCTGAAAATTGTCTTGTACGTGGTCGGTTTATTTTTTATCTGTGGGATTAGCAGCTATTTCAAATGGAAGTAACGTGCACACAGTTAATTGCTTTTCCACTCACGCCCAGCGCTCGTGATGTCACTTTTTAGCACTTAGATGAGATTGTCACTGAATCACAGTAATCTGTTCCTATGAAGAGGTCAGCCATATCTCACTGTCTATTATTGACCAAGGCTGTGGAGGAATGGAGAGAAAAAGCAGACACAGAATAAAGAAGGAAAGACCACAGACGTGAAATAAGCCTTTGTAAGGGACATAAGAACCAAACATATTATCCCACTCACCTCCAGGTAAGAGGCTGTTTAAATTTAAAGAAATAGGCAGATATTTTTACACTTGAATAATTTCTTGCTGGGAATTAGATGACAGATCTCCTTAAGGATATGCTATTAAAATCTCATTAGGGTGTCTGTTCATCAGCAAGCTGCTTGGCAACCCACCATAACCTCTGTTCTACCTTTTCGTGTCCTGTGCGTTATAACTTGTACCTGCTTTACTTGTCTTGCTGCATCTCTCCCAGCCTCCAGCATTCTGTGTATCCACATAGAAGCATGGGAAAGTGGTGGGAGGTGATGCCAAATTTATATTGCTGCAGTCATTAGTTGTCCTGATTGAAATCGTTTTTTTTCTGGCGGGAGGTCGGTGTTCTCCAGCAGTGACTTAGCGAAGGAGGCATGATAATCACTGAACAACTGTCAACACTTTCTATAGAGACTGTTTATGTGCAGAAGGCCTGTCTAATAAAAGCTGCCTGTTGATTATCTTCACAGCTAAATACCATTATGCTAAAGAAAACATATTTGTCATTTGCACAGACGGAACCTTTAAACCCTTGAAATCTGGTCCAGCATATCTGGTTTGCTGCATACTTTGTATGCTATTCAACCAGCTGCTGAACCACTGTGTCCGTCTAGTTGTTATCTTGCTGTCTATCTCTCACTAATCCTCTCTTTATTCTCACCATAAGATCACTTCTAGCCATCTCCAAGCTGCAGCGGCAATTCTCTTTTTCTGCTTAGTCTCTTTAACACTTAATCATTTCATGTTTTTCCCCTTTTTCTGAAAAAAAAATCTCTCCCCTGTCTGGTCTCTTATGCTGCACCTTGCCCACCACTTGCTCTTATCCTGCCTTCTTGTTTTTTTCCAGGATCTCCATTCAGAGATGAGATCACACTGGCCATCCTCCAGCTGCAGGAGAATAACAGGCTGGAGATACTAAAGAGGAGGTGGTGGGAGGGAGGCCAATGTCCCAAAGAGGAGGACCACCGTGCCAAGGGTGAGTCGACCGCAGCTGTCTGCCTCCGTTGCCTCCTTCTCTCTAATGTCCCCAGTAATAGTCTCCTCACTCTCTGCTACCGTCCAGCTAATGGCTAATGCCTAACCTAATGTCCTTGCGAAGGGTACTTAGCACAATCTACTTTCCCAGATGTCTTCTGTTTGTCTCAGGTGGTGCATAATGTGAATTTTATTGGAGACAGTGTATCTGTTTACATGTGTGTATTAAGAGTGTGTATATGTGTGGGCAAAGCTTCTGCATGAATGACAGAGATGATGAAAACATCTCTGCGTTTATGCCACTGATGTCAGATGAAAATCTCTTTTAAAAATTATTTTGCTAACAAAATGCTTCAGTTCAGGCATTTCAGTATTGTTACACTTTATCAGTGCAGTTTATCTCAAACCCTTCAGGGCCCTATAATTCTGTTTGTCACTCAAGCACTTCATTCCAGGCAATTTAAATTTGAAACTCAGATGAAAGAGTACTGAGCAGGGATTTAGGATTACACTCACATTAAGTTTTTGGTTATTACTGTGGGTCAAGCTGTAGAAGATGGAAAGTCTAGTACTTTCCACAACGCAGCATGGTAGCATCTTTGTTAGACCACTTACTTCCAGCAGATTATCAATTAGAAAATATGAATCATGCAAAACTTACATTATGAATATTATGACAATTAAGGTGTTTTCTGATACTTAATCAACAGCTGAAATAGAAATCTGTACAAGAACAGTAGCATCAAGCTAGAGTCTGGTTAGCTTAGCTTAGTTTAGCATAGCGCAAAAAAATAGAAGATAAAAATAAGCAGCCTGCGACTATCAGCAGGTTTAAAGTGCACACCATTAGTTCTCCCATCACATAGTTAGGTCGATTTGTGTTATTTAACCTCTGTACACCACCACAGTGGATTTTAAATAAAACTGTCAAGATGTGATTGAAGTGCGTACTTTAAACTTCAATTCATGTGGTTTAACAAGACATTTAATGAGTATTACATTATTTGTTTAGAGATTACAGCAACATTTTATATAAAGTCACTCATTTTCAGAGCCTCAAAATTAATTGGACTAACATAATTTGAAATACAGGGACTGTTTTTAATACTTGGATGAAAATCCTTCAAGCCATTGACTGTCAGAAATCCATGGATGTCATCAAATTCTGCATTTCCTCCTTTAAAGGACTCTCCCAGGCCTCTGCGGCAGTCACTTTCACTTGCTTCTTATCTGTGGGTATATTTAATAAAAGAATGCTCTGTTTGGTTTAGATTAGGTGACCGACTTGACCAGTGAAGAATAAACCCATTTCTTTGCCTTGAGAATTTCTTGGGTTGTATTTTCAGCATTAACTTGTGAAGCACTGCCCGATCAATTTTGCAGCATTTGTCAGAATCTTTCTTTCTTTTTGCTCTACATTTTTCTTCCTCTCACTCTGGCACAAGTGAATCTAAGTTTTCCCGTTTAAACATTTATTTTCCAGATATCTACAGACTCTTTATTTGTTCTGTGGAAAATACTAATCTGGCCTTCTTGTTCTTGAGTGTAACTACTAGTTTGTAGCTTATTGTAAATGCTCTGTATTTGCATTCATGAAGGCGCCTCGTAATTGCAGACTTTGACAAAGATACACTTACGTCCTCGCGAGTGTTCTTGACTTTGTTAGATGTTGTGAAGATGTTAACCATGGAAAAAAATCTGTCATTATCCATCTTATTTGTCTTCTGTGGGTTTTCAGGCCCTCTGGTGTTGCAGAGCTGACCACTCCAACACCAAAAGACAGACTTAATTCTTCTTAAGAATGTATCAGATTTTTGATTCGGCCACGCCTAAACTTTTTGCTCTTTATCTAGGTTTATTTTTCTTTTTTCAGCCCAGTGATGGCCTCCATTACTTGCACTGACAGCTCTTCAGGCTCTATTTAAAATGACATTGAAAAGCTATCTAATGCGAATTCAACACTTTGAGCCAAAGTCAGATATTATGTTGGCTTCTTTTAACATGAAATAATGAGGGAAATAATAATGCGGTGGTGTACAAATGCAAAGGTAGAAAAATTGTGTCTTTGCCCATTATTGTCCTCAGTGTTTGTACTTGAACCTTGCCGTACACTGTTCTCTTCTCTACATTCAACTTAAATTGCACGTCTTTTTGTTATTTTGTTCCTGTTTTCTTTAGTTATTTTTCATCATTATCTAAAGTGAGCCTAATGATAGTTGTAATAGTTGGTGCTGTATGTGGTACAGATGGCAAAGCCTCTTGAGGCAAATGAACAATTAGTGCACTGATAGCAAAACAAGGCAATTTTGGCCTCATTTTTTTAGGTTAATGATTTTAAAAGTCAAGCTTTTTCATCGTGTTTTATTATAAATTAACTTAATTGTTTTCAGTTAATGAGTTATGTTTTACTAACCTCATGTTATTAAGTTAACCTAAAAAACAATTATAGAATAGAATAGCCCTTTATTGGCGATGTACATGTACAATACCATTATGGATAAGTAAGCTAACCTTGATATGTTTTAGTCCCTTTTGCGCAAAGGCCCATGGCATCATGATCTGCATTTTTGCTCAAAATTGTAATTTTTTTTTCATTCAAAGTTTAATTCACAGCATTGTACTTTTAAACTGAGCCAAACTTCATTCTCACCAACACGGCAGGTCATCAACCCTGCAGCTCACTTCCCTTAGAGTATCACAGCTGTAACAATCTAACATGAAAGTAAATGAAACACAACCTCGATGCTTTAACAGTAACAGTAACAAACATCAAAAACAATGTCGTATTACATAACATGCTTAATATTTCAGCTCTCTTTGCTGACACACTCACTCATGTCTGGGCTTATTAAAGCACAGACTACAGCTGACAAACAGGTGTCGGTTTATCTTCCTTCCTAGTCTCGTTTTTTGATCGTATGTACAATCGTTTCTATTTAACATGCACAATTTTGAGCAGCTGCACATTAATACTTTCCTATGATCCTTCATCACGTGCACTAACTGAATATCAGAATGCACACATTCAGAATAGTCGAATATAATCATAAATCTATTCAATCATTTATAAATAAAATTATATAAGTTAAGTAAGAGACAATGAATCATAATTGCCAGAAGTGCTCCTTCAACTTTGTCTTTTTTCACTGTGCTTGTAAACCTCCTTTGACAATAAACATTTGCCCATTATGATGCATTTGCGCACGTATGTGCTAATCTTTGTCTCCTGTGGCCTGTTATCAAGGTCTGGGCATGGAGAACATTGGGGGCATCTTCGTTGTGCTGATCTGTGGCCTCATTATCGCTGTGTTTGTGGCCATTATGGAGTTTGTGTGGTCGACACGCCGCTCGGCAGAGACTGATGAGGTATGCCCCCATACCTGCCCTCGCCGACCCCACAGACACACCCCAGTAGGTTCCCATGGCATCCCGCCATCCCTTTTGATTATGTTATTTGGTGTGTGTCCCTGTGTTGTGTTCGTGTGTGTGTGAGAAAGAGAATGGATGGGTTACTTTTTCAGCTTTTGCCTCCATTTGTATGTGTTTGTTTGTGCCGTAACATTCAAGGTTCACTGTGTTTTGTGCATGTGAGATGAGAGGAATGTTTAAGTACGTGGCTCTGACCTGCTGTAGCGTTCGAATTTTACGACAGCTAGAGAATCTAATCGCATGTTCTGCCTGTTTTGATTTCACTGTGCCCTTTTAGTGTTCGGTGTTTAACAGTATGGCAGCAAGTGTTTGTGAGCTAAACATGATAGTTGGATAAGCAATATTGAGAAATGCCAATATTTGCTTGCATAAAGAAGTAGTGTGAACTTTTTTCCCTGGCATTAAATGTCATGATGTATCTTCTTTTACATGCCTCACATGTACGCTGGTATTCTTCGTTTCCATTGTTGTGTGTATTGCTTCTCACTCATGTCATTGTGCGTCTCCCTCTGTCTCTCTCTCTCTCAAACGCACACACCCACACACACACACACCCATGCACACACACACACTCTCCTCCTGTCATTCGGCCATCAGTGTGTGTTCTCCAATAACGAGTACTGTTTCTGTTTATGTGAGCACATGACTTTTTATAAATCATGCTTTCATTGAGAATGTGGTTGGCCTGTAGTGGACACGTTGATGCATTTTGTTAGTCATGTGTGCGTATCGCAGTAGTCATGCAGCTGGAATGATGATGAGTATTGGTGGATGTGAAAGTTTGGTTTAGAATGTGTTTATGTGTGTGTTTGTGTGTGTGTGTGTGTTTGAGGCTGTGCACAGTTGCTGTACGAGTGAATGCTTCTGTATTTGTGCGCCTGAGTGTGCCGGCCTGCCTGTCCGTTCATGGTGCCATAATGAAGTGCCCATAAACTAAACATTTTGCTGTTCCGTGTGTTTGGATTGTAATAACTCTCTCTGCTTCTTGGATATTCTCCCATCTCTATCCATCCACACATCCTTCCTATGACCTCTCCATTTATTTTCAAACCATCTTTCCATTTGTTGGTCTCTGCGCCCTCGCTTCTCCTGCTCCTTTTTGTTTACCATGCCCACTGTGTCTGTTCTGCCTTGTTGCCGGCTTGTTCTTTTTGTTTTGCTTTTCCTTTCAATTTTCTTGTTCTCCCTCCGCTCTCCTATTTATGTACTGCCTTACCACTTGTCTTGTTCTGCTGCCTGCCTACTTTGTGTCTATGGCACCTCCTCCCCTGCCTTTGCCTCCTTTCCTCTTCCTTCCCTTCCGTCTTTCTTCTTTCCTCCCTCCTTCCGTACGTCCTTTAGGTGTCTGTCTGTCAGGAGATGATCACAGAGTTCCGAAACGCCGTCTCCTGTAAAAAGAGCTCTCGAATGCGCCGCAGACGGCCCCTGAGTAGCTCAGCAGCCTTGCGTCACCCTACCCGCATTGCTCTGGGGGCCCCTCGGCCCCTGCGCCTGGTCCGGGAGATGCGGCTCAGCAACGGCAAGCTGTACAGCGGAGCTGGCCCCCTGACAGGTGGAGCTGGAGGGGGAGCCGGAGGAACGGGGCAACCAGATCTGGGCCCTGGGCCCCAAAGGATCCTAGATGATCCGCTTGGAGCCAACACCACCCCACCTCCACCTGCCCCCACCCCTGTGATGCTGCCTGCGCGCAGCTGCACCCACGTGAGGATCTGCCAGGAGTGCCGAAGGATCCAGAGCCTGAGATCAGGTAGCAGTATAGGATCAGCGTCAACAAGAATACCCCCTTCATCCGCCCCCCTGCCCCGGATACCTCCACCCCCACCCCCATCCTCGTCCAATACAGACAGTGAGGGTGGAGGCGTGCCCAGCCCAAGGCGACTACATCACAGCCCCCCAGCTCATACCCCTCGACCCATTCCACCTCCGCAGAGCAGCAACACCTCAGACCTTCTTGGGGACCAGGACTGAGGAATGAAGCGAGTGAGGTAGAGGGGTGAGATATATGGGTGAGGGACATTTGTGCTGCTTAGAAAAAACACTGTTTCCACTGATCAGATTCATCCGAGAACTGAAATGTTTGAGATGAGGGAACAAAGGAGTAAAAAAAAAAGAAAAAAAAAGAAAAAGGAGTTGAACTCATGATAAGGCCAGCCAACACGGAGCGAGAACGAGAAGAAACATGGGGGACCAAGACTTCATCCACTTCAGAACTGAAGACACAGAGAGGTGGTCATCGGTTAAGTGTTTGCATTTGGCTAAGAAGAACAGTTCAGTTTGGATAAAAGAGAGAGGAGATGCACATGACCACGCGTCAGTGCCCGCTGGCCTCCTTTTGTCTCCTTACTCCCCTCTCGTGTCACTTCTCATTTGAGGGTCCTGGTTTTCTTTCACGGACACTTCACTGGAAGCTAACCAGCCCTTTACTGAAATGAAGCCTTGCTGGTGGACATACTGTATCTGTATGTGGTTTTAAAACAGCAACTGACTTCCAGAGAATTTATTCCTGATGTTTTTTTTCTGTTGTCTTTTTGTTACCATTGTTCTAAGTGGGAATTTCAGAGTTAAATAACAGACTACGTGTGACAATATGGTGGATTATAACATACCAAGACACTTGACAACAGCTAATTGTGTTCGAGAGTTTTGTGCCCCTCCCTGTGCCCCATAGCTGCTTTTTGGATGGGATCGGGGAAGCTGGATGAAACGACTTCAAGGCAACGTAATGCAAACGGTAGCAGAGAAAACTGTTGGTCTGCCTTTCTTTACACTGTGTGTGCGTGTGTGTGTAAAATTTGTGCTTCCTGTAAGTCTGTCCGTAACTGCTCAAAACGAGGAGAACCGTGTACCCAGCAACAGCTTCTTTCTACCAATGTTAGATATTCAGACAGACACAAAAAGGGAGAGAGAGGGAGCGAATGAGCGAGCGAGCAAGAGGCTTTGAAATGTGAAATTAATGTCCCTCGTTATCCTGGGTAACGCTTGCCAAGCCCTTACTTCTTTTTCACCTCTGTTCACACCATGTAGACAAGATAGAGAGACTGGGCGAGTCAGAGACAGAGAGGCAAGATAGAGACGAGCAGGAAAAGAGGAGGTGGAAAGAGCCAGAGAGTTAAAAAAGGACACTACTGAATTTGAATAAGAATTCCCTCACTGAACTACTTCCATTATTAGATCTGTCCTGATCTGTTAATTCTGGGCATCTTTTAAGGGGCTTGTTAATGCGCCAGCAGACTATAAATGCGGCTTCCTCCCATCTCTCTGTTCGACAGGCTATCTTGGCCGTCCACAGCAGCGGCTCCTGCCAGTATGATAGACTCAACACAGCCTTGTCAATACTGTCTCAAGCTTTTGATCACCTAATTACTACCCTCAGTGGCTGGGGACCCATTCAGGAGGGGGTCGAATGCAGGGAAACGCGCTGATAAATAGATGTAGAAGAAATGTTTTTTCTCTCTGGCTGGGAAGCGAATCTGTTTTAATTATGTTGTTAATGTTATAGCCTTACAGTTTTGTGAAAATCCAATGAAAACAGACTCTAGTGTACAAGCAAAGTGTGCCTAAAGGGAGAAATACTGGTGGGTTTGCATGTTTTTGCCCTTTTGCTTTAAAACTTGTTCAGTTTTTGCTCAACATACAAGACCTTTTTAGACCAGCTTCAACAACTGTGGCACAAAATACATTACATACAACAGTTATCAGTCTGGATTTTTTAATTGTCAACAAATTGCAGTTCAACTAGGGGACATGTTCCTTTGTATCGACCCTGTTAAATACTGACTGCAACAACCAGTGCCTGAAAATAGTCCCCCAGTAAATATAGCCTTTACTATTCTTTCTCCAACATCTGCTAAAAACTGCAGTTCCCAGCTGTGTTGCCTTTTTAAAATGGGACTGCACTCCGTGTTTCAGCGGGAATATAGACATCGTTTACTAATCCTCCATCTTCCTCTGTTTGTGGGCACTGCCGCCGTCGTATTCACTCAGATGCAGTGTAGTGCTCGGCCTGTTGTGGTCTAATGGAGAAAAAAAAATCAGACCAGCTTTATGTCAGCAGTAAATCCAATTATTTACATGAATGCGAGAGAGGCAGCAGGCGTGTTGTTCTCCTTAGATCAAATATAAGCGTAATTAATTTTACACGCTGCCACGGTATAGCGTATGTATACCTCTGCCGAACAGTTCATGTTATGTTTGCATGATTAATGCAGACATATTACTCAGAATGTTAATGTTCCATTATTATCATGTGCAGCATTTGCATTTTCTACAGGTCACTGACTCGATGTGCATTGAACCTGTTGCCCAGTCAGTTTCCAAATTAATCCCTGCTGAATGATTCTCTACTTAGTGGACTGGGGGCGTTCGATACACCCACTTAGTTGTGGTTAGTGTACTTACAGTGACAGTTGTAATAAAGTCTTTCTGGAACACCAACATTCAAGATGTAAGACTTAGCAAATGCAACGGTTATAGTATTAGACAGCGTCTGTGTTTTGTTATTGGGTTTCTTCACAGATTGATTTCCTGACAGAGTTTATGAATGTAATGCTTTAGAAGCTGATTCCTAATTATTGGAAAACACAGTGTCCCCGCTCCCTGCCCGCATCAGTATCTTTCTTTTTTGTCTCCCTCTTGCCCGTAGTTTGGAATTGCCGTTCTCCAACGTAAAGATGTGTCCTCTATTATCTTCCAAATCCCAACTGCAGCATCCCATAACCAGCAGTAATGCTAAGTGTGTAAGATAATGTGCAAAGCCACCAGTTCACCCTTTACAAATCCCTCAGAAAAATGAAGGCATTGTTGTCTAGACTAACACTGCATTGCTATATAATGTTATGCATTTTGCGGGGAAGCAGGTTTGTTGACACTGTTGTGCTCCAGATAACGAATGATAACATTGTTTGCACACATTATGCCGTTTCTTGTTGAATGATTGCTGTCAGCAGAAGCAGGCTTGATTTGATGCCTCTCTCTCTCTCTCTCTCTGTTTACTTCTGCCTTTGTGTCCAGAATGCTGACAGGAGCGAACCTTTTTCACAAATCTTTACAGCACACACAAACAAAAACACACTCATCCGCTACGCCTTCGTCTCCGATTCCTTTGTTGTCTAAAGGCTGTAAACCCACCGGTTGTTTGTTGTTTTCAAAGTTGTCTTCTGAGTTTCTTTAATGACTTCCATGGTTCATATAAGCTCCGGAAACCTGATGTGTGACAGTACCACACAGCCATCAAGTGGCCACAAACAGCTTTAAACCATCAGCTGAAAGCATTTACAAGCTGCGGTGCATTATTGTGGAGAAGCGAGAGGAAGGTACAAGCCCTAAAAAATACATTCAAAAAAAAAAAAAAAAGCCAAAATATTGCTAGTATTAATCTAAATGGGAAGGGAGGGTCACAAAACAGATCCAATGGGATGTCTGAACGTTCACTCCACGAAACAAACATTTGTTTACTTTTATGTTGTTTTCTTTGGTATTTTTTCATATTTCTATACTAGTGCTAAATGGATTATTAAAACTAATGACTATTATGATGAAATTGTTATTATTACTATTGAAGACGAGAGGCTCTGTGGTGTGTGTGTGTGTGTGGGTGAAGGGTGGAGGATGGGAGGTGTTGGGATGAAGGTGAAATGATGTTCTTCAGAGCCCGCCCTGTTGTTCAAACCTATAGACACACAGACTTCTTTTGGAATAAAAATATTCAAACAGTCCCACAGTGGTACGTGTCTTTGCTTTTTTAATAGAAAGCTCACTGATATCATGTTTTTATTCTAATAGAGGGATGAAGTGATTTAGTTAAGGGCCAGATTTAAGAAACAAACAATTCTTTCAGTCATTTAGGCCCTCAACGTCAATAAATACACAGTAATGTGAAATAGAGAGTTTTGATAGGATGATATCCTGTTAAAAGTACAAAAAGTACAACCAGTGATTCAGTAGTTTGCAGAACTACTTTCAGCAGCAATAACCTCAAGTAATTGTTTTCTCTTTGAAGTTATTCTTTACAGCATTACTCCTGTTCATTGAGGTTTGCAGACATTGGTCCCTGCACAGCTTAAGATCAGTCATGTTGAGGTCTGGACTCTGACCGGGCCATTGCAACACCTCTATTATTTTCTTTATTTAGCACTTCTGTTGTAGATTTGCTGCTGTGCTTGGGATTATGTCCTGTTCTTTCTCCTGGCAACCCTTCAAAACAAGCCATATTTCTTCAGCTTTTTTCTAATTGTACTGTCATCAACTTTAACATTTAAAATGCCCACTAAGGCCTGTAGAGTCTGAGAGGTAGCTCTTGGGTTTTTGGTTTTATGTAATATCTCTGAGCATTGCAGAGTGTGATCTTGGGGTGAATTTGCTGTGACGTCCACTTCCAGAGAGATTGTAGCACTGTGTTAACACACACCTGAATGCTCCAGACCAGCAACCTGCTAAAACTTCTGCTTTTGTAGAGGTGCTCACACTTGCTGATGATCACTTAATCAAGCTGATTTGATTAGCACCTCCTGGCTGCTACCTACCCTGTTAATTCTCATGTAAACACTAAGGGTGTAGTTAGTTTTTCATAGCGCTGCATAGAGGCCAGTGAAAACTTTCTTTTTCACATGCCTGTGTGACACAACACCTTCTGATGCTGTTTTTTGTTAAATATTTTGACCAAACTGAAGACCTTATATGTACTTTATATTTTCTTTTTTTTTTTTTTTTACAAAATGTAATTTAATTACTACATAATAGATTTTTATTTCAGGTTTTCCACACTTAAACTTTACATAATTTTTTTTAGGTGGTAACCTTAACCTCGCTCAGTGATAAGCTGATATCAAAGTGCTTTGATACTTTACAAATACAAATAATAGTACTGGTACAACAATGTTATTGAGAAAAACTACCCAAAGGATCATAGTAAAGGTAGCTGTTCTGCAGAGATACGCATATCAGACATGCATCACTTAATACATACACACATAGGATATATTCATACTGGCTCACTTGGACACATATGGACTTTATATACTTTTATTTGATAGTTAAGTAGTTTAAAATGTATGGAATGTGTGTATTTCACAAGGCTTCTGGTTTAAATCGTATTGACGCATCCTTAGGCTTTTTAGCATAAGATTTGAATCTTCTGTAGACCGACCTTATTTAAAATTTTTACCGCCAACAGTAACTGTCAGACAGATATAGTGCAGTAGAGATACGAACTTACATTTCAAGTACTAGCACAAGTGCAAAATGTAAATAGTGCATACTTAAATGAATGTACTCTTTGCAGTTTCTGTCCAGCACTGAATAATGCACTTCCTCCACTCTTTCTCACGGACAAGACAAAACTCTAGAGTTCAAGAAGAGAATAAATCACCACCTGTCAGATCTGTCAAAACTTTTTTTTCTTTTTTAGCAACAAAGTTCAGTTATACAGCCAATCTAGAGACCGTTACACAGAGAAAAAAACAACAAGAAAAGAAACAACAGCTTTGTGTTCACAGCACAGATTGTTAAGATAATCAGATTTCTCAAGAACTGACTTTCAGTATTAAAAACACACACAACAGATTCAAATGAGCTGTCAAACTAGTTTACAACAAGAAAAAATGATTTTGTTCATACAAGCTCTGACAACACCGAGTAAGCAGACACTTTCACATCACACCCACAGACTCACACTGTGGGGAAATGCTGTTTGAAAACCAGAAGGTGACAGTTCGTAAGGTATAGACCAGTATGGTATGTTTGCAAACCACATTTTCACCCTTTTTTTTCTCCCCTGTTAAAATAAAAAAAAGCAAAATACTGCAACACCTGCAGACAGGACTGTGACATGATCATTACACAAATGTTCAACAGAAATGACTGGGAGAGATACAGGAGGACTGTTGTTATTACTACAGCCTGCCTACACACTTACAGAAAACAGTGCTGGGTTTTTGAACATGTTGTATGATATGGAGATAAGCAGGCACCTAATTCATAAGAACAAAACCTCGAGTAACAGTCCAGTCAGGTTTACGGTTTCACAATCAGGCTGCTGTCATGCAGGAACACTCCAGCCTTCCTCTCTACTCACAAAACCTCTAACACTGTACAAGTCTCAAAACCCGGCAGCAGAACAGGAAACAGGAGTACATGCTTTAGTTGTGGCACATCGTGACTTCCAGTTCAGTTGAAAAACAAACAAACTAAAAACAGCTTAACAAGGTTTTTCAATTCAAGCTTGTTCTCTGTGAATGAGCAGTTCTGTTCTCAGTCTCTGCTGCTGTCAAATAAAGTTACCAAAATAAATAATACATCCTGGTTGTGTTATTTTTTTTAATTACTTTTTATTTTTGGTCTGATTGGTTTGGAGGAAGAGAAGCGAGCAAACACTTTTTCTTTTTGTGTGTCCCGTCTCATGCTGCCAAACGTCATGTTTTCATCTTTTATTTAAACAGAATTGTACTAAAAACACCTTCTTTGCAAATTTTGAACAAAACCAAGAACAAGGTGTGAGTTGTAAGGAATCTTCTTTTCTTTTATTGTGTCCATTTCCCGTTGTGCACGGTGAAAATTTACAACAGATCATCCTACCTACCACTGATTTACATTGCATTACTTCCACGTAAGACTTGTGGTTATAAAGTTTTAAAAACTGCATTAGAGCAGATTTATGCAGTTTAAATTGGCTTGAAATAATGGAAATCAAACAACCACAGCTCAGCTCAGGATACAACATTCAATGCAGAAAACAAACAAACATTCAATGCATGTGATTAGTCTAGAGTAAATGTTAAATAAATAATAAAATTAACAAAAATGCAGTGTATGCCATCTTGTCATTTCTTTTTTTTGGCAGTTCTGGACACACAGCAACTCTAAGTCCTGCCTGAAGTTAATGCATCCACCGAGAACAATGTCACCCTGCTCTGCCAATTTATCCAAGAACCAAACGATACAAAAATTACTCAGGTTCAGTGGTCTCTCCTGCAACCAGAGCGGACCGAAGGAAATATGGTCCTCGTCATTATTTTTAACAGCCAGTTTGTGGTAAATATTCCCAATTCTCCACTGAGCGAGAGGGTGAAGTTGGCAGGACAATCGATAATTTGCAGACTGTGGAAATTGCAGATGCTGGGTCGTCCACCTGCAGCATTGTCATCTTTCCCAGTGGTGAATTTGAAGGAACCACTAAACTGGTTGTTAAAGCTAAGTGAAGTATCATATGCAACCTGCCTGAGTAGTGCCTTGTCAAAATTAATTGTACTCAATGGCAGACAATCTATACAAGCGTGGCCAGACCGAAACAATTACTGACACCAGAGTGGAACACACTTTTATTTATGCTCTGTTACATTTTTCCTTCCTGGCTAAATTCTTTTTGCCGAATAGTTACTTTATAGTTACGTTAAAAAAATGTAAAATGTAAGTTTTTTTCTCCTAGTAGGAGTAGGACTACACCATGATGGCCCATATATAATATGTCTGTTATTATGTAATACTGAGTTGATACATACACTTAAAGCAATTCATCTGCCTCACATCCACGGCCAATTTAGAATCACCAAGTTACCTAACATGAATGTTTTTGGACAATAGAAGGAAGTTCAGTTTGGGGTTCTGAATCTTGCCCAAGAGCACTTCCGCATGTACACTGGGAAAGCTGGGGATTGGACGACTGTCTGCTTGGTTCCTGGTGGACAACTTGCTCTATCTCCTGTCCCAGAAAAAATGTCTTTATAAGGACAAAGGCTCCATAGAAATGGTTTTGCAAAAAGATTTGCTTGAATAACAGTAGTTACTGGGCTTCAACCACTGGTTGGAGCAGCCAGAGTTGGATTTGTGACCAGTGGATCCACCACTGGTTTTAATTCCAGAGGCAAGACTCACATAAGTTTAATTTGTCATTAAATAGCAATGAAACACTGTGAGTTAGTATTTAAATTGATCATGAAATGACTGAAGTTTAAGTCTTACTGTCACGTGTCCTCCCCCAGAACAGCCAAAAGAGATGGTGATATTACCAAAGATGACCGATGCTGGACTGTTTGAGCTGATAATAGTGATCACAGTAACCACAATACATGTCACTGTTATCAGAATAAGGTGAATACAAGTGTGTGCGCAAGTCTGAAAGCATATAATTTGTCTGGCACCAGGATTTTATGATGATATATTAGTAACATGACAAGATTTTTATACATTAAACACATTTAGCTGAACTCAGATAGTCAAGCTGTAACTAACTCTATTTTTTTTTATCACTCAGACATCAGACATCTTTGGTCAGACCATACTGGTGAGTTCCTCTTTTCCCAGTTTCTAACTGCAGTAGCAAGTTCAGTTCCTTTTATTAAATCCATTCTGTCTCTCAGATACAGTGGATGCAGTGATGTGTGAAAGAGGTGAGCTCAGTTGATTTGGCAGGTTTAAGTTTTCTTGTTCAAATTTTGATTGTTCAGATGATTCATCTGCTTGAACAATAAAATAAATTTCAAGCCAACTTTGATGAGAACAAAGAAAACAAAACTAAGCTCTGAATTATTACACATACAGGTGCAAGATCCTTTCTACGGTGATGCAGATTGAGACTGAGGGTGTCGCACTTCAAAGAGAGATACAATCCAGCAATTATATATATGTTCTTTTTCTTGGCGATGGGAAAAGGCCCTACAGCTTCATTATCTTTTTATTTACTATCATATCATCATAGCCATTAATAATTAAGTAAACCTTAGGCTTAAGTCAGCCTCAAAAAAACATCAAACTCTGTCTGAACGCAAGTCTGTCAGAACAGTAACAGATGTGTGCTTTGTTCTGTGGTTTAAAGCAAGCATTAATAAAACATTAGGTTTAACATTACAGTAAAACTCATCGTTTTGCAATTTTACAATGAGCCAAAAAAGAAGAGTTATAGGAACTGTTGTGATATCAGTCATAGCTGAAGGGACAGCACTTAAGGGGTTTTTGTGGGCAGTGGTGGTGCACTGTATGTGGAAGTGGGGGTGTGAGTTGTCATCTCAATAAATGAGACTTCTT
>NW_024582441.1:2263615-2265630 GCF_018398535.1 Haplochromis burtoni
GCCAAAACTGAACTCATCATACCAGAAAAGAGAAACCGCAGAATTGGTAAGGTCTGTGAAAATGGAAAAATTTACACATCAGTAGCATCAGCAACAACAACAAATAAGTATGTACAAAAGTATAGCGGTAGCAGATCTATGCACTCTCTATGGTACTAAATGACAGATAAAGTGCTGCATTGAAGTTTCTTGAATTTGTCAAAAAAAACAAAAAAACAACAACCATAAAAACCAATACATTAAATAGTAAATAAAGAAACTTTGATTTAAGAGCTTAATATTGTAAACAGCAAATAAATATATAAAGAAATAAAAGTTTACTGCAGACAATATTTCATACCCTCAGTGAAATCACACAGCAAATGCTAGAAAACTGCCAGTGATAATGATGGTGTTCTGTACACGGCTGCACCATTACAGAAACTTTGCAAACTATATTTTAACAAAAATTACACTCACAACGCAACACCTGAGGACAGGATTGTGACTTTTATACTGAGCAATGTTCTTCACAACAGACTGCAGCTTTACAAAACTTACAAACCATACACTCCATCTTTTCATTTCATTTCTTGTATTTGATTTAAAGCTGCAGAAGTAAAGTTTCATATCATAAATAATCAAGTTAACTGTATTTGCCACGTAAACATTGGCATGGCATACTGGTTTCTTCATTGCCCAGTGGCCTCTCTATTGATTGTGTAATTTTCTATTTTAATCTTCAACTTCTTCTTTGATGGTTTTCAAAGGAAAAATAACTTTCTGTATTCTGTGGCATTAGTGGCAGCACTCCTCTGCAGGATAAAAGGAGTTGGCTGTGTTACTTAAATCTCCTGCAGAAATACATACAATATAAACACTGCAGAATTAAAATCAGGTGCAGTTTGTTTTTGCAGTAGTGGTGGAGATTACCATAGAAGCTTTTCACTGCATCATGGTAAAAGAAGAAGTTATTTGCATTGATAAAATGTTGGAGGCTTGCAGAAAGTAGCTCACTGTGGCTGTTTGTTCTTTTTTGTCCCTGCAATACAAAAAACAAAACAAAACACCAATTCCAAATAAATTGGGACAATATGTAAATGTAAATTTATCCAAAAATATATAATATAGAAAATGTATGAAATGCTTATATTGAGAAAATGTGTACTTTTATTTCATTTTAACAACGTGCCTAAAAAAGGTTGGGACAGGGCCATTTTTACCGCTCAGTACCGTCCCCTCTTCTTTGAAGAGGCGTTACTTTCAGATAACTTCACATTTCTATTTGTCTGATCACAGAACAGTTCCACTTCCCCTCAGTCCATTATAAATGAGCACTGGCCCAGAGAAGATGATGATGTTTTTGGGTCATGCTCACATATGACTTTCTTCTTTGCAATGATAACCTACATTTCTACAGACAACAACTTCTAGAAATGTTGTGTGAGAATCATCCTTGTTTTTAATGCAGTGCTGCCTGAGAGTCTGAAGATCATAGACATGGGTCAATCCTGATCATCAGCTTTGTTGTTTTGTACAGAGTTTTCTTCAGATTGTCTGAATCTTTTGATATTATATAGACCACATAATGCAAAGTCTTCATAATTCAACATTGAGGAAGAATTTTCTGTAATTGCTCCAAAATTCATTAAACAATTTGTTGCAGACTGGAGACACAGCACATGTCTGCTTTTGGGTCGTAAATAATGCCAAACATGACCATATTCTTTTGTAATTTTGAGATTTGAGTCTGTGTGGAGGGTGTTGTGTTTTATGCACCGTTTCTAAAAACATTTGTTTTATATAATAATCTAATAGTTATGAATCCATGGGTTGTTTGCTAAAATATCTGGAGGTTATTCAATTCAGTTCAATTCAATTTTATTTATATAGCGCCAAATCACAACAGCAGTCACCTCAAGGCACTTTATATTGTAAGGTAGATCGTACAATAATACATGCAGAGAAAAAACACAACAATGACCCCCTATGAGCGAGCACTATGGTGACAGTGGGAAGGAAAAACTCCCTTTTAA
>NW_024582441.1:2266947-2269447 GCF_018398535.1 Haplochromis burtoni
CAACAGTAATGGGAAAATTGTCCAGAAGACGGTCATCAAGACCCTCCACAAAGGTGGTAAGGTCATAGCTAAAGAGGCTGTTTGCAGAGCGCTGTACCAAAATATACTGACTGTCTTTTAGGTACATTGGAAGTATTTTAATTAGTTCTTGGAAAGGTGACAGTGATGTCTGTTGTTTGAAACAATTGTCAAGAAAAGTTGAGTGTAGAACTTGCGAGAGGTTCATAAAGATTGAATTGAGGCTGGTGTTAGTGCATCGAGAGTCACCACACACAGACATCGTCAGGAAAGTCATGTTAACCAGTAATGCTGAGCAAGGGACAATGTGACAAGCCTCACCTGGCTGAGGAGAAGAACTGAACTGGTCCTCAGTGATCCAGTCTTCTTTTCAGATGAAAAGAAATTTTGCATTTAATTTGGAAATCAAATTTTAGAGTCTGAATGAAGAGCAGAGAGTCACAGAATCCAAGTGTTTGAAGTCCAGTGTGAAGTTTCCACAGTCTGTGATGATTTTGGGTGCCATGTGATCTGCTGATGTCTAAAGTCAATACACAGTCAACACAGCCAACTACCAGGACACTTACTTCATGGCTTTACCTGCTTTATGAAGATGCTGATTTTCTTTCTCCAGCAGGACGTAGCATCCAACATACATGAACTGAACCCCACAGAGACGCTGCGACATATTATCAAGAAGAAGATGAGAAACACCCGACTCCGAATTACAGATGAGCTGAAAGCCTCTGTCAGAACACCCAGTGCCTCATGCTGATCACCTTCATGCTATGGCACACTGATGAAGTAGTGGTGAGCATATAAATAAATATACTTTTCACAAGTTGGACATTTCTGTATTGTAAACAAGTTTTGGTGGAGCTTGTTCTAAAGATTTGAGACACTGTTTCCTGATTTTAATGAAGCCATATCCACTTTGGATCTAATGCCTATAGATTATATGCATCTAAAGTTTGGCTTTTTAAATTAAATTGTGGAAAAATTAAGTTTCATATATAAAACTTGATAATTACAAACAGAACTATTACACATCACAATCTGTTGAACACTTATTTTCTTATTTCCTTCCATCCCATCAAATAAAAAACACAAATAAAAAACAAAATCTCCAATTAAAGATTTATTTATTTTTTTACTTCTAAATTCTCTTTTGGTTGTGTTGTTTTAATTTTATTTTAATTTTGCTTTGTTCTTCTCTTTGGTTTGGACAAAGAGGAACTCTGTGTGCTTACTCACACTTTGTCATTGTGGTTCTCTTTGCCAACACTTTTTCTCGGTGTTTGCCACATGTTGTATCAATTTGAGTCTCCTGCTGCCAGACTTTGTGTTAACATCAAAGTGGACCAAATCAGGAACACTGTGATTCCTAAGACGTCTTCTTTTTTGTCCGCTGCCTGTTGTGCACAATGAAAATTTGCAACAGAATATCCCACCTGCTGTTCACGCTTATTTACATTTCATTACACACAGGTAAGACTCTAATGTTTGTACTTCTTTTCTGCACAGTATATTCTAGAATAAATGTTATTAGAATTAACGTTATTACTAAAATAATAGTGGAAAAAAAGCAGCTTTTTTAGCGCTAACTTTTTGCCACCATGTCACAATTTAATTTTGGCAGTTCTGGGTGCAAAACAACTCAAAGCCTCGGCTGAAGTGTCTGCATTTATTGGAAATGATGTCACCATGCCCTGCCAATTAATCCAGCAGCCAGAGAATACAAATATTACTCAGGTTCAGTGGACTCTCCTGCAACCAGAGCAAGAGGGAGTCCCCCTTATTGTTTATAACAGTCAGCTTGGGTTGAATATTCCCAATTCTCCACTGAGCCAGAGGGTGAAGTTGGCAGGACAATCGCTGATTATTAAGGCTGTGGAAATGGAAGACGCGGGGTTGTACACCTGCAGCATTTCCGCCTTTCCCAGTGGTAAATTTGAAAGAATCACCAAACTTGTTGTTGAAGGTAAGTAAAGTTATCTGATCTGCTTGATTCAGAAACACTAAATTAATATTTTTAAAGAACCCTCAACATTTGCTAAAGTTATACTTTTGACTTTTGCTAATTCCCATAAGAAAATTACAATTAAAAATGTGAGTTTGTTGTTTAAATGGAAAGAATGCATTTGGGGATTGCTATGGGATTGTAATCTTTCTGTGAGGCGACTGTGCTAACCTCGTCACATCCGTGCAAATATTTAGGAACAAAGGCTGCATGGAAATAATTCAACAACATGATTTGTTTGAAAAACAGTTACTCTCATAGGTTTGAATTATTAAATAACAACATCAGAACTATTACCTTACATCATGTGTCTGAGGTTATAATCTTATTGTTGTGTTTCTCCCATAACGATACCAAGGTGAGATGGTGAGATTACCAAAACTGATTGCTTTTGGAGTATTCTTGCTGATAAATGGTGCCATGATAGCCACGACTTATTTCATAATTAGAAGAATAAGGTTTGTACAAGTGTGTGTGTGTGTC
>NW_024582441.1:2273566-2274654 GCF_018398535.1 Haplochromis burtoni
CTCGGCAACTACTGGAAGATTTAAGGTCACTGTTGGGAAGGTTACTTTTAAAATGTATTCCATTACAGAATACAGATTACATGCCCCAAAATGTATTCTGTAACGTTACTCAATGACAGTAACGTATTCTGAATACTTTGGATTACTTAATATATTATCATGCTTTTTACAACAACGTGAATGTACTATTGCTGTGTGATTTATTACTATTACTGAAGGTCCGCGACTCCGAACTGTAGTAAAGGGACCTCTGACTAATACGGCGGGGTCCCTATCGGCTCATAGCCGAAAAATAGCTTTACTTTGTTGTCTGGGTCAACTTTTCTTGCGAGAGACAGAGAGAGGCGTTGAAAGGCTGCTCCAATGGAACTTATTGTTTCGGAGGAAAACACGAACATGGTGTACAGTCGAATCTTAAGCTTACTTACAACTGGGCTCGTCAGGCACTCTTCTTGGCTGCAGTGGTTATTATTATATTTACATGCTTCCAGCTCCCGTTTTTCCTGATGACAACTCGTACCTTTCCACTCCCCTTTTTCTCCCTCCTCGCGCTCACAGACACATAATGTGTATGGCAGTCCATTCTCCCAGCAGCACGGACTACACTGCCCATGATGCTACATTCTTTACAGCTATGCTTGTAGCATTCTGCCTGTTAGCTTAGCACAACAACAACAACAACGAAAAGGCGCTCTCTCACCCAGGAAACACACAGTCGCAGAGAGAGAGAGAGAGCGTCGCCCTGTAACCATGGCAACCGTAACGCTGCCGCCTGGAACAACAGCACGTAGCTGTCAAACAAAACCCAAACATTCCTGACCCGCGACAATATGAAACAGGAAAGTACCGCAGTGTAATCCATTTATTTCAACAAACTAACTGTATTCTGAATACCACCTTTTTAAACGGTAACTGTAACGGAATACAGTTACTCATATTTTGTATTTTAAATACGTAACGGCGGTACATGTATTCCGTTACTCCCCAACACTGCTGTTAACACATTTTTGTTAATTCTCAGTTTCCCCCTGTTTCTAATCTAGCTTTGCTCATTTCATCTTTATTAGTTTCAGTGCTCATTTTTATTT
>NW_024582441.1:2274674-2278348 GCF_018398535.1 Haplochromis burtoni
CTGTTAACACATTTTTGTTAATTCTCAGTTTCCCCCTGTTTCTAATCTAGCTTTGCTCATTTCATCTTTATTAGTTTCAGTGCTCATTTTTATTTTTATTGTAGTCTGTGGGGGGGATGGTATGTTACATAAACTTTACAAACTTACACTTGCTGGATATATTAGTCAAACTAACCCATGTGCTGCTTTCTGAAATATCTTATAAAAATTAAATTAGTGTGGTGGAAAAACACACTGCTTTTTTAAATTAATTTTTTTGAATTTTTTTTGTTTTTTATTCTTTTCTGTTTTTTATGATTTTCCATTATATTTTTCTGTCCATTCTTGTTTTTTTTTCTTTGATTTTTTATTGTTAGTTTTTTGTAAGTGTATATTTCAATAAAAGTACTACTTTGAGTTTCTGCCCAGCACTGAAGAGCTTACTGCACCGATGCTTTCACAAAGACATGACAAAACTCTACAGTTCAAGGAAATTCAGTTATTATTAATAGAAATAGTAATGAAAACCAAACAGAAACGTCTCGCACACTTTCACAGCAGAGATTGCAAATGTAATAAAGTACTGACTTTCATTATGACATATGAAGAAAAGAAAATGCTCTGACAGCAGCGAGTGAGCAGACACTTTCACAACCACAGACTGACACTGTGAACAAATGTTTGAAAGCTGACAGGTGAGTGAGACGGTTCATCAGGCCTAGAGCAGTATGGTAAGTTTGTAACCACGTTTGGTTTTTGTACAGTAAAAAATGCTGCAACACGCACAAACAGGACTGTGATAGTGTCGCTACCCAATGTTCTACACAAGAGAGTCAAAGGTGACAAAATACTGAGAGAGATAAAAGACCACAATTGTTTTTTTACTACAGCCTGTGCAAAGTCACGGAAAACTACCTACAACTCTAAGAAAACAATCAGGTAATCAGATGATCCCAGGTAAGTGAATAAATGCCAGGAGAGTTGTTGGCTGGGAGAGATTTTCCTTACAGATTGCGTGATGGAGAGCAGGCAGGATGAATCTGTTCAGAGGAAACCTGAGCACTGAATGGCCCCCGGGTCACATCTGGCCCATTGCTGTGTCTGAACAGCTTTTTGAAGGTCAATGGCATGTTAGAATTCAAAACAAACAACATATATCATGCAGTTTGTCCCATTTTAACCACCAAATACTTTTTGATGGCTTATGTTTCTATGGAAAGACCAGCTTCCTTATTTCCTGTAAAATGGCAACAAACCGTAAAATATTTCTGCTTTCTCAGGTTTATAATTGCTCATTACATAAATTTGGATTACATACTCCATTACTGGATATGAGCTGTGTGTTAAGAAATTCAGTAAAATATTTAGATGGAATGATTTTTTTAAAATAATATAACATTAGGAATATTGCTATTTTGTCACATGAAAACAGCTGGTAATAATCCCTGATTAGTGTGTGAAGCTTCTTTCCAGACATCTAAACTAAGACTTTAAGAAGGACACACAGTCGAGACTATAACCGACAGCGGAACATAAGCTGTTAAAGTAAAGCAGGAAATAGAAATTGCTGACTTGACACTGACAGAAAAGTAAACAAATACAGTGACGGAGACCAGACAGAGAAACAAACATGGAGACAAAAGATCAAGACAGACTTGATACAAAAGGGAACTAACCAGACGAAGGAACAAAGAACTAAACATAAATAACTAAAGTAGGAAGCAGAGGGGAAAAATACCAAAAACCAAAGGACTAAGCAATAAAGAACTAAAATATAATCATATAATAGAACGAATAAAAGGAATGAATAAAAAACCTACATAAACTCAAGACACTGCGTCCAAACCCAAGGAGCCGAACACAGCAAAGTAAACATTACTACATCAGTAATGGAAAGAGAATTTTAAAGATACGTGTGGATTTTCCACACCGTCGTTCCTTACACACAATCCAGGGCTTCTACATTAGGGACTGTAAGACTATAAACCATCTTTACCCTGAGATATGAACACAAAGAAACTTGCAAAATAAGTATTTGGGAAACAGTCACAATGTAGCCTGACCCAAAACCTGATTATGAACTTTTCATCATAGTCCCAAAGATGTGCTTTTGGCTTTTAATTTTTAGGGTATTTAAAACTTCGGACAGCAAATGTTTACTGTAAACTGGTTTGCCATTGCTCACTTCTGATAGTCTGGCAATTTTTGCATAATGTAAATGTTTCCAATTTACTTTCACTGTGACTGACTTCCTGTATGAGAAACATGTGACAACTGTGACAGTAACTTTAAGCTAGCAGCACAAAGATGGGTTCATATCTTTGCGAATGAATTTGTTACGCAGTGTTAACGTTATATTTGAAGTGCTTATTCCAGATCTGGAGTATTACTGTGTGTGATCATCCATTTGAATGAATGATAACAAATCTCATGACAATCTAATAGGCATTGAGGGCCCATTCTAACCCCCATCTTTGAGGCTAATTACTGAATGATTCTACCATCTATGATCTGATAAAGCTCAAACTGGGTGATGAGGAAGTAGAACTTCTCTTTGACTCTTTCTCTTTGCAAATACTTCTTCCTTTTCTTGGTTTGCCACATATTCCCATAATGTGAGATGTGTCTCTTTCTGACAGACTCTATGTTTACTTGAAAGTGGACAAAATCAGCAACACTATGCTATTTGCAAGTCATCTTCTTTGTGTCATAGTTTGTTTGATCTTTATTATTTATTTATGTATTTATTTCTTTTTTACTTTTAAGTTATTACAATCACAACAGACTGGACTGGATAGGAAAGGAAAAGACAAAGACGAGAAGTTGAGAAGAGGCTCATTTAGAAAAGAAAATAGTGCACAGTGTGTGTCTAGACTGAATATTTAATATGTAAATATTTCATGTGTGTCTTTTCCATCTGGCGCATATGTAGATGGCGCAGATGGAAAATATGTGTGTGTGTGTGTGTATATATATATATATATATATAGTACGGTATGTGTGTGTATACATATCTATCTATCGATATATAGATATATATATATGTATGGTGTGTGTGTGTGTGTGTATTGAATGTGTATTGAATGTCTTGTTGTTTATTTCTTGTAACTTTTATTTTATAAACCTGCTTTTGCAGTGCTGATGGTTATATAGAAATACACCATAGTGAACCATGTAAACCATAATAAACTTGTGATACTAAGTAAAAATCAGATTGTTGCTTTTTTTTTTTAACTACTGTGGTGTTGCAGACATAACCACATGATGTTGACTTGTCACTTCAACATTTTGGACAGGTGACGATCATGGTGACAGTGTAGGATCAAGGGATCAAAAATGAGCTTGAATCATAGTAGTTAGTACGTGCAACTCCACTTGTGTTAGTATATAAAAGCTTCAAAGAAATATTTCCACAAACAGATTTGCTAGAAAAATAGTGGTTACAGATCATAAATCCAGTTCTCTGAGGATGCATGTAACCCCCAGTGGGCTTCAACAACTGGTTTGAGTGCGCAGAGTGAGGGACATCCCATCCACCCTTTAGCTCCGCACCTGATTGTACATCCAGTAAGAGAGTGTTTTAAATTTTTTTATTAAGTGATCAACACTGTGAGCTTATATTCAAATTTATATTCAAATTTGTCTTATTGTTGTTCTTCTTCCCCCCTAACAAGGTGAACATTCAATATAAGACT
>NW_024582442.1:0-15096 GCF_018398535.1 Haplochromis burtoni
GACGTAATCGCACTTAAAATGCGTACTTCAAGCGTGCAGACCCTGAATTGGGACACAGCCAGTGTGTGTGGCGTCGTGTGGGTGAGCAGTTTGCTGATGTCAACGTTGTGGATCGAGTGGCCCATGGTGGCGGTGGCGTTCTGGTATGAGCAGGCGTATGCTATGGACAACAAACACAGGTGCATTTTATTGATGGCATTTTGAATGCACAGAGGTAGTGTGACGAGATCCTGAGGCCCATTGTTGTGCCATTTATCCACAACCATAAACCTTATGTTGCAGCATGATAACGCACGGCCCCATATTGCAAGGATCTGTACACAATTCCTGGAAGCTGAAAACATCCCAGTTCTCACATGGCCCGCATACTCACCAGACGTGTCACCCATTGAGCATGTTCTGGGATGCTCTGGATTGGCGTATACGACAGCGTGTTCCAGTTCCTGCCAATATTCAACAGCTTCGTACGGCTATTGAAGAGGAGTGGACCAACATTCCACAGGCCACGATCAACAACCTGATCAACTCTATGCGATGGAGGTGTTGCCCTGCGTGAGGCAAATGGTGGCCACACCAGATACTGACTGGTTTTCTGCCCCTCCACCCCCATAAAGCAAAACTGTGCACATTTTAGAGTGGCCTTTTATTGTGGGCAGTCTAAGGCACACCTGTACATTATTCATGCTGTCTAATCAGCCCCTTGATATACCACGCCTGTGAGGTGGGATGCATTATCTTGGTAAAGGAAAAGTGTTCACTAACACAGATTTAAAAAGATTTGTGAACAATATTTGTCATGGGTCTTTTGTGTATGTAGAAAATTTTCAGATGTTTGAGTTCAGCTCATGAAAAATGGGAGCAAAAACAAAAGTGTTGCGTTTATATTTTTTTCAGTGTAATATGAAAATGTATAACTTGAAATGTCTGCATAACCCTAACTCTGACACCTAAAAAAAATATGTAAAATAAAAAATATATTAAAAAAGTGTGTGTGTGTGTAAGTAACAGAGATTTACTGACTGAAAAAAAATTCAAAATGATGAATGAAAATAGAGAGTTGTATTTATGTTATTACTGCTTTATAAAAAATAAATCATACATATTTGTTTTTAATTTCAGGATGTTGGAAAAGCAGATGATGTATGTAAAGTTCTCGAGAAAAACTTGAGAGAACAACTTGATCAAGTCAAAAGAGCAGTTGATGAAGCGATCAAGGATTTTGAACATTGTCTTACAGAAGGCGTTAAAAATTCCAAAACCTCTGAAAAAGACTGAAATTTTTTTTGGATCGTGATGTATGTATCTTAATTATAATTAAATCAAAGCAGCAGATTTTGCACTCTTTATGAGCATGCATTTAAAAATGTTTTGCTGATTTGTTTTAGAAAGAGCCCAGTTTTTTCAGCACACTACAGGCTGTAGTTAAGAAGGATGGCATCCACACAATAAAAAAAACCGGGGAACAAATAGACCTCAACATGATGTTGGCTTCATGCCTGACTGACAGCATTGATAAAAAGTTCAGAGAGACCTTCCCGTAAGAATAAACAGAATAAATAATAAAGTGTTATCATATTAAGTGTTTTTCTCTCTCTCTTTCTCTCTCTCTCATATACATTATACACATTATTCACTTGTCAATGCTGCCATCAACACTATTATTCTGAAACACATTTTTCAGAAATGACATTAAATGTGGATCATTCAAAGGAGCCATAAGTAGGTTTTCACTTGGCACCAATTCACTGATTAAAAAATACAATGATGTCGAACTACAGCTGATATTTCTTCAGACACAGGTACACTGTCTAATTGTAAATTCTCCTGTTTATGATTCCATTACCATCAAGATTAATATTTACACAAAAAATAGAATGTGTAAATATTAGTATGTTCTGCTCTAATTAACTTTTGGAGAAAAAAATAGAATCATCTCTATTAGCTTGATCTCTTGTTTTTTTTTTTTTAAATACATTTTTACCAATGTTTCCTATTTCTAAGGAGGACAAAATGAAGGCTCAAATGGAGAAATTCATCCTGAAGCAGAAGAAGAAAATCTACACCAGTCTAACAGAGACAGTTAAGGAAAACATGACAAAATGTTACATTGGTAAGTTGACACATTTGCATTTATTGTGAATGTAGGCATTCATCGCAATTATGCATAAAAAGTTTTGGGTTCTTTTTTGTTGCAAAACCTTGTGTCTTCTTGTAGAAGCAAAAAAAATTGAGAAAACTGGAGCACTGGAAAACATGAGGAAGACTATTGAGAGACATGTATACTCAAATAAGAAAATGTATGAGGAGGCAAAAAAGACCATGTTGATGAAGATGGATGCATTGAAGGTTTGTCACATTATATAACATACCATACCACCTTTATTTATAAAGCACTTTAAATTAAACCAGGGTTCCCAAAGTGCTGTACATATACAAATAGCATAAACTGAAAAAAAGAATCAAATTTGTTCAAAATAGAAAATTAGAAAAAACATAGTCTAAAGTTATCTTGCAAAATGTTCTTCGTTCACATAAAGGCTTCTTTTATATTTCTGTAATACATATATATCAGAATCAGTACTATTGCCCAGTCTAAGCAGAATGTAAACCAAGTTCTTCTATTTGTTGTTTTTTGTTTTTTTAAAACATTAGTGAGGTGGCTGTTAAATTTGTACTGAGTGTTACAATTAGGACTCCAATAGAAGAGTTTAAACTGAAAAAGGCTACTTTCAGCACTTTAATAATTCTCACTCTAAACAAACATGTAACCAGTAATTCAAGTCTTTTTTTTTAACTCATAATTTGGCTCTGTGAAAACTAATAAATGCTCTTATGTTAAATTAGAAAGTCATGCTGTTCACGCTTGAGAAAATCATGAAGGAAGCCATTGAATTCTCACTGAAGACTGCTGCCTACTCACTCCCAGGTAAACAGAATATAAAGTAAATCTTTCATGTTGAGTACTAGGAATCCTGTATGTATTATTAATAAAATCACTTTGTTGTTTTAGATGTTTCAGAGTATCTTGAGACTTTGACAACACATTATAATCAACTTCAAGGTGGTCAAGATGAAGAAATGTTACAACAGTAGCTGGGTAAAAATAAAAATGTTATTATTATTTTTGTAATACTTAAATTAATCAGCTTTGATTAATTAAGGCCAGGCAGTATATCCCGCATAAAGACCTGGAAAAGCTCATCCATGCCTTTGTAACCTCGAGGCTGGATTACTGCAATTCACTCTATTTTGGTCTCCACTCTGCCCTCCTTCATAGATTACAGACAGTCCAAAATGCTGCTGCACGCATTCTAACCAAAACTAGGAAGTTTGCCCACATTACTCCCGTCCTAGCTGATTTGCACTGGTTGCCTGTGAAATACCGTATCCAATTTAAAATTTTGCTGTTTACTTTTAAAATCACTAATAACACAGCACCGAGCTATCTTAAGGAACTCCTAAGCTCATATGTTCCTGCTAGGGCTTTAAGATCATCCTCACAGTTACTGTTGGTGCAGCCTAGATCTCGGCTGAAGTCTAGAGGTGATCGAGCGTTTGCTCTGGCTGCACCAGAGTTGTGGAACAACCTTCCGATTGGTATCCGGGCGTCTGACTCTATTCAATCTTTTAAATCACGGCTTAAAACGTATTTGTTTAATCTTGCTTTTTCTATGCTGGCCTTGTTTGCAGTGAGTTTTTATATTAATTTTCCTATCATGCTTTTATTTGCGCTGTGTATGTCATATCGCCATTGTGTTTTGATGGCATAGTTATATTGTGCTATAGTTATGTGCTATAGTTATATTTTTCTATTGGTGGCTTTTTCCTGTGAACATAATTTTACACTTTTATTTTTTTATGACTCTGATTATACTTGTGTTCATTTGTTTTATGTTAAGCACTTTGGCATGCCGTTGGTTTTTAAATGTGCTCTATAAATAAAGATTGTTGTTGTTGTTAACTGTTTTGTGTTTAATTACATAAATATTGCTTTTACTAAACTAGAACTTATATCCCTGGCAAGCCTGATTTGGATAATCAGAAGAAGACATTGATTTATTTCTGCATCACATTTTAGCATCTTATAGTATATTCTAATGTTTTAATTGCATGTGCTAAGTCTTAGTTCATTGAAATGAGAGCCATTAGTTTATGGATATGTTTTTCAGTTTTATCTTTGAGCCTTATATAGCACAATATTTTTTATTGCAATTTCAGAATCAGAATTTTTTTCCCTGCATTACATTGGTTTCTTTGGGTGTCATGAATAATAATACACCAGCATTACTATCAGCTTCTACTTCAGCTACTAGTTTATAATTTTATTTTTTGTTGTTTCTAATTTGTATATGCATGCAAACATTTAAATTTTGTATACGGTTCAATAAACCTTGATTTAAGTGTTTTTGTAAGATGAAAATGTTTTTCAAACCTTGTTCTTGTCCTTTACTTGCCCTAAAACTAAGCTGCTTGGTAAAAACTACTTACAGGTTGCAAGCTTCAGCTAACACTAAATTACAAGCTGAGATATGCATTTTAAACTAAAACTAAACACTATATACACATACGGCCACTTAGAATTGCCACTGTCAGCCTATTGTCAACTGCTGGGAGTCCCCCTTCCTTCTCCTGTGTATCTCCTGGGCAACTGCAGTGTGATAAGATAGCCCTTTGTTCACAAAACTTTGACTTGGAAAGTTACCTATGAAAGATTTCCTCAGTTTTATTATAATTTAGTTTAATTTCACATTCTTTTGATAGCTTTTTCCCTCTTCACTCATTAAAATATAAAAATTTAAGTTTTGAAATTGTAAAATATATGAATCAAATTTTAGAGTCAGTTTCACAATATAATACTGCAAATCACCAAAACTATTTCCACTAAACAGTTGTTCATTTATCCATTTCAATTTAAGCTAATATATAGATACAAATTAATTGAAATAATTTAAAATAATTTAAATTACTAAAAGAATCAAATACAGAAAAATAATATTCTTCCTTATAGATCAATAACAATTGCTGCTACTTTAATTCCCTGCGTATGTTGGGCCAAGGAGGAGGAATAGCTACGATTTTTAAAGTCATTTTAAATGTAAGCAGCTATCAACCCCGTCATTCACCAGCTTTAAACTGTCTGTGTTTCAGCTGGGCTGCTCCAAAATAAAATAAGGACTTTGTGAATGACTTCTTGGCTGAATACTTGCCAAAATATGATTGTGTTCTTATTGTTGGGGATTTTAATATTCATGTGTGTTGTCCTGATATGCCCATGGCAAAGAGCTTTTTAAATTGATTCTTTTAATCTGGTGCAATGTTTGACTGGTCCCACACATGAACGCGGACACATACTTGATCCTGTTTTAACTCATAGTTTTTATGTTTTTAACGTAGAGATTTGTGATGCTGTGTTTTCTGACCACAGTCCTGTAATGTTTGAAGTTCCTCTTGCCTGTACCTCAGTTAAACCTCATGCTGCTGCTGGGTTTTCAACAGTTTTTAACCAGAACTGTACAATCCCATAGTTTTTATGCAGCCAGACTGAGGAACTGAGCTCATGGTTTTATTCCACCTGTTGGACTGCTTTGGACACTGTCGCTCCATTAAAAACCAAACTGCCTAAAGCTAAATCTGAGCCCTGGCTGAACGACATGACCCAAGCTGTCAGATGTGAGTACCGTCAAGCTGAACACAAGTGGGAAAAGGACGAACTACAAGTGTCATTCGAGATGCTAAAGGACTGTTGGCTTCAATATCAAAAAACTGTAAAAGATGCCAAAAGAAACACATATCTGACATTATTCTGTCAAATTGTCACAACCCGTGTGTTTTAACTATTAACTCTGTTCTTAGTGCACCACATATCGACTGTATCAAGCCCTCGTCTGAAGCCTGTGAAAATTTTTTACATTTTTTTTATTGAGAAGGTCTCCTCCACAAGGGCTCAAATCTTGCCTTGTGCTCATGACCCCTCAGTCTCTGCTTCCTGCTTTGCTGTCCTTGACAGGTTTGAGCCTGTGACTATGTCCTTTTTAAAGGAGACTGTTGGTCATTTTAAGCCTGAGGTTTAGAGGTTTTCCGCACTCTAACCGTGTGTTCACACCAAACGCGATAGAGGCGGCCAGAGCGTCAGGTTTACATGTAAAGTCAATGGAAAAAGCGCGATGTCACGCGATTTCGTGTCCCGCGAAAATTTGGAAGCAGATTTGCATCACGAAAACGCGAGAAACGGGCGTCAGTGTACACGTCTGGCGCGTTTGGCTCGCGAATAAAACCACGCGCGTCAGTTTTTGTGTTGCATTTTGTGCATACGCGTGTTTCGCGTCTACCGCTTGAGTTGGAAAAATCTGAACTCCAGCATCAAAACACGCCACGACAACCAATCAGGAGCCTGGTGATGTGGCTCTGACCTTGGTCAAAGGGGCAGATCCATCAACACTGTGGTGAAAAAGGCCCGACAGCGTCTCTACCACCTCAGACACTTGGGAGACTTCCGACTGCCCTCCAAGGTGCTCAAGAACTTTTACTCGTGCACCATAGAGAGCATCCTGATGGGGAACATCTCAACCTGGTTCGGGAACAGCACCATGCAGGACAGACAAGCTCTACAGAGGGTTGTGCGATCAGCTGAGCACACCATCCGCTCCGAGCTCCCTGACCTGCACTCAATCTACAGCAGGCGGTGCTGGACCAAGGCCAGGAAGATCGTGAAGGACCTCAGCCATCCCAACAACAGACTGTTCTCTCTGTTGAGGTCAGGAAAGCGATTCCGCTCCCTGAAGACCAACACAGAGAGACTGAGGAGAAGCTTCTTTCCACAGGCGATACAGTCTCTCAAGCACACCACCACACAGTAATGACCCACACATACAGTTCTTACACACACACTGGACATTCTGGACATTTGTTTACACTAGTGGCCACTGCACAACTACACTGCGTGGTCATCAAATCAAATCACTCACTTAAATAAATCACTTTTAAGCATATTTGCACTGCACAAGACACTTAAATATGTGGATTGCACAACCCTGGACATTACATTTCTTTCATTACCATTTATTACTCGTACAGCTGCTCTTAATGTTCTATATTTCTTCATATATTCTTTTATATTTTCTATATTGTGTATTTTGTGTACTGTGTATTTTGTTGTACAGTTATTTTATTTTTAACTTTAATTTTTATCCATCCATCCATCCATTTGCTTCCGCTTATCCTTTTCAGGGTCGCGGGGGGCGCTGGAGCCTATCCCAGCTGTCATAGGGCGAAAGGTGGGGTACACCCTGGACAGGTCGCCAGTCTGTCGCAGGGCCAACACATAATTTAATTTTTATATTTTATTTTATTCTTTCCTAGTTAAATTTACCCTTCATTTTAATTTTCATATGTATTTTCTATCCTATTCATAGTCTTTTATTTTAGGTCACGAGCAGTTGCATTTCACTGCATATCGTATTGTGTATGACTGTGTATGTGACAAATAAAATTTGAATTTGACAGTCTCAATGGAGGATTTACCAATTCGGAACCACGATAACTTTTCTGGCTAATTGGAGCTGGCTCGGACCTGGCTTATCGAAGAACAAGAAGCAGCTACAGCTGTTCAAAATCCCACAAGGCCGGCCGACATGATAGACGATGGGCAGGGCTTTGCCCTAAAGGCTTTTTATATAGTGTCCTGGCACACTGGCCCAGGTGTTGCCAGTGTCACTGATTGTAAATGGGAACTCCGCCTCTTCAATGCCTGCAAACAAGACACACATGAGCCAAAAGGAAGGCAGGGTGCAGTGGGTCGTCACAGTGGGAATACACAGCAGTAAAAACACTGTAAGTTCAAACAAGGATTTGATCAGTTTGATCTCCTCACTGATAAAATCCATCAAATATGATTAAACGTTCTCGAGTTAACAGGAAGTGAAAAAGCTATTCCAAAATAGTTATAGAATCCGGTTGTGCCCTCTTGCACCTGAAGCTGCTGATATAGTAATAATTTTCAATGTGTATGCACTAGCAGTAACAAGAAAACATGTATCATGAGGATTGATAAGTATATCAATAGAGAGTGTGATAATGGCCTAATCATCCTTGCATAAAAAAAGCAAAAAAAGGAAACGTCTTCTCAGATGGTCATGTGCAGGAAGGCATTGTTAAGAGCAAATAGCTAAAGGACGTGGTGTAGTACACATGGAAGGTCTGATAAAAGTAGAAAATAATTCAGATTCCTTGTCTGTCCGTTCGACAATCGCACCACTTGTGGGAGTAGCTTAAGACCATTCTCTGGACTCAACAGAGCAAAGCTGTGGAGTCCGACTGCCAAGGTCAAGCTGTCTGCTCATAGTTCTCATCACTGCCTCCCTTGTCTCAACAGAAAATAAATCAATTATGTTCCAAAATTAAGAGGCAGGAGCCAAATATAATCTGCACTAGTGTTTAAAGGTTTATGAAAAGGGCTGGGTGTTTTGTGCATTCTTGTGATTTTGCAGAGCTACTTAGGGAAATCTTCCATATAGGTCAATCTCCAGTTGCACATAATTTGAGTGCTGGCCATTTCTGTGTGAAGTTTGGACACTCTTCCCATTTTCACAGGGGTTTCCCTCTGAAGACTCCACCTTCCTCCCACTATCCAAAGATGTGTCAGACACTTCACATTTCAAATTGAGCATTTTAATGAATTAGAAAATATTTCAGAGATCAGGAATATTTATGGACCCCTTACTCATTTTGATAGATGAATTAATCATTTAACTCGCAAAATCTCATAAAACAACCAGCAACACATCAAACATCTTTAAGCAATAGTCACAATAATGTCCGGTTAAACTCTCTCGATGTACAAAATGTTAGCTTGTTGTTAACTTTGATGTGAAAACCGCCTCAGCTAATGATGTTGACAGAGCTGGTTGTGTGCTAGCAGGTGAAAGAAGAGCAAAGAGAGTAAAAACACACACACGCAAACACACAGACACATTCCTGTGGGATTAGTCAAAAGATTATGAGCAGAAGTGTTTCCCATTCAAACAGGCTCGAGAACAGGAAAAGCTCAGGTCATCGGCCTGGCTTTTGGTTATAGCTTAATATTTAAACTGGGTGCACGATGGATTGAAAGTGAGAGTATCAGTCATTGCTGTAATAATAAGGCTCGGTAAGTCGGACAGATCTATCTTGGCTGTACCCACACACAGCATAACACAAACACACTCGCTCGCTCAGCCTCCTCTCATGTGTGTCTTTCTGTCTGTCTGATCTCTGTAAGGTAACTGGTCACTGAGGCAAGATTTATAGCTAATCAGTCTGTATCGGCAGCAGTCTGCCATGGGCCGAGCCAACTTTAGAACATTACGCATTACAACACAGGCAAGGAATGATGTCAGTAAGAAATGAGGGATAGAAAAGGGGGAGGAAAAGAAAACAAGGCAAGATGGGGGAGATTAAAAAGGAAAGAGTAATGCACAAATAAGGAAACGATAGCGTAAATAAAGGTAAAGATCGAAACAGAGCTGAAAAGCCTGATTTAAAGAGGTAAAGAAAGAAGAGGAGGATGCGGGATAGGTGATTTGGAGGGGAAACTGGAGCTATTGATCTCTCACAGTACTCACATATGCAATTCAAATCACAGCAAATATATTCCTTTCACAATACTTATCTTGCTCAGTATGTCTTTGCATTCATGTATGTTCAGCAGTGAGAAAGAGAGATTAAAGGAAGGTTAATTTGTACATGTCTTCATGTGAGGGAAGCCAGCGCATTTCCTCATTTCCAAACTCTAATCATTCGCCTAAAAGATATTGGTGCATGCTGATAGGTCTTTTTATCTGTGTGAGAATGTGACCAAAGCTTTTATCAAGGTGAGCACAATTGGTGTATTTATTTATATATTCTTTATATCATTATTTTAAACTGAAAAAACTCTAAAAATAGGACTAATAATAAGTAAATAAGACTAAATATTGTGTGTACTTTTGTATACAATTTTACAGTAATGAATTAAAGAAACATAGCAGCAGTTATGACATGAGTGAACCACAACCATAAAGTAAAGAAACAAATAAGAAGCTTTTTTTTGTCTCCATGTGTCTCTCCATAAAACACACACACACACACACACACACACACACACACACACACACACACACACACACACACACACACACACAGTCACTTGTCTTGCTTAACCATGCTACATTTCCACACAATTTCTCAAGCAGTGTAAGAACAACAGCCTAGCCACCAAATACTATCTGCTTCTATAACTGTGCTACTATCATGGCTACCATGTCCTGTGCTTTCATCTCGAGTACCGTTCTGTAACGCCACCTCAGCAGGCCAGTCTGCACCATCTGACTAAACTGCAACCGCGCAGTCACAGATGGATTCTTCTTAAGCCCTAGAGAACAGCCTTCAACTGCCAGCTATCAGCTTCCATCACCACATAACCACAAAGTAACCACTGACAGTGAGAGAGAGATGTGGGCAAAATGGGGAGGATGCAGAAGTGAGAGAGAGAAAGGTGCAGAATGAGAGGAGGTGAGAAAGGTCAGAAAAACTTAGAAACAAGTGCAAAGTGTCCAGATCAGATTTTTCCCTCTCTTGTGCTTTCTCTCCTTTTTAAATCCACACTCTCTCTTTAAATGCCTGCTTCCTCTCCTTTAAACCCAAACGCACTACTGCCACGGTAAAAAGACAGAGCGAGCCCCGGAGAGCAGCGCCATCATCCCCATCGAAACAGCCAAACAGCCAGGCAATTTGCTAATGAACTTCTTAATGACTGCTAATTAAAACCCATTTAATTCAGAGACACTTATCAAGCTCTAAGGGAAAAAAAAGCATGCAAAAAATTTCCCAGGAAGACAAGCAGAGTTATGGCCACCTTTGGTATTTGTCAAAGCCTTCCTACTCCTTCCCCTCCTGTTTTGCCCTCCTGTGTGTCTCTGTCACTCTGTCCCGCCAGCTCGATTGCCTCTAATAGACGTGCTTTATCTAGGCTGACCTAACCATTGTCAAAGGGAGCAGAATTTGTGAGCTTTTAGAGTGGGCACACTCAATGAGCTAGGGGGTTGGGGGTAGTCACGACTGGGAGTAAGTGGCGGGTGCAAGCAGGTGGGGCGTTGCTTGGCAAGAATCCATCCATGCAATCTCCAGGCCACTTCGTTAGCCACCTCGTACACATCTGCACGTTTCTCCCCTCTGTTCTCAGCTATGCAAATAGGATGCCAGCTAAATACTTAATGAGAAGTGAGATATGAGCATTTGAACCATCTGTGGAATGCAGAGAACTAACTGCTAAAATGCAAATGCATCTTATTGTAGCCACTGAAGATTCAAGGAAACTTTTTTTTTATTAGAAAACTTTCTAAAATAAATTCTTCTTTTTCTCTTCACTGTGTTAATTCCTCACACACACAGAAAAGATAGGTAGATACATTGAGAGAAGCTGCAATTGACAAAGGGAAAACAAAACTGAGAGAAAGTTAGAGATAGAGCGAGCCAGAGGGAGTGTGCCCCCTCAGCCCTGGAGGAGAAACCAGATAGGGCCACTTTAAATATCGCTTAACACGCTCCACACAAAAGACAGCTCAGGAAACTTGAGCCGTGTTTGATTTGAGTGTCAGGGTGGGAGGTACCAATCTGCAGACATGTCGGGCACAGGTGGTGAAACAATCAAACAGCCCTAAACTTATATCACCCACGGAGATACAAAAAGCTCGGTCACATGCACAAATACAAAAACACTCAGGCATGTATGAAAACATACATGTGGAGACACACATGCACACAGAGAATATATATTAACATGTTTATTTTACATCAAACTTGATGTGTCAGAAGACTGAAAGAAGAAGAAAGGACATTTAAAATACAAACTTTTATGGGCATATCTATGACATTCTGCTCATTCTTATATCAGCATCACCTTTACTGCATACTTATACCTACGTTGCCCATCACCCGTGAACATGCACAGAGAACAAATTCAAGCAAAACCACAGTCAGTGTATGCATCCCAGCCAGACTGTAATACACGCCTCTGCGATTCAGGCAAAACGAAACCTATCATATGCTGTCAGGTGTGGTAACTTGAACACCTGGTATTATTTGCTAATTATTTGTAATAATATCTCCTTCACAGCGAGGATTTATATAAGGTCTCTTGGCGATTTATCAATTATTAAAGCTCATTAGTGGTCAGATTGTTTATTTTGCTTTTAGTTTTCTTGCTTTTCAGATGGCCTGTGTTCAGCAAATGGTTCAAGCTTAATTTTTCTTCTGAGTAAATATGGTGTGTTTTGTTTGCATGGGGTTGTTTGCTTTGTGTGCAGTGAGTGGAACAGGACATTGGCTTTAATGTGGTTGGGAAAAGGAGATGGAGGACATGTTCCCAAATCATTTGTACTTTATATTTCAGGGAATCAAAGAAGCTATTTGCCCATGCAAATATGTTTTTGGACCAATTTTGTGTTCTCCATTCTTTAAGCACCGGTTTGAGCACCGTTTAAGCACCGGCACAGTTTCAAAAGTACCGATTTGGCACCGGTATCGGATAAAACCTAAACGATACCCATCCCTACTTGGCAAGGTCTCCCTTGAAAAAGAGGTTTTTAATCTCAATGGGATCTTGGTTAAATAACAGTTAAATAAAAATAAAATAAAAAAAATCTTATGCAGGTGGAGAAGTTTTAGGTCGTGAAGGATGGAATAAAAGGAGTGTCCTTGCTTTCCAGACTTACTTTGTTTGACATTGTGTTTGGATTTGTACCAGAATATTTGCACTCACTTTTAGTTGATGTATGTGTCTTTGGTGTAATGCAGAGAACTCCATGAAAGACTAATATGTAGATTTCACAAATAGGCACCCATCTTCACATGTTAAAGCCTCCATCAGAAATGATGGAAACTTGGAAATCATCCGAGTGGTGAGCTTTCCTTTGATTTTATGATGTTAGTATTCTGCTGTCCATTATTCAGCCTCCATTTCTCCAACATTTATTTTTGTCAGGTAGCATTCACATTCTGCAACAAGAATAACTTTCCCAAAATGACCTTCACATGGTCCATGAAAACCTTGAAACCTCAATAAAAGTATTTGTATTTATTTTAGGTTTAAGATGAAAACACTTTTTTTTTTTTACAACCTTGGTCGTTTTAACATGTTGTTAAAAGAAATACACATATCAGCAAAGTGAAAGAAATGATTAGTATTTTTGGGATAAACACGTTTCTTATTTGCATGAACAAAGAGCCGCTGTTGATATCCCAGAATAGGACAAGTACAAATCATTTGCACACATAATAATTCATTTGCATGCAAGATAAATGGTGGCTGTGATGGTTGTACAAGAGGTCATTTGTTTTGAGAAGAATTGGGTGTGGCCAGTCAAACTAGTGTGCAAATCACTTGTACCTACTCCAGGATATCTACAGCTTTTTCCCTATGCAAATGAGAAACCTGTTTATTATACTTAAAAAAAAAAAAAAAACTTCTCGGGGTGCACTTTGCATCACTCTCTGGTATGTGCATTACTTTCAACACTTTCTGTAACATATCTAACTCCACACATCTAAACTCAAGTTGCTAAAAAAAAAAAAAATTATTAATAGAATTACCTGAGTAAAAACACAGTACTTCAGAAATGAACTGGAGTGTTTGGAGTTTGATTGTTGTGTTCAAAATGTAAATATTATACTAAGACACTAAATGAGACTGTAGAAAAAAAAAACAGAATACATCATCATGTGACCTGTGTCAGTGATGTGAGGGGACCACTCTTACATAGTGCAAAATACATATACTAGCAGAAGTTGTTGTAAGTGATTTTACTTTTTCTTATTTATTATTATTATTTAATATATTATTATTTATTTTAAAACGTTTTTTGTTTTCCTTTCTTTTTCTACTTAACCCCTTTAACTAATTGACATACAGACAACAATGAACCGAGACAGTTTCTACATTTAACAAACATCCAGTCCCTCTCATCAACTCGTCATCAGACTCATTCACGTCTGTCTTTTTATTTTCTGTTTAATCTGAATCTTATTATTCTTTGTAATCCTGCTTATTGTTGGACTTCTCCTTTTGCCTGCTAACTTCATCCTCCATAACTGACCATTTTCGCATTAACTTTAAAAGCAGATGAGCACACACAAAATGTTTTTGTTCTGATGAATCTTTCCATATATGTAACTGCTCTACTGATCAGTTTAGGGAGTTGAAAGGTCTAGTATATAAAGGAGGAATGGTTTAGTGGAAATTACAATTTATCTTTCAGTTTCGATTTTTGGTCATGGGTGATTTTGTGCAAAGAAAACTGACTGAATGGAAACTAAGTGAAAAAACAGAGACATTTGAAGGTGAATTGTTACATTTGTTTTGTTTAACATGTTTCATTTATTGTGGGTACATATATATATACTTATGTAACGCTAACTATGAAACATAAGAGCTACTAATAGAGCTTAAAATGTTGTTAGAGGCCAGAGGCCTGAGGGCATCCCACCCCCCGGAAGGAGCCCAGCCGGGCCACAGGCGCCCGGCCCCGCCAATCGGCCACCAGGAGTGAGCCGGTACATACATGAGCGCCCAGCCCCAGACGACAAGGACCACCAACACACCAACGTCTGAGGGCATCAGCCACCGGCAGGGAGTGTGGTGAGGGGAGATAGGCCTCCGTACTTTAGAGGGCCTGAGATGTACCCAGAGAGGTTGAGTCTAAGACCCAACCTGACATATAGACACAGACGAACAGGCACACGCGGACACAGACGTGCATTCCCACCCCATATGCACAACCAAATACTCGGCACTCACCCAACGTGTAGACAGACACAAATAGACACTGCACAGACAGTCGCACTCCCCAAACATACTCTATATCCCAGGTCCAGGTACCCCCGCCCTCAGAGGGGCAAGCCGCACCTAGACCCAGGAGATGTAACCCTTCTCTCTGGGGTGGAGGCAAGCGGACCACCTCCTTATCTGCAGTAGCAGGGAGGCCCCGCATCCCAGACCCCAGTCTGACGGCCAGCACCTCCTCCCAGCCCCCCAGCCCTGACGGCTAACAGAACCGGGGTGAGTGAAGACCTCAAACCTCCCTA
>NW_024582442.1:16503-18763 GCF_018398535.1 Haplochromis burtoni
CGCCCGCTCATATGTAGTGTTGCTGTGTGCTGTTCTAAAGTGCATTTAAAACTCAGGAGAGCATGGTACAGAGAACAAATTCAAGCAAAAACACAGTCAGTGTGTGCATCCCAGCCAGACTGTAATACATGCCTCTGCGATTCAGGCAAAACGAAACCTGTCATATGCTGTCAGGTGTGGTAACTTGAACACCTGGTATTATTTGCTAATCCTATTTACACTCTGAAAGTGAGCAGTGGAGTGTAAATCTCTGGTCGCATCTGAGCAGGCCTCCAATTCGCACATGTAAGTTGCTGCTAACACTCTAACTTCTCTCGATAACAAGGAACCAGTGATTTGAATATAAGTTTGCTTTTTTTAGGTGAATCGAACCTGACATACTGGAAATCCGCTGCAGTAGATTGCAATTTTGACAACAACTCAGTGACTTTTTAAAAAAAAAAACAAAGCAAAACAACTGACTTTTGTTCATTACATCTTCGTTACATATCGTTATTTCTCACACTGTGCCACTGAGAGAGATTGGATGTTGCACTAGAAGAGAAAGGGGTCTTCCCCAGAGGGTCTCCCCCCAACTCAGACATTTACACACATACACACACATACACATTCTGCCCTTAGGCCAGTCTCTGTAATGGGATCCTCACTGTTTTCTGCTGAATAAAATAAATCCCACTAGTTAACATGTTAACATGATTGATGGGCTATGATTCTGCAGGGAGCGTGGAACGTCTGTCTGCACTGAAGCTGTCCTGCTGCCACCTGCACACAGACTGACACACAAAGAAAGATTCAGGGAATGAAACAGAGAGAGAGAGAGAGAGAGGGTGGGGGGGAGGGAATGGAATGGAAATATGAACCATTTCAGACTTTCACAGGAAATCTAAAAAAGAACCCCAAAAAGTGGATCTATGACCATGTGAGGGCTCAATCACACTTTCAGACTCCTGATGTGTTTGCTCCTTCCTTACAATGTTTTTGAAAATGAAGGGTGACATCACACATGATACGAAATTTCAATTTCGACTGAATATATCCCACGTGCGGCAGTACAGATAAACTGCTATTTGAGAAGCATGAGAAAAAGAGTGAAATTTCAGAAAAGTAATCTGATATGGGGAGGTAAAGTATGATGCAGCATTGTTCACCGCAAGGATGTGGCATGGGGAACATAACACAAGGCAATCAGAATTTAATCTCTATACAAGAGGACTCAAACACTGAGACAACTGACCTGATTAAAACACACACACACACACACACACACACACACATTTCCAGGGATAGGATAATGGCCAAGCTTGAAACCTGGATCCCCGTAGCCAGTTACCAAGATTACGTGAAGTACCCTCAGAAGGTCTGCTAGATGATGTTAATGCAGCACTACGGCACCCTGGTTGGTGTCTTTGGTAGAACCGGGGCTGGAAAGAGCTCTTTAATCAATGCCATCATAAATAAGGAGGGCCTGTTGCCTTCTGGAAGTGTCAGTGCATGTACCTCAGTAATGATAAAGGTGGAGGCTACCAATGGATCAAAGTATGAGGCACACATCGAGTTCATTACAAAAAAGGTAGAATGAAATATGAATATGGTGATTTTTGAAGTAATGTGTTACAATGTAGATACAAAAACTGCTTTACTAAAATTAAGATATAATCTTTTTAGGATTGGGAAAATGAGGTGCAGTCCCTAAAACTGGCTCTTGAAAAAGATGATGATGATGATGATGGTGGTAATGATGATTGTCTTGACCCTGATGGAAAGTTATCAGCGCTGTACGGAGAAGAGTGGAAAGAAAAATCAACTCACAGCCTCATGGACAACAAATATTTCAGAGATATTCCAGAGTTTCAAATGTCCAAGATAAAAATTTTGGAAAGTGACTCAGTAAGTGTGCAGTAATACAGACCAAAATAAAATCTGGTTCTTCTTCTAGAACAAAGGAATACTTGCAGTTTAAAGCATATATTAGACCACAGTTTGGGTGAGATACATAGCAGTGTGTGGCTTATGAACATCACATAATGAGCAGTCAATAGTTACCAACAGCGTAAGCACCTATGCTGCCTTTCCGGAATTCAGCTATGGCACCTATGAGAGTGCAGCACAAACTGGGAAGCATCAGTTTTGCGCAAATTGCAATTTTCCCACAGAATGTTTGACATCCATCAAACAAGAAAAAAACAAAATTGTGGTGGTTAAAATTTTATGGTTTACTATCCTGTTGCTGTCTGATTATCCTGTTACCATGGAGCTTGCA
>NW_024582442.1:39791-61455 GCF_018398535.1 Haplochromis burtoni
GCAATACCTACAACCACGATTACCGACACTAACAAGCTGATCTACAATACGGCAGCAGTGATCAGTGAGATGCTTGGCTACAAGTTGAACAGCCACAAGGGGCAGTACCCTCCATGGAGAAGGAGGCTAGAGGGCAAGATCAAAGTAGCACGGAGGGAGGTTAGCCAACTAACGGAGTTGCAGAAAGGTGCGACAAAGAAGGTGCATAAGAAATACAGCAAGCTGTCCATACCTGAGGCCTTGGAAACTGCCAAGCAAAGACTCACAGCCTTGGCCAGCCGCTTGAGGAGGTACACCAGAGAGATAGAAGGCAGGAGAATAAACCAGCTGTTCTCCACAGAACCAGCAAAGGTGTACTCTCAGTGGCAAGGGAACAATAATAAGAGAACAGCACCACCAAGGCTGGAGACGGAGCAATACTGGAAGAGCATATGGGAGAAGGACGCAACCCATAACGGCAATGCTCAGTGGCTAGTGGATCTGAGGGCAGACCACAGCGACCTCCCTGAACAGGGTCCAGTAACCATCACAGTGGCAGATATCCAAGAAAGGGTCTCCAGTATGAAGAGTTGGACAGCACCAGGGCCCGACATGGTTCACGCCTACTGGCTAAAGAAGCTGACTGCACTCCACGAGCGTCTGGCAGCACAAATGAACCAGCTGCTAGTTAACGAGAGACACCCGGAATGGCTAACCGAAGGTCGGACGGTCCTGATCCCCAAGGACCCCAAGAAGGGACCGGTCCCCTCCAACTACCGACCAATAACCTGCCTCAGTACTACATGGAAGCTCCTGTCAGGCATCATATCGGCTAAGATGAACAGGCACATGGGTCAATACATGAGTGGGGACACAGAAAGGAATTGGCAAGAATACCAGAGGCGCAAAACACCAGCTACTGGTAGACAGAACAGTCAGCCGAGACTGCAAGACCAGACTGACCAACCTGTGCACTGCCTGGATTGATTACAAGAAGGCCTATGACTCAATGCCCCACAGCTGGATACTGGAATGCCTAGAATTGTACAAGATCAATGGGACCCTAAGAGCCTTCATCAGGAACTCAATGGGGATGTGGCGTACAACACTAGAGGCCAACTCCAAGCCCATAGCACAAGTCACCATCAAGTGCGGGATCTACCAAGGAGATGCTCTGTCCCCACTGCTGTTCTGCATAGGCCTGAACCCCCTCAGTGAGATCATTAACAAGACTGGCTACGGATACCGACTACGGAACGGAGCAGTTGTCAGCCACCTCCTGTACATGGATGACATCAAGCTGTATGCCAAGAGTGAACGAGACATCGATTCACTGATCCACACTACCAGGCTATACAGCAATGACATTGGAATGTCGTTCGGACTGGAGAAGTGTAGTCGGATGGTAACAAAGAGAGGGAAGGTAGTCAGAACTGAGGGGATTGAACTACCAGAAGGCAACATTGCAGACATAGAGGACAGTTACAAGTACCTGGGGATCCCGCAGGCAAATGGGAACCATGAAGAGGCCGCTAGAAAGGCTGCAACCACCAAGTACCTGCAGAGGGTCAGGCAAGTCCTGAGGAGTCAGCTGAATGGTAAGAACAAGATCCGGGCCATCAACACGTACGCCCTGCCCGTGATCAGGTACCCTGCTGGGGTAATAGGCTGGCCAAAGGAGGAGATAGAAGCCACTGACATAAAGACAAGAAAGCTCCTTACCATGCATGGAGGGTTTCACCCCAAGTCCAGCACCCTGAGGCTGTACGCTAAGCGGAAGGAAGGGGGCCGGGGACTGGTGAGTGTCAGCACCACAGTCCAGGATGAGACAACGAACATCCAAGAATACATTGGGAAGATGGCCCCAACTGACCGAGTGCTCAGTGAATACCTCAGGCAGCAGAAACCCAAGAAAGAGGAGGGAGACGAGGAACCATCATGGAAGGACAGGCCCCTGCACGGTATGTACCACCGGCAGATAGAGGAGGTGGCTGATATCCAGAAATCCTACCAGTGGCTGGACAAAGCTGGACTGAAAGACAGCACAGAGGCACTAATCATGGCAGCACAAGAACAAGCTCTGAGTACAAGATCCATAGAGGCTGGGGTCTATCACACCAGGCAAGACCCCAGGTGCAGGCTGTGTAAAGATGCCCCAGAGACAATCCAGCACATAACAGCAGGGTGCAAGATGCTAGCAGGCAAGGCATACATGGAACGCCATAACCAAGTGGCCGGCATAGTGTACAGGAACATCTGTGCCGAGTATAACCTGGAAGTCCCGAGGTCAAAATGGGAGATGCCCCCAAGGGTGGTGGAGAATGACCGAGCTAAGATCCTGTGGGACTTCCAGATACAGACGGACAAAATGGTGGTGGCTAACCAACCGGACATAGTGGTGGTAGACAAACAGAAGAAGACGGCCGTAGTGATCGATGTAGCGGTTCCAAATGACAGCAATATCAGGAAGAAGGAACACGAGAAGCTGGAGAAATACCAAGGGCTCAGAGAAGAGCTCGAGAGGATGTGGAGGGTGAAGGTAACGGTGGTCCCCGTGGTAATCGGAGCACTAGGTGCGGTGACTCCCAAGCTAGGCGAGTGGCTCCAGCAGATCCCGGGAATAACATCGGAGATCTCTGTCCAGAAGAGCGCAGTCCTGGGAACAGCTAAGATACTGCGCAGGACCCTCAAGCTCCCAGGCCTCTGGTAGAGGACCCGAGCTTGAAGGATAAACCGCCCGCAGGGGCGTGCTGGGTGTTTTTTATATATATATATATTATATAATATATTAATATATTATATTATTATATATATTGTCTGTCTTGTTAATGTTGGTTTATAATGGAGTACTGTAATAAAACAAAAATCCAGAAGTTAAGAAATGTGCAAATCATAGGGTATTAAAAGAAGTTTTCTGCTTGTAACTGCATATGGTACAGGATGTGCTCAGGATGTGAAACTCATGATCATTGGCCTTATAACGAAAACAACAGGAAACAGCTCAGGGTGTAAGTGAGATGTATACATACATACATACACACACCCACAACCACCTACACACACACACACACACACACACACAATGGACAACTGTCTCTTGTTTTCTTTGTGGAGGTGTTGAAGAGTTTCACATTTGTAAAGCTGATCTTCGATGCATCCATCAGAGAATGAATGTTTGTAAATGTTAGCTAGAAATAACATACCCAGAAAAAGTGCTTGGGGTAATGAGGCAAGTTTTATAAAGTGCTTCAAATGTTTACATGCAGTAGAAGAAATCACTATATAAGAACCAGGCCACTTACTGTGATCCACAGTAAAATATAAAAAAGGTTTCCTTTCTTTCTTTCTTTCTTTCTTTCTTTCTTTCTTTCTTTCTTTCTTTCTTTCTTTCTTTCTTTCTTTCTTTCTTTTTTAAATAAAAAAATCGAATTACTTTGGATTTATTTTCCTGGTTTTCATTTCAGATTTTTGAGATAGGATGTCTTATTTTAATTTCCCGTCTTCTTTTTCATGCAATCATTAAAACCTTTGTTATGGGCACACACATTCAATTGGCTTGTATTTATCTTGTTGTTGTTGTTTTTTGCAGGCTGAAGGGTTGTCTGAAGAATTTGTGAGATATACAAGAAGTGAGTCAAATGAGACAGAAGAAGTAAAGAGGTGGTACTGGCCACTTGTGAAGTGTGTGACTGTCAAAGTGCCAGACAATGATTTTCTTGATCATGTCACACTCATGGACCTTCCTGGAAAAGGTGACTCTAACAAAAGCAGAGATCAAATGTGGAAAGAGGTAATTCACAGAAGTCATGTCATGTTTCTTCAAAGCATTAGTTATTTATAATTTACATACGTTCATTTCCTTTTCAGCTTATTGCCAGTTGTTCTACAGTGTGGATTGTGACTGAAATGACTCGAGCAGCATCAGAAAGCGACGCCTGGGAAGTCCTGGAAGATGCCAGCAGCCTGCTGGGAAATGGTGGCGAGTGTCAGCAAATTCATTTTATCTGCACCAAGTCAGATCATGAAAAACCAGATGATATGTAAGTCAAATATACAAAAAAATCAAATTACAAAGAAAGTTTGGCACAGATACACATGGTGACCATACACTTCACTTTTTTGTTGCTTTGTTGTTTAAAAGTCATTATTAAAAGTTATACATTTAAAAAAAATCTATGTATATGTGTTTTAATAAGTTTCTAAATAGATAAATGCTGTTGTAGAAATTTAATTTAATTCCACAGACACATTCAGCTGTAATGAACATTCTTATATCATGCCAACCCGTTCTCACTCCCAAAGCGTAACATTTTACGCTAGGTGACAAATCGTCAACATATTACGTTTTCGGCTACCCACCACGTTCCTAAATGACGACCTCGGAAAAAGAGGAAATATGAGAACCGTCTGGACTGAACCTACACATGTTCGCTCTTTTTCTTCAAATCGCTTAGAAACACGCTATTTAACATCATTAAAGTCCTGGTTAAGGTCAGGAATAAGGTTATGGTCAGGGCTAGGGATAAGGTTAGGTTTAGGGCTGGAATACAGGGCTGGAACGTCTATTACCGCGGGAGCGTCATTGCACTGGATTCCAGCCATAACCCGCCGCGTACCATAAGAACGCCGAAGGTCTCCTTTCGCGTTCCTCAGGAACGCCGCGGGACGTGACAAAACGTCGACATGTTACGCCTCGGGAGTGAGAACGCTCTGATCATGCGCATGAGAGAGAGCACACACAGTCAGGCGCCGTCATGCAGTCTCTGAAACAGAAGTGCAGCTCTCACCTTTATTTATTCCTCAAAAAAGTGAGGAAGTCCGAAAGTGATCATACAGCACGTGACGCAGCTCGCTCTGAAACCTAACTGAACAATGCGTATCCTGTTTCATGCTCTTGGCATTATCACCACCTGCAAAAGGAGTTATTTTTTCAACTACTGAGGCTGAAATAAGTTCATCTAGTTTTAGACTGTTCGGTGGAAGTTTTCATTACAGTGCCACAACTAAGTATGCACACAAATGCTTGAACCTTAAATAAGAATAATTGAAATTTTCCATTACAATACTAACAATAAATTACTTTTACATCCAATTTTTATTTCCTTTCTAAAAGAAACAAAGTCAAGAAAGCAGTGATGAATGAATTCAAAAAGCGGAAAACGATTACGGTAAATTTACAATCTGACAGCAAAATCTAAAACAATTATTTTCTTAAACGGTCCAAAAATAAAAACTGACTAACAAAAATGTTCTCAGAATCACTTCAGTGAGGATAGTTTCCAAGTCTTCACAGTGAGCACCAAAGAGTTCCTCAAAGGGGAGATTGTAAATCCAGATGTCAATGGTAGGTGAAGTCACTACCAGTGATGGTATTTTTTGTGTAACAGAAAATGTATTGCTCAGATTTATATTTCTTTTTCAATTTCTAACAGAAATACTGAAACTCAAGGAAATTTTGAAAAATCTAAATGACGCTCATTCAGAGACCTCAAACTATGTGTCTGGAGCTCATGGGATTCTGTCTTTGATTCAAGGAGCCAAAAGCAGAGAAGTGGTAAGATCAGGCAATAAAGCCTCATGCATAATCTTCTTAAAGGTTATAAAAAATGCATAAAATAAAAATGTTCATAAAATGTTCACTAAAGTTTACTAACATATATTGTAAGACATGCTGACCTTCACTGAAAATGTGGGATACTGGACATCATAAATCTATATGTGGTAATTTATTATTAGTGATCGAAAGGAGAGATTATTTGGAAGAACTGAATATTATTTATTGAGATACAGAATTTGATTAAATAGTTATTTACCAATGAGACCACAGATGAAATGATGGGAGTTAGGACAGGACCCCGAGAGTCTAGATTGTTGGGGTAGTGAAGATGGTAGTGTGGATGGGGCTCTGAGTAGGGGTGGGTTTTGATTATCGATTTATCGATTAAAATTGATTCTCGCTTGGATAACGTGATATCGATTCATTAAAATCCTGAATCGATTTTTTAATATAAATTTATTTTGCCCGAAATGCCAGAATCTCAGGTTAAACCTCACAAAATTTCAACAACCACCAAACAGCTAAAACAGTAAATGAGAGCAGGAACACGGATTCTACACAAAGACGTAAACACAAAGCGCGGAGCCTCCGACGGATCAGAATCAGTGAGATGTCGCCTTTCTCACCCGACGGCCCGGACACAGTCGGGGCTGAAAACCGACAGCTCGCTGATTCTGATCCGTCGGCGGGTCCGCGCTTTGTGTTTACGCCCTTTTTGTCCTGATTCTGAAGCTGTAGCTTTTATCTCTCTCCAAACAATATTGACCGAACCAGCAGCAAAAGAAGCAGCAAACTACGCTTCATATAAACATCGTCATGAATTCCCTCTTATTGTTTTGCTGCCACCTCGATAAAATCACACTACATGCACAGCTCTCTCTCTCTCTCTCTCTCTGTCTGTACTTCAAGATCAGTTTCCCGTCTAAAAATCTTTTTTCTGCATTATTCGCTTGCTTGTTATGCACAAATCTACCGTTGTTTACAGCGCTGTCGGCCGCTGTTTTTTCCTTTTACTTACTTCTGAAAAGAAAGCCTCATTTCTGCTGTTGAATGCTGAACGAATTTAAACTTGTTAAAATTATTCAAAATTGCAAAATGCTCAGCTGTGTCTCTAATAAATCTCTGCTTTATGTCAGCAGCATCACGTAATGTTCATATGGTTATTAATGGTTTTGTTTCGTTTTTGATCTACTGCAGAATATTTTTATAAGATCCAGGGCCAGGAAAATCACCTTCATGTTTTTCTGTGTTTTATCCTCAACTACTTTGACACAAAGGCATCTGCTGTGACGCTCACACCTTTGATTATGTCTCACAAGTGTCAGATTTCTTTTTATAGATATAAAAATATAGAAATGTACTGATGCATGATCTGAATTATGTCTGAGGCAAAATTTCCCGATTCAAATTGAATCGAATCAAATCGAATTGTGGATCGAATCGATTCGGGACCTTGTGAAACGGAATCGAATCGATTCTAGGAATGAGTGACGATACCCAGCCCTAGCTCTGAGTGAAGGGTGAGGTGAAGATGGGGAGGAGGCGAGTTGCATGGATGAGAGTCTGTAAGGCAGAATGACAGAGAGCATATAAAAGCACAGAGAACAGAGACTGATTGGCCTGCAGAAGGCAAAAAAAAAAAATCATTGGACTAGAGTAATGAGTTCAATAGTGTGGGAAAATGGAAGTGACATAACGAATAGACGGAGGCAGACAAATGATGACAGACCTATCTGACTGAACTTATGCATGAGATTCATGTTAAAAACTTGGGTTTGTCAAGACCGCCTCAAAAGCGAGTCGAGAGCCATTATGTGATGTTTTACTGCTTTAAATAATGATCTTTCTTGTATTTCAGGTTGAACAAAAAAACGATGTGTGTGCAGTCCTTGAGGGAAACTTGAGCATCCAACTTAATCGAGTCAAAAAAGCAATTGAAGACATTACAAAAGCTTTTGAACAACACCTACGTGACGGAGTTGAAAAATCCCAAAATTTGTGTGAAAGAAAACTGAGGTCCTTCTTATACCCCAGTGTATGAGTTTTAATTACAACTGGAACAAAACCTAAGGATACTTTGTGATCATGTGTTTAAAAAAAAATAAAAAATTCTGTTTTGTTTCAGAAAACAAGTGGCAGATCTTTTCACGGGACACTAAAGTATGCAGTTAAGAATGTTGGCATCCAGAAACCAAAAAAAGGGAAGCGAAAAGACCTCAACATGATATTAGCGTCTTATTTGACTGAAAGCATTGATGAAAAATTCAGAAAGACCTTCCCGTGAGAATAATTGAATTCTGAACAGCATCAATATGTACAACAATACATGTGTCCAAATTGCAATATATCATAAACTTGCTAATACTGCTATTATAAACCACATCTTTGCCCCATTCAGAAACAACCTAAAATGTGAACATTTCAATGGGGCCATTGAGGCGTTTTCACTCAACACTGATTCACTGATTGAAAAGTACAAAAATGTCGAACTGCAACTGACATTTCTCCAGACCGAGGTAAAAGAACTTCCCTATCCATGAACCTGTTAGCTTAGCTATTATTAGAAAGTAATTCAAACACTGAACTTGTAGTTATTTTACCTTGATGTTGTTTTAAATAATGTTAATCTGTATTTCATGTTTCTAAGGAAAAAAAAATGAAGACAAAGCTCAATAAAACCATCCTCACACAAAAGAAATTGATCTACAACAGTCTGACAGAGACAATCAGGAGTAACATGAAAGGATGCTACAAAGGTAAGAAAGAGGTGAATTACCTTATTTTTTGCACTATAAGGCACACTTAAAATCCTTTAGTTTCTCAAAAATCCGGTGCGCCTTATATATGAATTCTGGTTGTGCTTACTGACCTCCAACCGTTTCATGTGGTACACGGCATTCAAAAATCTGTCAAAAAATGTTTTAGTACGACTTTGGTAAGCTGCGAAGCCGCACCGCTTGATGGATTGTCTGAACATTGCGGCTATCGCAGTCAGGAGCCTCATAGAGTAATCCGGGCCCAAACGCCGCTTCAGGTTCCAAAGTCAAACAGTGCAGCATCACTGAGAATTAAAAGCTGTCTGAATTCTTTCATCTTTAATAAAATGGTCACTGTCGCTGCTTTTCCAGATGTAACAATTAAGTTTAACATCCAGACATCCATGAAAACAAAATTTATCAAATCTAACTGGGTTAGAAGTTAGCAGGACGTTAGCTCACTAGTTTCCACCTAAATATGATATACCATGTTCTGACTGAGAGATTTCTCAAAAAATCAAAACGTACAGCTCTGCTATCACTTCAGACATAAATCAAGAGAGCAAACTAAACAGCAGTGACTTTTGTAGGGTTACTGAATGTTGAGAAGTGTTAGGTGAGGGTTAGTTCTTTTAGGTTTAGCAGCTAACAAGATGGTGTATCGGTCGGGATACAGGAAGGAGGACAAGATGCTTCCACTTTGCTGGATTGTCACCGCCGGCCGTTTTATTGCCACCTAGATGCTCAGTGTTGCCAGCAGTCTGTAGTAACAAATAAATTGCCATGAGACCGAATATATTACAGCAGCAGCTAAACTCATATAAACTCAAAAATATCCAATGAAATAAACCAACACATCCACATCTAATGGAAGACAACACACTGCTCACTAGACCATTTTACACTTTTATTACTTCCAGAAGGGAGATGCGTCCTACATGACACTGCAGTGAATCTCCAAATGGAAGTGTGCGCTTAACAGTTTTATTACAGTCTGTCTCACTCTAGTCTAAACCACAGTATTCTAGTACATTTCCACTGAGAGATGATTCCCTGTTATCTACTTCTACAGACGAGTGTGGGCGAGAGTCTCCAACATTCTACCACTAAAGGACACGTAGTCTAATGCCTTTATTATCAGGGCCGTGTCCACTTAATACTACACTATACAGTTATATGACATTTTGGTTAATATAAAGCATAGCATTGAGGCGCTTCAGGTAATTTTCATTTTCACATTTCACATACGGAAGTGGAGGAAGCAAGAAGAATGAGTTGAGTAAAGTTTGACTTATCTTACTGTTTTGTTTTGCTTAATGCGCCTTATGATCCGATGCGCCTTATGGTTAGAAAAATTCGGTATTTCTATTCAACTGTGCATGAAAATGATTGTCTCCTTGTAGAAGCAGCAGCATTTGAAGGAGCAGGCTCCCTGAAGAGGATGAGGGACACTATTGAGAGACATGTGGAGTCAAAGATGGACATGTTTGAAAAGGCAAAAAATGCCATGTTGGAGCAGTTGAACGATTTGAAGGTTTTTTTTTCCAAGCAGTCTTGAAACATATCAAACCAATAATTTATCTCTTGTCCAGTTATTCTTGGATTCAATAGTTGCCTATTTAAAAAGTAACAAAGGTTTTGATGATAAATTAGGAAACTGTCCTGAGGACACTGGAGGAAACCATGGAGGAGTCCATTGAACACTCACTCAAGACTGAGGCCTGCTCACTGCCAGGTAAACAGAATACATAAAGTATTAGGAATCCTCTCAATACAAACACTAACAATAAATATTTAATAAAAACAAATACTTTGTGTCTAGATGTTTTGGAACATCTTGAGATGGTGAAGAAACACTGTGATGAACTTAATGGCGATCAAGATGAAAAAAAGTAACCACACCGGGTAAATCTTAAAATGTCACAAATTGTTTAAAAGGCTGTGATCATGAATTATTTTTCTGATTATTTTCAACAATGTTTTTAGTGCTGTTAGCATTAATCACGTTGATACGCGTCATCAAAGTTAACACGATAAACATTTTAATGCACTCAACCCATCTGTAGTGCAGAAAGACAAACTTCGGACAAACTGCCTGAAATGCGTTGACAGAAACATTCAGAGGATTTTGAGTCAGTCCGATCTCCAGATGAGTTAATTATTAATCATGTTAGTGTTAAAGCGTTTAAGCTGCATTAACACGCTAATGCCGAGTAACCCCTCACAGGGACTAATCTTCGTTAACTCGTTAACAGGGATTTGCCAGTTTTGACGTGTTAACATGGATCGGTTCACGTTAACGAGATTAACGGTGACAGCACTGGTTTTTATTTAAATTTAACTGATCCATCCAGCACCCATTTTTCATTTGCTCCACAGAAACAGCTGAGGCCTGATAACCCACAGGACATCCCTGAGGAAACACTGATTAGAGACACGAGGTCTTTACATATTATCACAGTAATATTTGTTTTGCTCTCTTTTAATGTTGTGTTGATGTGTACTTTTGACTTTTTAATGAATTTTATACAAAAAGCATCTTGAATATTATAGATATCAATTAACACTGCTAATATAATATCGTGTTAATCACGAGGGTCTAAATCATGTTTTGATTTCTTTCTTTTTAAAAATTTGTAGTAGTTTTTAATCCCTTATAGCAGAGCGTGAAGACATGTAATGCATTCCCCATTCAAACCTGAGATTTATGGTTTTAATTGTAAGAGTCTGAGATTACAGTTTCCAAAAGCATTTAGATTTTTTTTGCTTGTTTTAAATATCATAATTTAATGTTTTAAGTTGACGTGTATACTGTTGGTTCATTGGGACGGGAACATTTATTTTAATGTAAGTGCTTATCAGTTAAACATTGAGCCTCATCCAGCACTGAAAAGGTACCAATTTTACATCACAGTTCTAATGACAAATACTTGTTTGTTGCAGTTATACAATATGTGTACATGACAAATAGTGAGAAATGGCTCTAAGTAAAGCTGCAGGAAATCATCAGCTACTTCTGTCATCTCCCTGCCATTTAGCTTTTTCTGGGTTTGGAATTATTGGTGAATATATTACAGTTTGAGTTTAGGTTCAGGTTGTTTCTTTGTTATTTTTTGTTACGTTAAATGTTTACAATTTTAATTACTTCTGTGCATATTGTTAAATTCCTGTTTTGATTTTTGTCTTCAGTAATTCTCTCGTGTTTCTTCCACCCACCATACTTTATTTCTTCCTGTAACAGTTCATTCACGTTTAGCATTTACTGTCATGTTTCCTGTAACCTTAGTGATGTCATTACAAAAAGGTACTGAGGTGCTTCCTTTATTACACTGGTGATACAAAGATATTTACATCTCATAATTTTAAGTGACCATGCAGTTGTTGAAGAAAAAGATTAACAAAACTGAGATTGTTGCATAGAGCATTTAAATGTTAATTAATCCAGCACACTGTGATGCAGCTAGTATATCATTTAGCTTTCTTGCTTCCTTATCTGTACTGATTCTAAAAGAATGCATGTATTTGATATTGTATACTGTTCAATAAATCTTACGTGCAAGCAAATATTTATTGTAATCATTAGATAGGAAATTTGTTTTTAACCCAGATCTTTTTACCCTAAAATCACCAAAAAATTGATTGCATTGCGTGACCAACATACAGTGGTGTGAAAAAGTGTTTACTCCTTTCCTGATTTCCTATTTTCTTGTTTGTCATACTTCAGTGTTTCAGAACAGCAAACAAATTTAAAAATCAAACAAAAATAATACTAGTAAAGACAAAATGGAGTTTCTAAATGAAGGTCCCAAAAGGTTGATTCTGTTCATCTGAAACATCCTTATCCAAGTGACTTCTTCAGTCTCAGCTGACTGCAGGTTTCTCCAACCTTATAAACAGCACATTGCACAAGGACTGAAACCAGCCCACTGAATAAACAATGGACTGCGAGGTCAGTTTCTTGATCATTAATATGCAAATTGTCATGACCATTGATTAGTTGCCTTGAGTACCAATCCCAGACTTTGGGAATGTCTACAATCACAGCATTGTTAGATGGCGAAAGATGTACCCTTATACCCCCTCCTCGATTCAGAGATGATCTTTGCCTTTTCACGTAAATGCCCTCCTCGACTCCCCATTCAAACCAGCGTTCCTTCCTAAATGCCCTGTTTGAGGATTTGAAACATTAAAATGTGACAAACATATAAGAAAACAAAAAAGAAAATCAGGTAGGGGACAAATACGGTTTCACACTACTGTAGTTTTAAACACTACACAAAAATTACTCTACAATCTAAAACTAAGGACATTTTCTGTATATCAGTATTTTATTTTTGTCCTTATTATATTTTATTTATGATGTTTTACATAGTCTTAGATTAGCCTCTTGTTTTTGTGACAATTACTTATTATTTGACATGAAAACATTGTTTATTTAAGTTGGAGTCTTTTTGTGGTTAAACATGGTGTTTTACTGCATTGATGAACAGTTGAGGGAGCTAAAAATATTTGGACAAATGTGCCAAGCCAGTTAAGAAAAACTAATCATCTCTTGACCCTTAAGATTTATCTTGTAAACCTTTCAGACAGGAATGGCCTCTCACTTTAGAGTAAGTAGGCTTTTCACTTCATCACGAGTTCTTCTGTCGTCTATCAGAGAAGCAGCCTTTTTACCACAGGGCTAATCAGTTAATGATAACTATGTCCATCCTCTGACGCTTATCTTTATCAAGGGTTTCAGAAACCTATAGCAGCTACCATTGGGCGAGAGGCCAGTCTAAGGCAGATGATGACTACATCATCAACAAAATAAACTCCAGTTTACTTGTTGTGTAAAGCAACTCCAAAGATGACACAACAACTGTCATTTCAAATAATTTTTAAATCTTTCCTTCAAAAATTATAATAACTGAGATACTCTTTGCACAATTTCATCACACAATGTTGCTGGAAACCTATTTTTAACATTTCTTCAAATCAACATAAATTAACAGAATTATCCAACTAATGATATTTGAGGAGGATCCATGGGAGTTTGCCCAACCAGTCTACATGTGTTTTGTGGACCTGGAGAAGGCATTCGACTATGTCCCTCAGAGTGTCCTGTGGGAGGTGCTTCGGGAGTATGGGGTGTCTGGCCCATTGCTACGGGCCATTCAATCTTTATACTGTAGAACTGTTGCAAGAGCTTGGTGCACATAGCCAGGAATAAGTCAGACTTGTTTCCGGTGGATGAGGGACTCCACGAGGGCTGCCCTTTGTCACCGATTCTGTTCGGAATTTTTATGGACAGAATTTCTAGTCGTAGCCAAGTGATGGAAGACTTTCACTTGGATGGTCTCAGCACCTCATCTCTGCTTTTCGCAGATGATGTGGTTCTGTTGGCTTCATCAAGTGATGGCCTCCAGCTCACACTGGAACAGTTTGCAGCTGACTGTGAAGTGGTGGGAATAAGAAGCAGCACCTCCAAATCTGAGGCCATGGTCCTCAGCTGGAAAAGGGTGGAGTGCCCACTCCAGATCAGGGACAAGTTCTTGGCCCAAGTGGAGGAATTTAAGTATCTTGTTTGCGAGTGATGGGAGAGGGGAGCGGGAGACTGACAGACGGATTGGTGCTGCGGCTGCAGTGATGCAGAAGCTGTACCAATCCATCTTGGTGAAGAGAGAGCTGAGTGTATTGGAGTTAGTCTTTCTCCTCTGCTTCCTTAAAGAAAGAGAAACGGTCTTTTAAAAGATTAAATTCATTTCAGCACTTGAAGTTTCAGCATGCTAGACCTCAATGTGAACCAGAGGTCTGCTTCACAAAAATGATGAGCCTGTAAGCAGGTATTACAATTTTATACCACAACAAAAACAAGTGTTATATGATTTCTGGAACACGTTCTTCTCTGTCTCCCTGGTTTCTCCCTGACATCAGTATTTTTTCGAAACATGAGAGCTGCTGCCTTGCGTTAATTTAGCTGCCCACGCCCCCACCTCTGTCTCCCGAGTGGATCTTCTCCCCCACTGTATCCACATCTGACCTTGTCTGCATCTGCTCCTTTTCCTAGAAACAGAATAGAGAAAGAAAAACACCTCGCTCTCTAGCCTTGCTGTATTAATATTAGCTGGCAATTCGCTGCCTATTGATTCTTATTATTATCTAAGTCCGGACATTCTGTTCAGACTCGCTTGGCCCAGAATTTTTGCATGTTTGCAAATCCCTCTACAGCTCATTATGTCAGTCTCAATAATTCAATTCAAGCTTAGCACTGAATTGATGCTTTTGACCCTGTAGAATATTTAGCTGATTTAGAGTTTAGAAATGTGTTATCATAGAATGTAGAACTGTTGTAGAGACACTGACACTGCCCTCAATATATAAAGGCTGATTGTGTCGTGAATTTAGGAGTAGATTGTACCCCTCCCCCACTTGAGCTGTGAAGTAAAACAGAGAAGAGTTAATGCTGAGTGGAAATTCCCCAGAGGATGTATGGGGGGGGGTTTTATGACTTCTAGGGAGTTACCTACACCCACAGTGTTTTAACTGTCACGCACAGTCACTCATGTGCACACAGTCACACACGAGCACTCACATAGACACTAGGGAACGCGCACAAGTAGCATTCATGTGCTCGTGCACATAGACACAGACAGAGTTTGCAGCACACTGTGGGGGTTTTATGATGGGGTCCTTCTATAAAGCTGGTCTTCAACAACAAAGGGTGAAGATTTTGGAGAGGGACACCGGCCTCGTCTTCCCTTCTAGAAGTGCATGCTTAAATGAAGATGAATAAAGATTTTGTGAAAATGACTACTGAGTCCGGTGCCATCTCTGGATGCTCGAGGAATAAAAAGAACTGGGGTAAAACTGATTTCCCAACAACCCTCATTACACAGAGTGCCAACTAATTAATGAGCAGAATTGCAATGTGTATATAACAATCACCATGACAACTTTATTTAATAATTTTATTCCTAAGTGTAAAAGCGAAGTTCTCAATTTCTCTCAAACGGTCGATCCATGTCGCTACCCTCACCTACGGTCACAAGCTGTGGCTTATGACTGAAGAACAAGACTGTGGATACCAGAGGCGGAAATAAGCTTCCTCCGAAGGGTGGCTGGCCTCTCCCTTCCAGGAGGGGCTCAGAGTGGAGCCGCTGCTCCTTCACCTCGAAAGGAGCCAGATGATGTGGTTCGGGCATCTTACAAGGATGTGTGCAAGTCTGGGTGAGGTGTGTTCTGGGCATGTCCCACCAGGAGGAGGCCCCGGGACAGATCCAGGACACGCTGGAGAGATTGTATCTCTTGGCTAGCCTGGGTACGCCTTGGTCTTACCACAGACAAGCTGGAGGAGGTGGCTGGGGAGAGGGAGGTCTGGTCTTCTCTGCTTGGGCTGCTGACCCCACGACCCGGCCCCGCATAAGTGAAAAAAAGATGGACGGACGGACGGATGGATGGATGATGCAGAAGGCAGCTAGATGATTCCTGACAGTGCATCACAGAATATCTTTGTGGAAGTGAAAACTGACTCAAAGCCTTCTTCTTGAAAGATGTTAGGTGTAAATGCATATATGTGGATGGTCGGCTGGTGTCTTTACCAAACTCATATGAGAGGTATTCTAGTTCCAGCACAGCTATGTCACTGTCTGTCATGGCAAATGGCTGTTTTAACTACAGGAAACTAAAAACCTTTATTTATGTTGACGACAGTAGAAAAAATGAAAAACAAAATTTCTTGCACAATCTTAGAAAAATTACGGATATTTAACTTTTTTAAAGCAGTTTGGAGCCATTTTGTTCAAATGTGTGCGAGATCTGTGGCTTACGTTTTCTTTTGGTGTGACAGTGTGGAGATAATGTAGTCAGCACAATGTAGGATTATATCACTCATTACTATTACGTATTTTTTGCATATAGAGGAGACACGTACTGTAGATTATGCAATTATTTGTAAACAGCCACAAGCTTGCCTTTTTTTAACTTTGTATTCACCATGTATTTATAATATATAGCAGTTGTGCCTCTTTTCGAAATGAAATTCATGTTATTGTGACATAAAAACATTTTTTGCATGCAGGCTAAAAATCCAGGCCAACTAGATGAATATGGTTTAGCTGCATCCTGACACAGATTACTATTACAGAGAAAATGGATCACAAAGCTTCATATTACCACATTTTATTGTGTAATGAATGATGAGACTTATTCTGTTTAATGTTGGAATGTGTGCAAGTCTGTTGAATATAATACAAATTGATTTGCTCAAGAATGTTTGTATCCTGCAACATAAAAATTATTATAATTAAAGTCTTATTGCTGTAAATATGCCTGGAAAAATCTGTTTGGTCTCCTTCTTCACTCTGGATTTGTGGTGGTATTCAGAGTAGATTAAAATATAGTCAATTTCATCAAAAAAAAAAAGGATGTGTAAATACAGTAAATTATTTTTAGAGATTTTTGAAAAATAAACATGACCACTGTTCATATGTGGCTTTATTACCTTATCATGGGCCAGAATTAAATATCTAAGTAGGATCCTTGTTTGAAACCATGCTGAACGTATTTACTGGGTCATGAAACATCGGTAAAGCAAACAACAGAAAAGAAGCTCATGTCAAAAACTTATGGCTAAGTTATAGTTAGCTTAGTTTAGCTAGGTTATAATTTAACTGTATTATGAATTAAATTCCATGAAAATTTAAATAATTTCAGATTTTATTCTGGACATTGAAGAAAAAAGACAATCTGACATTTTAAATGAAATAAATCATCGTTTAAAAGACACACACAGCAATGTGGGAGAAAAACATCAATGCTGAATGCTACAAGTGCACAAATATGAAGTCAGCGTGGTGCTGCAGTGAACGCATCAGTTCACACAATATTTCAGAAATACTATTTCATTAAAATGTCTTATATTGTTTCTTGGTCTTGTAAATTTATTTTTCTTCAGTCATTTCTGAAACAAAGTCCACACTGAATGCCGGCTGTGCATCTGTGGTCGTGTGAAGCTACATTAATGTAACAGCATGCCAGAGTGTAAACACAGATATTTATCTTTTTTCCGTTTCATTAGGCATTTAAACCAAATACTAAAACACCCTGATACGACTCAGAGTCAGACTCAGAGTACTATACATTTTATAGTACACTCAGCATAAAGAACAAAACAATGCACGAACTGGTAATTAAAGCCCTTGAAGGAATAAATCATATACATTAAAATATTGTATTTTCAGAACAACTACATTATGTGACTGTCTGTGTGCAACTTACAGCTATAAGCACTTGATATTAAATATATGCATGCTAAAACATGACAGACAACAAAGGCAGAGTACTCAGGCACAGAAATGTTTTTACGTGTTTTCAATTGAGCTTCTTGTGGCTTACATTTAACTACAGCTACTTATTCTTTTCTTCATCATAACAATCAGCTGTTTTTGTGTGTGAATACATTCATGTGAATTTCCAAAGCTAACTGAAGGACAATCATGTGGTTAGCAGCGCTGACTAAAGTTCAGTGGTACAAGGTTTGTATTAAAATACTAAATATTCAAGTTCACAGGTCGGGGCATGTTGTGTCATGAATTAGCCCAGCGAGTGTTGCTTCTTCAGGTTCTCTGTGCGCTTCACCCTCTCCTCTGGGGTCTTTCTGTACCAGCTCCTAAGAGAAAAAAGTCACTGTGGTGACTTTAAATACGTCAAAAGCAGGGTGTGTCTGAAGACTGCTGTTTTCATGAATATGCGATTCAGGCAATTGGTGTTTTATAAAAAGTGTTTTACAATCTGTACCAGTACAGACTCACCCCTGACGGTTAAGCTGTCCTGGGACAGAGGCATTTTGTCCTTGGCTTGGCTTCAAGACTCTAGGAAAGGAATAATGAATTTATCTAAACAACGTCTGGGGACAAAAATCTAGAAATTACATCGAGGGAAACACAAAATGAATTAAAAAGTAATAAAATCCCACAGCTGTGTCTCACACCTGTTGGTAATGGGGCTTTTTGGCTTCTGCTGCATCTTCCTAGTCTGTGCTGGAGATTCACCAACCCTAAAGAAGCACCACATACTGTACACCACTGATCACTGGATCTCAACAGCATGAACGTAAAACACGTGTTTTCATTTCTTGTCTTACTTCTTTTTCCTGTCCAGAGACCTCTGTGTGGCAGCAGAAAGAGCCACTCTCTCTTTGGGGCACTTGGCTTTCTCCTGTTGGAGTGAATGTAGTTTATAGTTTATTAAAAAAAACCAACTCAGAATACTGAAAAAGTCAAAGACAGTCACAAACCAATTTCTTACAATTGCTTTTGTGAGAAGGTGCTATATTACAAACAATGCATTAATAACAACAAGATAAGCCACGAGTGTCTGGACGAACCTTTCCAGACACAGAATGCATGGCTTCATAAAACTTTCTCCAGTGTTTGAACAAACTAAAGCTTAGTTTATAGGCTCTAGAAGGACAGAGGGATATTTTCAGTGACAATAACGATCACCTTCTCTTGATTAAATCTGGATACTTGATTATTTACTTGACTGTGTTCATGTTACCATGTCTCGTAGCTTCCTCTCCACACGGAGCTCTCTGTCCTGCTGCAGTAATGCTAAGCGATCCTCCAAAGGCATTTCAAAGAAGATGTCATGGATGTCATACAGGGCTGCACGTAACTGAGGGAACAACAAACAAGGAGAAACATGAATAAAGATGGCCCTCTGCTGGCTATAGAGGTTTAGTACACAGTCATACCTGGGCTCTAACTCTCTCCTGCAGGGCGAGATCTTGTGCTGTGTAGGCGCTTCTCTTCTGTAGAGCTTCAGTTTGAAATGAACGGATGAACTCCTGCGTATCCTTAAGGCACACATATAAATACAGAGAGAGAGTGCACAGTTAGACACACTCAGTCACTAACGTCATAATCTAAAATGAAACTTTCTTACACTCCTGTAACTCTTTTATTGTGTATGAAGGCATGAAATGGAACTCACCATAATGGTTTGGCGGAGGTGTTTGACTTTCTCCGTTTTAAGCAGTCTGCGTGTGAGGAAGCCGCGAGTGATAGCACCAATTCTGCAAAATGCTTTCTGCTGATCAGCTGTCAGAACCTGGGAGAAAGTAATGAAGAACATGGAGAAAATGTGAGATATTAAGATAAATGATATCAGTCTTCACATACATACACGTTTTCTGAATTAATGGACAAAAAATAGACTCAATTACAATAAAAGGTTGCTGCAAGACTGCATACCAAGAAGACTTTTAGCTTCTATTTGGTCTTTGCTTTGAAGATTTACAACAGTTCACAGCGTTATGGATGTAACAGAGTAAAAGAAACAATGGTACTTACAATATAAATCAAATTTATATACACTCATTATATACACTTTACAGTATATATACTACATGTATTTAAATGTTTAATGAGCTCAGCCAGTGTGCTGAAGTTTGGATTTGGCTGCCAATGCTATTCCTGTTTTGCAGTGTTTACACACCAGACTTTGCCTCGCCCGAGGTTTGCTAGCCCCCCACGTGGAACCCCACAGATAAAGAGGAGGCTGAAGACATGGAGAGGATGCACTAGAAGGGACAGGACTGGGCAAACCTGGAGAAAGAAACAGTAGATATTTTAAAGACGCAGCTGAAACGAGCAGCATATCCCATCAACAAACACTAGCATTTTGTTTTTTTTCTGATATTATAGGACACAGAATTTAGAAGGCAAATAACAGACAATAACAATGACCGAAAACATTAAAAAGTAATCACTGTTGTTCTTCAGCGAGTAGTCAGTGTATCTGATCTGTTTCTCTACTCCCTGACTTCACCTCTAAGCTATATTTGTGCTGATGTGTGAAATGCTGTTTGTATGAAAAACAAAAGCTCTAACGACAAAATGCACTTCCAGTTTAGTGAGGAAAACACCATCCTTATATTAATAAAAACAATTATGTCTCTTACTGTCTTGTATATAATTAAGGGACAGTTCTGGTTCATTTAAAAGGTCATTTCACCACCCTTTTTCTGGTAGCCTATGGTAGTAACTGTTAGGTTGAGGGACACATGACGCTGTAAACAATTCAGCCAGAAACTTGGCCTGATCACTTCCAATGATGTTAACCTATAATTTTCTTCCGACCGCTGCGTGTGGAAAATTGATCCAGGTCTGCTTTTCACCTAAAAGTGACAAAACTAAGACATTTTCATTATTCTCATTACTGCCTTTTTCTTTTTTTTCCCCACAACGATAGCTGGTGACCTGCAGAATCACCTCTCATAGTTGGAGACAATTACTTTTACACAGCGCACTCACACACAGCGACGTCAGGCACATTCACACTCACTTTTTTCCTCTGCATAAATAACTCACATGGCCAATGGTATGCGCCATGGTGATCCATAAGTATGATCACAAGTTTATTTAGTTATTTTTCAACCCAATAAAACAAATAAGCAAAAACATGATGCTGATGCTATGAACGCTCTACACACATGAATCTAGATGCAAAAAAACTGCTGTGCATCTGAGGTGTGAGGAAGAAACTGAACTCTCAGATAGCTGCATGCTCGAGTTATCATAGCTCTGTTTGCCTCCCTCTGATGCGTTCTCAGTCAGCTCCTGCTCTGATCATGTGTAGCCTGCTCATCAGCTCAGAAGTGACCGCAACGCAACCTCACACAGTGGTTGCGTGCTTTGCTGCACACAGTGGCAAACACTTGCACAGTGACTTTCATATTTAATTCAGCTTCTCCATCTTGTAATTTTAGCTGTTGCATACAGGGTTCAGCATATTAGTTGTTTGTATAGATGTGCTCTATATCTCAACAATGGCTCATATTAGGATGACAGTTTTTCAAACATGTCAAGTGCCTCTATGCACTTCATCAGTTTAAATATTCTCCTAATTTACTTCATCTCATATGTCATTGTACTGAATTTGAGCTAACCTTAGCTTAATGCAGTTAACTTTTAACAATTATAATCTAAACATTTTGTTTCAGCAAGGGGTGGGTGAAAATGAACCATGACATTCATGTGTCTTTTGTGAACACTTTTTACAATCCTGAGCACAGAAGTTTATTAAAACGATACCTATACTGTGTCCAGGTGATCGTTCTGATGGTGTGTGGACAGGACTTAGTCCCGGGCACGAGGGGCTCATGATAGGATGGCAGTCGTTCACAGACCTACGATTCCAGCCACAAGCATCTGCACTTAGAGGACGTACAGAACCCTGCTCCTTCAGCCTTCTCTCTGTCTCCTCAAGCTCCTAAACACACCGCACACAACATTATTTGTATTTCACTAATGCTCTGCTCATAATCTTTTTAAAAAGGCATATAAAACTCAGATGTACAAGCACACACACACACACACACACACACACA
>NW_024582442.1:61528-72000 GCF_018398535.1 Haplochromis burtoni
CTTTCTCCTGCTCAGCGAGGAGCAGAGACATCTGCAAAGCATGCTCCTTCTCAAGACGTCTTTGCATGTCCTCCAGAGCCTGCGCTCGCCACTGGTTCTCATCTGTTAATAAGCACAAATGCATACAAATAAATCATCTTTTACCATGTCAGAGTTTTACTCACTTAACATAAAATATATAAATGTGGGAATCAGAAATCTCAGTGGGAGTTACACAGTTGTAAACATAAAAAAAAAGAAATAGCTTACATCAAAGGCACTCACCTGTCTTGCGGGCCTGTGCTTCAGCTGCATGTCTGAGGACAGTCGGTGTTTTCCTGCCATTGTTTGGCCCCGGAGATTCGTCTGCAAGAGTCACACAGGGCCTCAGCAGAGGCAGTGAAGGATTCTCTACATCATACGACTGGTTTAAAGGGGCTGCAGGTGTTCGCCGACTGGGAGCAAACAGTGTAACTCCTGCCATGAAGCGAGGGAGGCGTTCCTGGCTGCGGTCTATGCGCTGCACTCCAGAATGGTAGGTATGCAGCTGGCTGTCCATAGTGTGGCAGCGCCGGCGAAAACCTGCAGCCAGGTGATCACCCATTGAGCTGGGCACCGAGGCACTGACAGGGTTACAGTTCTCCTTCACTGGACTGGTTCCACAGTGGCTGGATCGACGAATGCCACTCTGGCTGACGCCCTCTATTCCCACTGAGCTCCAGTGAGATGGAGACATTGAAGCATCTCCCCAGTCTGCCACACCAATGGCTTCCTCTGACCGTCCTGGGCTTCGAGCGATAAGGTCTGCTGGGCCAATGGGAAATGAAAAATGGATGTTGCCTGTGGAAACTGGGCGTGGTTTGCGTCTCTGTGGACGAGGACTTATGCTGGTCTCTGGATTGGGGAGACAAGAAAATGGTTCTGGTAGACTAGGTGAGAGGCAGATGGACTTTTGAGGACTAGAGTCACGCAGCACTTGATGCTGGATTTGAGGCGGGCCGACAGGGCTGTGGTGCAGACTGAATCCAAACTGAATGCCTGTGTCCGTCACAGGGCTGCAGCTCTTCTCTTCACTGACAGAGTCAGTCTCAGGTGGGGGAGACTGGGTCATTGCGCGGACAGCTTTTGATCCCTGCTGACTCTGCTCTTTCTTCACATACTCCCTTGATCTCTTAAGAAGGCTGTCCAAACTAATGTCCTCTTCCTCATCCTCTTCCTCATCCTCCTCACTCTTCTCTTGGGCATCCACCTTCACTTCCTCCACTGCCTTATAATCATTAAGCACAGGAATCTCAGAGCATGGAGCAGCACGATGACTATTTGTCTGAACCCCAAATGCAGCATCTTTGGGGAGCCCAGGTGAGTCAGTGACCAGAGTGTAGCCGTTGACTGTTGCAGATTTAGAAACTGGCAACTTGTCAACCTCTTCATCTGGTACTTTAAGCACCTGTGAAACATAAAAAGCAGTATTTCACCAAAGAATTTCATTAAAACGCATGTAAGCTCAGCATTACATGCTGAGCTTTACAGCATTACAATCAAGTAGGGCTGCCACGATTAGTCGACTAGTCACGATTATGTCGACTATTAAAATCGTCGACGACTAATTTAATAGTCGACGCTCGTTTGAAGCTTTGTAAGATCACAAAGGACGCAGGAATAGTAGTAGGATTTAAGAGTGTAATAACGGACTGAAACAGAAGATGGCAGCACTGCATGTACAAGGATGCCAGCTGCCGTTAAACCCCGAAGAAGAAGAAGCTGTGTCCCAGAATTCATAGCGCAGCCCAGCCAGTTTCCAACAATGGCGGCAGCTAGTTAGTTTTAATATTACTCTTATTATTCTTTCTGGGTCACAAAATAAACGTTTAACATATTTTCAGGCGAGAATGTAGCTGTGTAAACCTCAAATATCTGCTCAGTTTATCAAGGACACCACATATTTTCAAAAGCGCTCCGACGTTTTCGGAGACGTCTGTTACCCACTAGCTCGATTAGCTAGCCGGGGGCTAGGCTCACTAGCCGTGAGAACACCGGACTCCCGCAAATCGTTTTCAAACCCACCGCCGTCTTTCGCTACTCAGGTTAAACATATATATAAGTCACTTAGATAACTTAAAAATGTTATTGTTTGGCTTTTTTAGTATTTTATTTGTTCCTGAGTAAATCGGTTTGGCTGAGATTAAAGTTATAGTTTTTGCACAGCTAAAACTGTCAAGCAGACAGCTGATTATCAGAAGTGTGAGACGCTGGAGAATATACTCCGGTGTCCTGTTATATTTTAGAAAGCAAGGAGTTTATTAAACTTCACCGAAACAATCTGCAAATTTCATTAAAAATTAATAAACTACCATCTTGTCTTTATTTTTAGTTAGCACAAACACTTCAAGCTGTAAGCTAATGATAGTTATATAAGACCAGATGCTGCTGGTGCAATAAGCTGTACGCTGTACGTCCAATGGATGATGATCTGATTAGTCGACTAATCGCAAAAATAATCGGTGACTAGTCGACTATCAAAATAATCGTTTGTGGCAGCCCTAAAATCATGTGATAAATGGTCTGTAACATAATTAGCTTATTTGTTGATGTTAGTTTTTTAATGAAAATGTGATTACATGCTTGAGTTTTGGTTGTTCCATTGTGAACGATAACAGACAAAATCTTTAGATCACATTTGTTCAAAGACTGGGAATTACGAAAGTAGAGCAAATCTGACACTGAGTAAATGAACAATACTGCTTTGAATCTTGAGCTGTTATGAAAACACGTCATCAGGTAAAAAATAGCACGGCACACTGGGGAAAATGTTAGGCCAAATAACCTGTATTCAACTCTGAGTATGTCACCAGAGACAGTAGGACAGACTGTAATTCACTTTATGTGCTCCATTATGGGACTGGCACACAAACCTATTTAATATATACTATAGGTCAAAAGCCCCAAAACTATTTACATTCAGTAAAAGCAGGACGCGATGTCAGCATAATAATATTAGCACGAGAGTCCAGCACTTTTTCAGAGTGCCTACATAACATTATACAACCCCAATTCCATGAAAGTTGGAATGATGGTAAAAGATAAATACAACAGAATGCAATGATTTTCATATATGTCATTGCCAACAGAACATGGAAAACATATCAAATATATTTACTATTTAATCAAAAATATTAGCTAAATTTGAATTTGATAGCAGCACCACACCTAAAAACAAGGTGGGACATGGGACCACAACTAATAACATTAAAAGGTTTAGAGGAAGGTTTCCAGAAAAGCAGGTTGAAGTTCTTGTATGCAAAGAAGAAGCTTTATATGGACATGATCATTTAAAATAGACTGAGGCAAAGTGGAAAACAATTCTGTGGTCAGACATATTGAAATTCTTCTTGGAAAACATGGACGCCACACCTGGACTAAAGAGGCAAGAGACCATCTGGCTTGTTATCAGCACTCAGTTCAAAAGCCTGCATCTCTGATGGTGTATGCAGTTCTTACAGCAACACACACTCCTATCTATGTATTTTGGGGGAAGGTCTTGCATATTTCTTGCATATTTTAGCAAGACAATCATCATCATTTATTTATTTATATAGCACTTTAAAAACACACCTGGTAGACCAAAGTGCTGTACAATACTAATATGCACATAGTAATAAAACCAGACATAGCAATAAAAAAAATAAAAAGAATATCAGTTACCCACAGAGTTAAAAGCCAGGGAATAAAAATAGGTTTTTAATAAAGACTTAAAAACTGGCACTGATGTAGCCTGTCTAATATGGAGAGGAAGGTTATTCCAAAGCATCGGCGCGGCAACAGAGAACGCTCGGTCTCCTCTAAGTTTCAGCCGTGACTTTGGGACCGAAAGCAGCAACTGCTCAGCTGACCGAAGGGAACGAGTGGGGACGTGGGGCTTCAACAAGTCAGACAAATAAACAGGTGCCAGACCATTTAGAGATTTAAAAGCCAATAAAAGGACTTTAAAACGGATCCTGAATTCAATTGGAAGCCAGTGTAAAGAGGCCAAAATCGGAGTGATGTGATCAAATTTTCTTCTGCCAGTTAAAAATCGTGCCGCAGCATTTTGCACTAATTGCAAGCGTGACAAAGTGCCCTGCCCAACCCCTTTAAAAGAGAATTACAATAATCTAAACGTGAGGTAATAAAGGCATGAATAACACTTTCCAAGTCACGCTTGGAAAGAAAGGGCTTAACCTTTGATAAACGTCTGAGGTGATAAAATGCTGATTTTACCACCCCGTTTACATGGTCATCAAAGGTAAGTGCAGAATCAATTTTAACTCCGAGATTTGTGATCGAACTCTTTAGTTGGGAAGTCAAAGCTGCAAGATCAACATCTGGAGTATGAGAAGAACGATTTGGGCCAAATAAAATTGCTTCTGTCTTCAGATCATTAAAATTTAAAATGTTTTTTACCATCCATGCATTGACATCAGTAAGGCAATCAAGCAGAGGTTGAGTTGGGAGACTATCAGAATGACTAAAAGGTAAGTAGAGCTGGCAGCCATCTGCGTATAGATGGAATGGCACTTTATGTTTCCGGAAAATATGACTACGCATGCTGCGTATAATACAACATTACAGAGTGGTAAACATGGCCCTCTCACAGTTTTTGAGACTTGTTACTGCCATCAAAATCTAAATAATCTCCTTTTTTGCTTAAAATGGTAGACCTTCATTTACATTTGACAAAGTGTGGAATTGGGTTTGTACTCACAAAGCATGTTTTGATCTTATCCTAAATAGGCCTCTCACCCTACCAGATGACACCCAGACCTGTGACCATAGTGTGCAACTGACCTGAGCCTGATCCAGTATGCCCTGAATCCTGGCCAAAAGCTTGTTCCTCTGCTGGTTCTGTCTGTCCACTTCCAGTTGGACCGCCTTCTGTCTGTAGCCACACATCTCGTTCCACTGCTCTGCATTCAGCTGGAAAATGAAAATACATTCGGTTGCGGCTTTTGTTGTTTGTTTTTCAGCATTTAATTTTCAAAAATACGCATGTTTATTCAGCTAAAAGAGGCACAGTTTTTCACTTTGTACCTAAAAATGTTATTACAGATGAGAAATATACTGGAAGAATTCAGCCTTCTTCCAGTATATTTTGTGTATCTTCTTCTGGATGGAAGAGAGACTGATGCTGGACTCTTCCTGCAAACTTATTTAGTCAGCAATCACAAGCGAATAGATTTTTCTAACAAACATCAAACAGCCCTGATGTTCCACGTTCGCACTGTTTCCCTTTGCCAGCTGCTGACCTAACAGGCTGTTCCCACAGCAGAGGCTTTGGCTTGTCTTAGCAGTAAATGAAATGGATGCACGAGTAAGTTTACCTAAATGGAATGCATTTTACAGTTTTATGGCAAGCCAAAAAATCTCCTGTGAGAAGCTCTGTTGTCATAAAGCAGTTCATATATTCATTCATCAGATTTGCTCACAAACAGATGTTTCATTCAGTTTAAACTGTGAACTCTCACATGCATCTACATCTTGTGTAATCCATTTAGCATGGGCTTCCAAGCCTGTCTATCTCTTCCTTACCAGAGGTGAAAGCGCAGCTCTTCCATAGAAGTGGATGACAGAGCGAGCCTTCAGGGAACATGATGGCTCGCATGTAGTCTTCTTGAATTTCCCCTCCTCCTGCAATAATGCCAGACTCCGCAGACAGAACTCCTCATAGCTTTCCATCTCTGGACACCCGCACATCCACACTCTGAGTAGGACACACACACCATGTAGCCTCGTGGCCGAGCTGTTAAATTAAATGGAGAGCGAGAGATTAAAAGGGAGGGTCCGTGTGAGGCTGCACTACACTGGGGTTTGACCGACGAGCCGAAACCATGTGGGTAAATGTGACAAATCACCTACAACAAAAGCCAGTCTGTCTGTCCTCTGTGATTTTATCACACTCATCACATTCCTGCCATTCCTTTGCTTTCTGTCATACATTGCTGGTGCCTGTCTTCCATTTCCATGTTTTGTGGAAATGCAAAAGGGACTCGTGTGTCTGATCAATACTGTTTCTATTTCTGAAATGTCTGTCAGCAAATGACAGTAGTCTGCAGACTACTCACAGACAGGTAGGGCGTTTGCGTAAGCAGACAGCTCCTGTGTGGATTCAATTAAAACAATGTGCCTTTGCAATAAGCGTGAGTGTTACTGGCTCTATGCAGCATATCTAATCTATTGGACAGGTTTGAATTCAACCAGCAGGTCCTAATGATGCTGCTGCTGGTCTTCAGACGCCTAATTACACTAGCCAATCCACGCTTGTTCTTCCATCCGGCAGAGCAGAGGTGGGGATCGTTTTCTTTGTGTATCTGGTATTACAGAGAAAGCTTAATTTCGGCAGCTTTTATGTTAATATTTAAGCATTATCCAATTTTGCTGTCTTTGGAAGCTAAAAAAGACGTCTTAGTGCAGATACCCCCTGCAGAATGACAGCGGATACCCGGCGCTTATTCTTACCTACTCAGTGGAGAAACACTAATATCGCCCTCCTGTCTTCCAGCAGGGACTGTCAGACACGGACAGATGTCGCAGGGAAACACAAACTGGAGGCTTTATCGGTGAGACTCACGTCTCTCTCCTCAATCTCGGTTCGATCGTCTTCATCACCATGCTCAACTCTTCCGGGCTCCAACAGCGCCTCCTAGCAACAGCACGCGGGCCACGTTCCAATCTGATTCCCCGAGCAAGTCAAAGGCTCTCGTTCCAATAAGCTCAATGCCACCTGCCCTCTTTTCCCCTTCATTTCTCAGTGAATGCAATAGAATTAGGCTATATCCTAGCAGGGCTACTTTATCACACGCTCTTTGTTTTACTATGTTGTTATCTGCTCATAGCCTCGAGTTAATAGTGCTCAAGAGGATAACGAGTTCTTGGCAAATGAGTCTACATAAATATCATTAATATGATCTGCTTGCAGCTATTCTCTACTGTGTTAAACAAATCTCAGTTTAAAATTTTATAATGTATATAATTTATTTATTTATTGTTATGAGTGATTAGATGAATTATTTAATGTGCCAAGTATTAAAAAAAACTGGATGATCTTGGGGGAAAATAATGTAATTTATGTACCACTCTCCTTACTGTACATTGTGCAGCGTTTTGTAGTCTGAAACTTTATGAATTAATGAATTTATGTAATTTAAGTCCTATTTTAATCGTCCTCTTCTGCAAGACAACCACTAAATATGAAGTGACAAAACAGGTGCGCCTTCTAGTAATGTGTGCAACAAATTTCTCACATTTTACAACCAATTATGCGCATATAAAAGGAGTGGGAGCAAAGAAGATGCTCTGTTGTGTGTATTACACAGAATACACTGTCCTCCAAACCACATAAAATGAAACATGTTTATCGATGTTACACATGCATTAAAAACTGTAAGACTGCAAAGGTCAGTGCATAGGTTGTCATAGCTAAAGGTAAACAGCAAAATCATCAGATGAGTTGAGTCCTTCATCATCAACAGATGGCAGTTAGCGGTGACTGTACTGAGGATGTAAAAGAATACAAGTACTTAGGGACAGTGACTGAAGAAAAACTGGCAGGATTCAAAAGCTAGATTACAATGATTATACTTCAAGAGGAGTTTGAGACAGACATACGCTGGTTCTTTTTTTCTTTTTCTTTTTTGTTAGTTTTTTTGCAGAGAGCATTCTAACTTCTTGTTTTATTGCATGGTATTTTTCACTGTCTGTAGTTAACAAGAACAAACTGAGTAGGATTACAAACATGGACAGAAAGATTTGAGGTCAGCTACAACACAGTACGATTCACCTTTGGGAGTCCTGAGTGGTGAATAAGGGGTGATGTATCCTTAGCAATGTGTCACACCTTCTTCATCGTGAAGACACCTTGCTAACATCATGACAGAAGTACAGGGTACCACTTTTGTATGTATCGTGTGCCCAGAGGACTTTTATACCTTGTAAATGGACTGGTTCTTATAGCGCTTTTTTACTCTATCTGAGCACTCAAAGCACTTTATACAACTTGTACATTCACACAAGCACTTTTTTCTATGCTGTTCCTAAGTGCTTCATATCAGACATTCACACCTCCAATAGATGCATCAGAGAGCACCATGATGTTAGTATTTGCCCAAGGATATTTGGCATGGAGCAGACTGGGATCGAACCACCAACCTTCCGGTTAGTAGTTTACCTGAGCCACCTTAGTTACAACCATCCCAAGGTAACACAGCTGATATTACATGGGTGTGATTTGCACACAGCTGTGGTTTGTTTTTACTATTACTTATTGTTAATACCTTGAATTTCTGTAACTGTGGAGTCTTTATTGTTGTGGTTGTATTTGCCTGGCCTGGATTTTTGGTGTCCAAAAGGCAAACTACTTTTCTGAAGAAGATATTGAATCTGCACACTTGTGATGAAATTGCTTATAGTGCAATAATACATCCTTATGTCTTCCTTTGTGTCCCACTTTTATTTTTTATTTTTTGGAGTTTTGCATTTTTCTATGAATTTTCTGAAAGAAGTGCATTAGAAATTGTTGTTGTTTTAATGGTTAGTAACATCCCGAAGAATAATAAAGAAGAAAAGAATGAAGTCAAGTGGGAGCACCTTAAAAATGTTTTAGAATTCCTATTGTAAACAGGTGACTGCAAATGGCAAAGAATATATAGATTCATTTTCCAGCAGGCAACAGACCTCGTATTATCTTAATAAAGACATAGGAAAACAGGCTAAATCACTTCAGATGCACTTTGGAAGTTCCTGCTTCTGTCAGGGAAAAGTGAGGGCTTCCCAAGGCTTGAAATATAAACTTCCCCTTTATCAATTTTATATAATTTGTTCATTAATGAATATACACTCCTTATCTGAGGCTGAATAAATTCTTTAGAAAAGTGACAACTCAACACAGCATAAGGTATAATTTAAAGACAAAATTATTGGTTTATGTGTTTTTAGTGATTTATTTATTTTACTGATGTCCAGAATTTACAGTAGTAAACAGTAAATGATGCTGAAATTCTCAGAGTTCATCTCCTGTGTGCACAGGGGAACCTGAATGTATCGGCTGAGCAATGCAAACATTTTCCTTGTTGTCCCGAAGTAAAGCATCAATGTCACTTTCAGTAAAAGCGCCTTTAGAATCCTGCCACAAAAGCAAAATGTTAAGAGCAAATTTGTGTACTTGAAAAACATGAAGTTCACGTTTCACAACTGGCTACTCGCTCACTGACAGCTTACCTCAAAAGTCTGGCGTTTAACCCCCACACATGAGTTGGAGTGCTCATAACACAGAGCTATATCCAGATTCTTCGGCTCTTTGTTCACCAGAGCTTCATAGAACTGGCCACGGTGAGACTCTGAATGGCAAATCCAGAATAAGTTCTTGAATACAAGATAAATTACTTGACATATCTGATGTTATCTTACCTAACAAGTGTCTGCAGGCTGATGTCAGTTTGTCCTTAGAGACATGGTGACTGTGAGGCAGAGGTTTCTCACACAACGCCCCACTGATGAGGCGTTTAACAACTGCGTTTCTGCTCTTAACTGGGGCTTCCTTGATGGATTTCTCAAGCTCTGTAAGGTATTTATAGACTGTGACTTGCTTTCCCCTTTCCTTTTGTCTTTTGTTTTCTATTTGTATTCCTGGCTATCCCATTTGTTAGATTGTGCTACTGGGTTATCAGAAACCATTAATAAAAAAGCTCTTAGCCATAATGATTTATTGTCCAACATACCTTGTGCCACTGTTAAACAAGTCTCACAGTAGGTGTCTGTTAATAATAGAACAGTTAACAGAGGCACTCTTCAGCAGAAACGAAACCGAACTACATATTATCTGATGACTGAGGAAACCAAGGTGACTGTAGTGTTTACTTACAGTGATCTATCTCTTCAGGCTGCACAGGAAGAAGAAGGCACACAAACAGCACAAAAATAGCAATTTTCATGGTGACTGTACACCAAACATGTAAACTGTGAACACTGTAGCAGCTATCTGCACACTACGAAACAGACAAGAAGAAGTCAACTGCACCCAGCTGTCTTCCCTTTCATAAAATGTTGTCACGTGATCTTAGAGACAATGGGATCACATCACCACCATTCCACAAGTGACAGGTGTCTTGTTTTTCAGGTTTTCCTTTTCTAAAAATATTGCCCGGAGTCTTCACTCTGCTCTGGATAGGGGTCTGTGAAGAACACAGTTTAGCATATGCTTGATAAATGCATGCAATATTAAATGTCAAAAGATGAATTAAGAGGTACAGTACTTTTAATAACAGGTGTGGGTTGGGTGCATTTGTTCATTGATCATTTGCTATTCATGTTTTCATCATCATTCATGGTTTTTTTTTTTACAACAAAAAGAGTAAATTAAACTCTATTAAAAAATTTGTTTCAACACTGATAGAAAATGCTAATTATAAGTCTTTGCACCCAGAGACAGGATTGGAAATGAAGATAAGATAAGCGAATTTGTC
>NW_024582442.1:72863-73887 GCF_018398535.1 Haplochromis burtoni
AATAATGTATGCACTGTAAATGACGCCTGTGGGCACGACTGACTATTATAGAGGCTCACATCAGGACAAGCGAGGCTAACTTCTTCTTTTCTTTCCACAATGGTGATTGTGGGCAGTTGCTCCGTGAACTGAACACAGACCAACTGCATATTATCAAGAGCTTTCCACGCAGGCGTAGTTAAACCAACACTTCCACAAACCTTTAGCAGAGCAAAAAGGTCCACGTGAAGAAGCGAAAGACTTGACAAGTGTACACTTCCGTTTTCGTAGGAAGTGGCCAGACACTCGGACTTTGTTTTCTTTTCTTTTTTTCTTTTTTTGTCAAACCCCTTTTATTTTACGACAACCACTTCTGACTTGCTCATGGGTCCTCCACACTCACATTTTCTACAAGTTTTGTTTTCTATTTCCTGATCTCAAACGCACTTGCACGAGACATAGTAACTAATCATTAATATTTAATGATGAAACCGGAAGTGAGTGGGCTTGCTCCTTAGTTCTTGAGCCCACCTTTTGTCGCCCTTGACGCTAAAACTTACAATTAGATCGTATCGAAAGCTCCCATAAGGTGAATACACTGTTGCTGTGCAGCAGACTGTCCAGCAGATGGTGCCTCTCTAAAGCACGCCTGTTCAGAATGGGATAGAGATTTTAGGTGTCTGATATGCCTCTGTGGGAGCTTTCTCTTTCAGCTTATCGTCTGCAGAGATAAGACTATGATGTTGAATGATAAGTGCCACTAGCTTCTAAAACATGCATTATACAGGTAGGTTTAAGTTTTAAAAAAATCAAAGGTAAAAGTGATTATTGTGCAAAATCCCCTCTCTTTGCACAGTATATTATTTAGCTTTATGTCTACTGTTTCTCTTATCTAACCCAGACTCCTGTTGGACATGATTGGAAACTTTGGTGGCTTCATACAGGAACATAATAATTCTAGGGCATGTTGAAACACAAAATCCTCAGTATGAATCTGAACAACTCTGAGAAGAGTAAAACTTATTTAACAAACATTATAAATGGT
>NW_024582442.1:73907-112386 GCF_018398535.1 Haplochromis burtoni
TAGATAGATAGATAGATAGATAGATAGATAGATAGATAGATAGATAGATAGATAGATAGATAGATAGATAGATAGATAGATAGATAGATAGATAGATACTATATGTGATATATCTGATCAGCATATATCAGATCTGATATATACTAATATATCTGATATATTCAGGACAAAGGATGTTGACTATGGAGCTAGAAACGAGGAAGACCACAGAGAGAGATTGTGGATTAATGTTCATCAGTATTTAAAAGTAAATATAAAAATTAATGGACCAAAATCTGTCCCCCTTTTTTATGTTATCTGTTGTACAGTTTAGATTAAATAAGCAACTGTATCACTAACACTTCACCTTGAAAAAGTTAGTATTAAGCACCGATTTAGTTAATAAGATACTCAGTAAGTTGCTTGACAAGCGAATTCCTTTAAACTAAACAGGGCAAATGTTACAGCTTTAACTTTCTTATCCACGCACGTGGCCACTAAGTGACGCTATTTTCAACCGTCCATTGAATGGGCGGTCGAGCTGGCTCCCGTATATGGTCATTTTTACCATATATGGAGTGACGGTGGTGACGCGCGTGCTGCAACGGAAAAAGTGACCGTGTGCGGGAAAGGCGAACGTTAGAGCTGGGTCCTCTTTTCGGGAATGTGAAGGTACAACTGTGAAAGCTGTAAGCCGGCTGCATGAATAGACCATCCACGAGTTTACCGTCAGTAACCCGCAGTCACTCTCAGCATGTGAGTACACTGCCCTGCTAATGATGTGTGCTGCTTTTAGGCGTGCTGTTCTCAGCTCTCATGGGAAGCTACACAGATGATCTCTAGTATTAAACTTGCTTCCGTGTTGCACCCATCTGGTGTTTTGTGTTGTGGAGAATTTTACTGGTAGGAAATATTTAGTCGTAAAGGAAAAATAATAATACAAATAATGTATGCACTGTAAATGACGCCTGTGGGCACGACTGACTATTATAGAGGCTCACATCAGGACAAGCGAGGCTAACTTCTTCTTTTCTTTCCACAATGGTGATTGTGGGCAGTTGGTCCGTGAACTGAACACAGACCAACTGCATATTATCAGGAGCTTTCCACGCAGGCGTAGTTAAACCAACACTTCCACAAACCTTTAGCAGAGCAAAAAGGTCCACGTGAAGAAGCGAGAGACTTGACAAGTGTACACTTCCGTTTTCGTAGGAAGTGGCCACACACTCGGACTTTGTTTTCTTTTTTTTTCTTTTCTTTTTTTGTCAAACCCCTTTTATTTTACGACAACCACTTCTGACTTGCTCATGGGTCCTCCACACTCACATTTTCTACAAGTTTTAGTTCTTGAGCCCACCTTTTGTCGCCCTTGACGCTAAAACTTACAATTAGATCGTATCGAAAGCTCCCATAAGGTGAATACACTGTTGCTGTGCAGCAGACTGTCCAGCAGATGGTGCCTCTCTAAAGCACGCCTGTTCAGAATGGGATAGAGATTTTAGGTGTCTGATATGCCTCTGTGGGAGCTTTCTCTTTCAGCTTATCGTCTGCAGAGATAAGACTATGATGTTGAATGATAAGTGCCACTAGCTTCCAAAACATGCATTATACAGGTAGGTTTAAGTTTTAAAAAATCAAAGGTAAAAGTGATTATTGTGCAAAATCCCCTCTTTTTGCACAGTATATTATTTAGCTTTATGTCTACTGTTTCTCTTATCTAACCCAGACTCCTGTTGGACATGATTGGAAACTTTGGTGGCTTCATACAGGAACATAATAATTCTAGGGCATGTTGAAACACAAAATCCTCAGTATGAATCTGAACAACTCTGAGAAGAGTAAAACTTATTTAACAAACATTATAAATGGTTATATATATATAAAACCCTTATAATGTTGGTTGTGTGTGTGTGTATATATAATATATAATATATATATATAATATATATATATATATAATAAATATAATATGCGCACCTGTCTGGTGCAAATTACTGACCTCTGTCATCATTTTAAGTGGGGGAACTTGCACAATCGGTGGCTGACTAAATACTTTTTTGCCCCACTGTATATGCACCTGTTCATTTTTTTTGAAGGGGGGTTGGGTTGGGGATATTTGTCTTATACAAATTGAGAACCTACAATATATATCGTGCAAACCTGACTCTTTGTAGGAATCCCCCTTACAGTAACCTTTCCATTTTGCTGTGAATTGGGCTGTGTTTTATTTCCTCTCTTTGCCGCATGCTACATTAAACGGTAACAAGGTTCTTAGCAGTGTAATTACTCATGATCCGGATTTGATTGAAAAGTGGATTGTTTGATTTGGCAGTGTGAGTCACTGTATTGGTAGTGATGAAGCTTATGTCTCTGAAAACCTACAACTTGTTTGTAGGTTTTCTTGCCATATTCTCACTTCTCTTATTCTTGTGCCTAAAATGAGCCACACCCTTTCACTTTAACTCTTTACTGCATGAGACTTGTGAAGCACTGAGCTTCATGAGGCTCAATAAAGTAATAAAAATTGCTGATCTTTGATTTTTGCATGTAGAAAGTGTGGGGTTTGCTTTACAAGCTGGTGGTTGGGTTATTTTGTTTAGTTATGAGTATTTTAACGAGTTTATTTGCTTCCATACATCTACAAGTGTCATGCATTTCCTCACTGTCTTTATTACACCTATGAGGCAAGCTACCAGTGGACCTTCACTTGATAGTATTGGTTTGTGTAAATGATAGATAGATTAGATAAATTCAACTCCAGATATGCAACCATACACACTCTTTCTTTTAGTCAGGGTGAAATATCCTGAATAGAAAACCCGTGCAGACATGCAGGCTGTTATAAGCAGTGACTTTATGCACTTAATCATTTACAGACTAACACTTTTTTGTGTTGGCATTAGTCATTGTGCTGTTTCAACATGACTGAATGCACAAAAACACCTTAATAACTTTGGTGTAATCCTGCTTTAGAGGGTTTGTAGTAACAGCACAGCAGCAAGTGCCAGCGTTTCCCTTTCCCTCACAAGTTTGTTAATGGTGCATAAAAAAAGATGGGGCTTCTCAAAAGTCTGGTGCTTTTAAATATAATCGTTAAGCTCCGCATTTTCTCACTTCCTTCACCAGCCTCGTCAGGATTGGCTATTTCCCCCCTCCTTTTTGTCACCTGCTCATCTCCACTCTTTCACCCTTCACATGGAGCAAAAAATACAAGTGGTGGAATAAAATGTTAAACAATAACTTATATGGAGGTCAGTGAAAATGAGCGAGTCTTATTTTTCTTATTTAATATTTCATATTACAAAATTATTATAAAGAGAGCCTCAGCAGCGCTGTCATGAATGGATCGAGCTTCCTTTAAGCGGCAGGTGTCATGCAGGGATTTCTAGTTGAAACAAAAGCGTGATCTCCGTCAGTGCACGGAACACCGAGCAGTGGCTCAGCAGATGCCGTTGCAACGCCGCTTTTCCTCCAATAGATTTAAAGTGTGCGCTCTGGCCGACAATGGATGGTCTGGGAGTGGGAGGATCAGCTCAGCAGCGATCCTTCTGGCTTTGTTACGCCCGGGAAGCCATTTTGGAAATCTGCTTGTTGTGCACTAGCACAGCAGTCTCTCGCCACTTGTAAACTTTGGCGTATTTCTGTGAGAAAATAGCGTTGAAGGATTTGTGGATCCGCAGTCATAAATAAGCCTTTTGGGGGTTCCGCGCGTCGGGATGCTGGCAGAAGTTTGCGCATGTTCCCTGATAGTACTGTGTGGATCTTACTCATTTGGATTACGCTCTTAAAGAATAACAGCATAAATGGAGCCTAACAACGCGGGCAAGTTGACCAGCTGCTTTGAAAATCATATTAATGTAGAAACTGTTTTTAGTGACAGTGTGTTTGCATATTTTTTTTTTAAATTCGGATCTTCGCTGCGCTCCTTTGCCAACAGTTTTGACAGTGTGCGCAATTTTAGGCCTGATTTTCTACGGTCGTTTTATTACATCTGCGACAGTATCAAACGTTAGACGCGTTCTCAGTGGTTAGTAGTGATCAGTAAATGCGTGTTGTTTTTACAGATAAATCTCAAGTTGACCTGCACGATGAGCAGTGTGATTAGCGCGTCGTTGCACAAGCCTGTAAGTCAGTGACGGCGCTGTCTAAATACATCCAGCTTCTAAATTTAGCACGAATGTAACGGCGCTGATATGTCATCGGGCCTGAGCGCAATACAGTTACAACAGGAGTACACATGTGCTGTAAACAGTGTTAGTGTATTACTGTGTTTTGACAGTAGCTGGAGCAGTCACAGGACTCAGCTGTTTGCGCTGTTCGTCGCACACAGTTTGCGTAAAGGAGGCAGCAAAAAAATAAAAAGGGAGATGTGCGATAGTACTGTGGGAAAGGTGTAAAGGTGTCACTGTGTTGCATGTGTTTGTGTCTCTGGTTTCTCTTGTTACTGTTCAGCTTGTCTCTTGGTGGATTAATGCACCGTAGGGGAGATTATTATTTAATTTCGGAGTGTCCACATTCAGCGCCTGCGTCATGATTCAGCGCAGTGCTGACATGTTGCAAAAAAGGAAAGAAAGAAAAAAAAACAACAACCCAAAACTAATCCTGGCTGAATTTAAGTAGTCCCCTTGGCTTTTGGGAATTTGTTTCCTTTTATCCCGCTTTTCAGCTTGGAGACTTGGATGTGGATTTGAAATCATGATTAAGATTATGGTGTTGAGAGTTTGGTGCTGGGTTTTCAGTAATGGCCATCTGTTTTATTCTGCTGCTCTGTCTTTGAGTTGTTGAACAGAAGTTTGAGTCAGACTGCCACATGCACAGAGTGCCATCTAGAATAGTTGCTCTGTTGTGGCCAGAAACCTCCAATCGGACACTGTTATTGCATCAGTTATCTCATTTAAAGCTGCCTGAGGCAATATTGTCTACCACCTTATACTCTGCTTGTAGCTTTGTGTGGTGAGGTCGTGGAAGTGATCCATTTGAGCCAAAATCTCACTCTTCAGCTTGCTTAAATGCTCTGTTGCAGGCAGCTTTTTCTACCCTTGGCTCTGTATGATATAATTTAGAGTGCATATCCCTACTACAGCAATCAGGGACACTCAGCAGTCCCACCCACTTGCCAGTCATACCTTTCGTATGCAAGTGTGAGGCCGTTGACGGAAAGCAGGCTTAAAAATGGAGCTAAGATGGCTTGTTTCAGGCCGTGGATGGACTGCAGCTTTTCATCACAGCCCAGTATTTGAATTCTGCATGATAATGCAAATCTAAGCTACGGACACATTGGGTCCACTTTAATACTGACATGCTCGCAACAATACACAACTCTTCAAACTGTTCACCAAAGTAGGAATATTTGCAGAACTGCTGTGTTGGAATGCATTAATCTTACCTTGGTTAACCTGAGAAACTTTTAACTGTGAGCATGTGGAACGAAGTATTTGTTCAGCAGTTCACACAATGCAGGTTTCACTAAGAAGACCAGCCGTTTGGCTTTAGACTTCCCGCCCATTGCCTTATAAATCAGCCCCACCCCTTTGTGTTTTACTGGGTTTCATAATACTCAGCTTACTCAAGTGCTCACTGTAGCTGTAGCTGTGCTGGTGAGGAGTCCTCCTATTACAAAGGGGAAGAGGATCGTCATTCTTTGGCCTGTCTCTACCAGCCTTTTCGATCAGCTGCTTGTTTTCTTTGTGTCCGGAGGAGAAGAGACGAGTCATTCGCTACAGCTTCACTGGTGTCCGTAGCTTCTGTCATCTACCAGCGTGAGCCAGCATGGAGGAAGAGGTTGGCCAACTCGCAACCACAGGCAGAAACACAGTAGTATTGTTGTATTCCAGAGGAAAAGGAATGTCCAGCAGCTCTCATTAGGGTCTTGCCCGCACATGGCTGTGCAGCACAGCACTTACTGGCGGTTGTGTTTTCTTGGAGAACAGCCCAGTGAATGGAGCTTGAATTGATTTGGGAAGAGGCAGGAAATTTGCTAGTGCTGTGTTATTTTATAAAATGTAGATGCAGTTCTGAATCTGTACTCGAAATGCAGTTAAGCTGTGGCGCAACCCGAGCTCATCATTTCTGCCAGAGACAAACTGAACAAAGCGTTTTGCATTTTGTTGTGTGTGTCTGTGAAGTTGGTCTGTTCTTGTTGTCCTTGGCTAAAATAGTCCTTTGCCTTGAATCCTAACTCTTGCAGTCTAAACAAAGAAGTCTGAACATGGATTTTTCCCAGCTGCACACATACACGCCACCACAGTGTGCTCCAGAGAACACCGGCTATACTTACTCTCTCAGGTGAGACCTCAGCGCTGCGCTGCCGTAGACTCGCTGCGGTACTCTCGCTGCAGCATCAAACATTCAGGCCCACAGCAACTCTAATTCTCATGTAATAATTTTTCTGTCTACTTGGTTATGACTTGCATTTTATCCCATTTTATTTCCTTACTGAAAATATCCATCTGTCCCTCAGCTGTTTGAAAGTTGAGAATATGCACATGATTTGCTTTTCATTTAAAATAGAAATGCTTTCATTTATAAGAACAGCATGAGATTGTTAAGTGTATTTGCTCCTCAGTACATTTCTGCTCTTGAACTTGAGGTTTTAGTAAATCTGTGGCTGTAAAAATATCATCTGGTTGTGGTTTTGATGAGTCAGCCTCACAGTTCAGTTGTGCATTTCGTGCTTGGTGAGCAGTTGAGAAGCCTTGCGCAGAAATATATTGTCTTGTCTGTACGCACTTTTCGCTATATTGCAAAATCAGCGTGGCAGTTTAAAACTTTTCAATGATTTTTAGAAGAAAAGAGAAGAAGTCGTGGTGTTTTGAATTTATTGTCGGAGAGGATGCTGTCCATACGTGTGCATGCATGTAACACCAGCCTCTCCCATCATGGTCCTCTTCCACACCTTGTTTCTTGTCAGTCATCCTGGCTTGGGCGTGGTTGACATTACATCAGTAAGGTATGTGGAGGAATCTACGACTCATTGCTTTCAGAACAGAGGAGCATTTGCAGAGCAAGAAATTGTAACTTCATTGTGCCTTTCCTCGCTTTAGGCAATGGGAGAGTGATTGCATGACTTTTAGGAGCTTCTCAATTGAATATGAGAGTATGAGAGAGTCTTGTAAAAAGTCAAGTTCGAACAAAGACCCCTCATTTGGTTTACAGCTTCTCTTGCAGAAATGCAAATCACATGGTGAGAAGTGCACTAAGCAGATCCATGTGCTCTTTCCCAGCCAGCAAGACAAAGTCAACAGCAGCTTCAGTAAATGTGTGTCACACTAAGTTGTGTTGTTTTCATTATGTATTTGATGTGTCAGCAGGTGGGATTGATATTTATGGACAGTGGTAGTTGGCTGACTAGATGTTTTTTACGTTAAGCTTTTAGAGTAGCAAGTAGTCTCTGATGCTGTATTATAATGAAAATGACAAAATATTAACATTCTTCAGATTTCAGGTCAGGATTGTGGCACACAGGGTGTCTTTTCAAGTTGTGTGAAATCCTTTCCTAGTAATAAGTCTCATGAGTCACAGTCTCTAGACTGAGGCCAAATAAGAAGAATGTACAAAAGCTTGTTCGACTCCTCACCCAAGTCTGCAAGGTAGACTTGAAGGGCTCAAACACGCTAATCATGTTCCTTTGAATGCAGTCAGCTGGGGAGCTATTAATGAACCTCCCAGTCAAAGCCGTGCCCGTGATCTCAGGATTAGGCGAACAGTTTATGCTGCTTGACTAGCTAGTTGACTGATCTGTTGTTTTTATTAGCCTGTGTCTACTGCAGCTCAGAGGCACTAAATGTTGGCGCTTGCAAATAGCCCCTCGTGTGTTCAGTGTGTGTGTGTGTGTGTGTGTGTGTGTGAGTGTGCATGGTCTACAGTGAATGCAAGAGAGTAGCACAGAGAGGGACAGGGTCAGGTGACAGAAACCGTTGGCCCATCTGTTGTCAAAACTCAAAAGAGCAGAGACAAGTTTTGTAGCAGTTGATAGTGCTAGAGGAAGGGGCTTCCCTCTTACCAGGGAGGGACTGTTACAACATGGACCCACCAGTCTGAGTAATACTGTATGTGCTCCCAATGAGAGAAATGCTCGTGTAAATCTAATTTATCACCAGACAAGGTTTAAGTTGGGGAATTCCCCAGTGCCTACACAGCTGCTACAATGTAGAGTGAGCCTCAGTCCAGTAAAAAGAGACTTCTCAATAGTCTTTTCTTTTATGTTCTAAATCAGGATACTTTGATTCATGCTCCGTAATCCTGATTATGATACCTCAGAAAATTGGTTCCATTCTTTTTGACACTGTTTTAGATGATCAGAATCAACTTCCTGGAGAGTTTAACCAGGGTTTTCCTGCTGTCATCAATATTAAAAAATGTAAACAAACATTTGTTCAAAAAACAAACAGAAAAACCCTCCACCCATATAAAAATGCAAAAATACAATTGAAGCTTAGAGCATGCTGTTAGGAGTGACACAGCAAACCAAAACCACAGCTGAAGGACTTTTTAAAAGGTCCGTATTCAGTGTCCTAAAACTGTTGAGAAGAGGGAAAAAGATAAAGGTAAGCTTAAAAAAACAACTTTTGCATGTGTGAACAAGGCTGAAGTACAAAACACCACAGACTTTGTGTTATGTCTTCTCTTGAAATATTGTTTAGAGTTGGGTGATATTTATGTGATTAGCCCAGGAATAGTGATGTAGACTCAGTCCTCTTTGTTATTTCTGAAGCCTTTTCAGATAACTGCATATTCTAAGCTTGAAGGTTTAACATCATAGATTGTTTTTGCACATTTTTTAGCCTTTTGACTTGATAAATGGCAAACAAGAACAATTGCACTTTACAGGCTGTGACTGAGAATTTAGTTGCACCACCTCCAGAAAAATGCACTGAAAGCAGGTGTGTTTGTAAGTGTTGACTCTTAGAGACCCTCCATATTTTATAGAAGTGGAAGTAGGTCAGTAGGGCTGGGGCTTCTGTTTGGGGGCTTTTTCTCCATCAAGTGATGGTTGAAGTGTGTAAACCGTAAGCAGCAGGCTTGATTGAGTACTCTGATACTATATAGTGCTATCTGCAAACATTAGCTACACATAAGCGATGAAAAATAAATAAATAAATGTGACAATAACAGATAGAAACTCAGCCTTCTAGCCATGGAAACATTTTTTTTAATACAGATTTAAGCAGATTTTTCTTATTATTATTAATTTGGTTAAGCAAATTGATGCAAACATAAATCTGCAAGAGCATACAAAGCACATTTTCTCATCAGATTTGTGCCTGCTAGTCATGCTCTGCAAGACCAGGTTCAGGAATACAACATGAATAGGGTGGGGCTGAGTGCACTGAGAGTAAGCTGGACAGTTGTTGCTCACCGTGCTGCTGCAGTTGTTTTGACATGTGGTCTTTTTTTTTTTTCTTTTTTTTTTTTTTACTACATGCACTGCTGCACAAGTGCCAAGTAAATGACAGCAGCTGGATTTTTAAGAGTTTAAGAGTTAGCTTTCCTCTTTTCTTGTGAGTGTTATCCAAACATTTCTGTTTCTTTAAACGAATAAAAGTAGAAATTTGAACCTTAAATCTTAAGTGCGTGATGAATTTGATTCTGCATAAAAGAAGCACTTCTGTTTCTGGCCTGTATTGTGTTTTTGCATCACAGCATCTGTCTGTGGACGTGGTAAATATCTAGCTTCTGCTTCTGATGAGTCTCTCTCTCTCCAGCCAGAGATTTGTTTAGGACGGTCTCCGTGGCAGCAACAGCAACATAAATTGGCACACTGTGGTGCTATAGCACGGATAGGAAAAGGACACCACACAGCAGGGCAGAGGGAGGTACTGTCTGTGGGTGGGCTCAAATGATCCTAATCTCAGTGCCAAATCCAACCCACCCAAACATATTTGGATGGAAATTTGAAGACTCTCAGATCCTGGATTCTGGTAACTATAGGCCTTGGCACTTAAAGGGCTCAGTTGAACAAAACAGGAAGACAGAGGGGGCTACAATTGTGCTCTGATTTCATATTTTCCCCACAGACTTTCGAAGGCTCGCACAACTGAATTTCCAACTGAAAAAACTGAGGGGAATACAATTTAAACACAATCAACACAATCCTGTAATATCACAGGGAGGAGATTTGAATAATGGAAACGAAATAGAAACGAGCGTCAGCCAAATAACTGCATCCCAAGTCTCTAAAATAGTTTGCTGTTGGCACCAATCTAATAACCCATGAACATTCAGTAGTAGAACTTGCAGTAGGTTCAATTTTCTTGGGCTTGCAGCATTCCTATATAACTAGAGCTGGGCGATATGAGATTTTTTTCATATCACGATATGTTTTTTTCATTTCAGGCGATAACGATATCTATCACGATATAAGCCAAATAACTATATTTGTAAGATTTAAATGTGCCGTTGCTCACAAGTAAAATGTGAAATAATCAGCAGCTTGTTTTTATTTAAATATTTATTTCCCATAATAAGTTCAACAGGGTAGATGTACTTAAGGAACATGAGACTTTTTCAGATAAATAAAGGCAAATATTGCAAACTACACAAAAGGCAGCCGCTAAAGCGTTTAAGTTTCAAAATAGAACAAACGAAACAGACTAAATTGTCAATTCCACTTAGAAACAAAATATTAATTCTAAAAATAAATCTTAGTTTGTTTTACAGAAGAACAGACAAAACTGACTAACTTTTGTCAATATCAAATAAACTGAGAACTAAAAGGAAATTCTCAATCTCTCCTTGTTGTATAGCTGAGCTTTTCAAACAGTTTTAACAGTTACTTTAGTCTGACAAAAGCCGAATGACGAATTAGCGCTTCCAGTCAGAGACTGAGGCTACGTCCACACGTACACGGGTATTTTTGAAAACGGAGATTTTCCGTTTTCGTTTTAAAAAATAATCCCGTCCACACATAAAGGCAGAAATGAAGGAAAACGCTGCTATGAACATGCCAAAGCAGCAGGTGGCGCTAGATTCCTAACCGTGCAGAAATGTTGGCCAATCAGAAGTCTAGAAGCCTCGGTGGGAAAAAGTAAACAAAGCTGGGGCATAGAAGCAGAACCGAGTCGTATGTGTGGAGGGACAGTAACTGTGTGTATATGTAAGCATTTAAACACTGCAGAGAGTAGAATTAACAGTATTGTAGAAATTCATTTCACCGAAACAATAACGTGGCGCACAGTGTGACGCATGCACCAGTTTATTGTATTTCCAGACTTGCTTTCGGCACAATTTACAGTGCACGCTACTCTGTTTTTTGTCAGACTTGAAATAGCCGAAATACCTTCACACTACGGAACTTCTATGGCTCTTCCGTTCGACAATCTCTCCGGCGTTGGAACCATCATCTGTTTTCTCTTCGGTCACGCTCGGTTGATTTTTCTAGTCGGCACACTCATTTCCTCCATTATGCGCTGGCTCCATTACCCGCTGGCTGCTTCCCAAACAAACACACGTGCGGCTTTCACGCGACGTGACGCTGCGGCTGTGATTGGTTCGGCTCTGCGCTACTTAATTTGGATTGGCTGACCTTTTTTTTTTTTTTTTTAAGAGGACAAGAGCGGCGAGGTCTATCGCGATAGCTTAATTTCTCTATCGAGTAAAAGTTATATCGCGATACATATCGTTATCGTTCTATCGCCCAGCTCTACATATAATACATTTTGTGTTGTTTACAAGGGATGTAATGTTTAGCTGTGATTAGATTAAAGTGCCAGCCAAAGAAATTTTGATTTATGAGATTGCGGATGGAAATTGGACAAATTCAATTAGAAAATCTGATGTCTGAATCCACCTTTTTCCTTTTGAAAGTGATGTTCTATGTAAATGGTTCTTTTACGTGGTAGGACAGTACTTAAGACATTCAGGTGTGCACTGGGCAACTAACAAAATATTTGTTTGGACGACTTTAACTAGGATTTTTCATTTTTCTGAAAGTTTAAATCAGGTCAGCATGCCCCTCTTATTATTGTATGTGTGCGCATGTGCGTGTGTGTTAGTGTATAAACCTCCTGGCAAGCTTTTGACAAAGCATTGCAGCCACAACTGTGGTTTCCACACTGAGATTTACAACCCAAATGGTTTTTATAACCTCTGTTGAAGATTTGTGTGTGTGTGTGTGTGTGTGTTAGTGTTAGACAGAGGGTGCAAATGGTAGCCATCATGGGGCAGGGTTCTTACTAACTGGACATATTGCAGCAGACTTCAGCTGACTTCCTGCTGTGTTTAACTGTTTTTTTTCTGCACTTATCACAATTGCTTTGATCTCTTTTATGCTGTGTTCACATTTTCTCCTGCAGATGAAACTGAGATGTCTTTGAGGTCTGAATGCCATTGGTAAAAATGACATTTTTCTTTTACTTTTAAAAAACTACAACTGTTATATTTTTATAGTTTTAATGTCTTACAAGCTAACCGTTCCTATAAAGGCTCATAAAAACTATAAAGAAGTTAAAAAGTGATAAAGGAACTAGACAAACGTTACAGTATAATACAACTTTTAGCCCTTAGCTTACATCTGTTCACATATGTCCCTTAAACAAGGTGGGCTAAATCATTCATTGCTGGACTTTAAACAAGGTTAATGAAAAACGAAGGGAAAAAACTAATTAGTGCCTCCCAGCTGATCTTTTTTTTAGTGTTTAGTGTTTTTAGTGTTTTTAATGAAACCATGCAAAATTTGACTTTGATGGTATCAATATTTTCCAGATTAAAGGCCCTTGGAGAACATGGGGCTTTTAATGGGTTTATATGTTTTGGGGTTTTATTTATGTCATTTTTTATTTGCTGCCAGCATTTCTGAGCCCTCATAACTTCTTTAGTAGTGAAGATGGCCACATTTACTTACAGACATTTACTTGCTGTATGTGAATGCATGATGCTTGATCACAAAAATGACTTTATGTATTCATTCCAGTATTCAGAATTATTATTTTTACAATAACTGAATGGATATGCTCATTTTATTTGCTTGGTGTCAACAAAGTGTCTCCTTTTGTATTTTGTATGATGAGATTTCATACTTTTGCATACACTACGCAAAGCAGGCTTCATGTGGGAGGCTATTTAGAGATGGGAAACAAATTCTAGCACTGGGGGAGTAGACTCACCTGTGGTGATGTCACAGGAGTAACTTTTTTTCTGTTGGTGTGGCGGGATCATCTATCACTGGATAGATGAAGATGAAACCAGAAGTGACAATTTCCTGAGTTATTTTGGCAGCTTCTGCGATTTCTGCACTGTCATAAAAGAAAACAAAAACCCTAAAAAAAACAATTGGTTTTCTGTTTCAGTTGATTATTTTATTAAGTGGGATCAGTGGAGACCTGTCTTTCGTCCCATGGACGAATGCTTCCTGTATGAGCTGTAAGTTCCTTGCACTGATCATGCATAGTAAACAGACTCACTCAGCTACATTTACACCCGGATGAATGAATGTCATGACATAAAATATATATTTTGTGATTTTTACTTGATTGAAGGCTGAGCTTTAGTAATCTATAACAAATATAAACAGCTCGACTGCATAACAAATGTCCAAAGTAACAACAAGGCAAACTTAAGCTGGTTAAATGTAGATTCCAGTCTGATCAGATTGGATGTGCAGTTGTGCGCTGTAAGAAAGTTTGGCTGCGCCCACTGAGTGTGGGAAGATAAAGCTTTAGTCTTATGTAAGGAGAGATTCCAGGAAGCTGAATGTCAGGATGGAAGTGTCTTCTCTCTGTAATGTACTGCATGGCTCTTCATCTTTGTCTTCTTTGCTGTGTCCATCTCTATTTTTGTCACGGATGTGGGCCGTGGAAGCCGCCTGGGAGAGAGCGGCACATGGATGAATTTGGATACCCGATGAAACGAATCGCTTGTTTTTAAACTTTTTTTAAATTTGCTAAAGGAGGGGGTGGTAACCAGCTCTGTTTGGAGGTAAAAGCTTTGTTTTTATAAAAACCCAAATGGTGTTTGTTCTGTTAAAATATGCCCACATGGGGTTTCCAGGTAGAACAGAAGGTTATTAGGAAACTTCTACCTGGCTGTAGGCTATGCAGACAGTTTCCTCGTGCACACACCCTGATCTGCCCTGTAACACTTGCTTCCACACCCCACAAAAACGTTACTAATCAAACCTGAATCATTATGCTTTGGTATGAAAAACACACTTCTGTGTGTGCGTGAGTTCTTGTATAAATAGGAATGAAGTTGTGTTTTGATAAGAATGTAACCTGGAAGCAACAGTTATTACATTTTATCCACTCCATGTTGCAGCTGTTGAAGTGTGGCATTGAGACATTCTCGCTGTGGACCGGAATCACTGGATTAACTCCTTTCGGTCATTTTTGGATCACTTTAAAAAAGAGAATTGTCAGAGTTTGGGACTTGCAGTTGATTTGGAAAGGCAAATGCTCGACTGCCACGCAGCTGTTTCCCAATATTTAAATTTAAAATTTGAATAAGATAAAAAGAGGTGCAGGTGTGATGGAAAACTGATTGTTATTTTGATATTTAGCCTACCTGTGTTACGGTACGCACTATTTTCTCAGGCCTTTGTTTAGACAGTGTCCAGCAGAGTCCTTATAGTCTCGACTGAAGCTCTGTTGCGTCCGTTGTTTGGTCATTTTCACAGCACAGATGCTTATTCAGGGATATCAGTGCTGTAGGCATAAGTGGACAATGATTTGAGACAAAAATGTTTCCAACTTTTGATTCTAGTTTGGATTTTACTCAAATTTTACTCTTGCCTCCTACTAATTAGTGCACTAATGACAGTGCTCATTATAGCATTTTAAAACCTAATTTGCTTTGAAAGATTTGTAACATTTTTTTTAAATTTTTGGTGTTTTACAGAAACCTCTCCTTGCTACCAATCCTGTGTATATGCTTTGCATTAGAAGATAGGTTAATTTCAGATCAGCAGGATACTGCCCCGGTGGTCATGTGTTCAAAGAAGGGCCAGTTGGATCAGCAGGCGGGAGGTAGAGTGAGGACGAAAGCACTTAATTGGCTCTCAGTGGGAGTGTGTAATCCTCTGGGTTTTAGAGACCGAGGGAGGGACACAGAGCAACCTGCGCAAGATATAAACGTGCACAAATGCATGCACATACTGCTGGCTCGGTCAATCTCCTCTGAAATCGTATGCCGCGTGTGCTCTGCAAGAGATATGGACAGGCCATAAAACTCGTGTTTACACATTTACAGAGTTTCCTTGTTGAAGTGTAACAGGAAGTTTATTCCCCGTCCTCCATTGAAAGGCTCAGTCCAGAGCTCCACCCTCCCCACTTGTGGACAGACTTTACAGATCGTGCTGTAATCAAATATTTAATTGATTATTTCATCAATTAAATGTCTCATTAATAGGCAATAATAAGCAATAATAAATATTAATATTTAAATATAATAAATATTTAAAAGAGACACCTTTTGAATACTGTACATTCTGTCAAAAAAAACCTTTCATTTCATATGTGTCATATTAAAATGAGATTTTTTTTAGAAGGAAACATTTTTTAAATGCCTAAACAAATAATCACAAGTACAATATTTTATGTTAATGCAAATTTTAAAAATATTGTTATTAAAGCCTTGAAATGAGTCCAGTCCAGTACACCAGCGCTTCTTTAGATGTAGCAAAAACTTTGCACTGAGGGTTTTGTTATAATCGAGTTCCTTGATGAGTCATTCAGACCCTACAGTCATGTTTGTGGTGCTTGTAAAGCATTAGTGCCTCTACTATTACAGAGAAAGATGGAACAGTTGTACTTTAAGGCATTTTCTTTTCGCACCAGCCCAGAGGCATTAGCAAGTTCCATAGTGTTCCAGTGTAGTCTGCAGTTGTTTGAATGTTGTCCTGGCTCAGTTCCTACTCTTCCAGGTGGGTGTGGCCCTGTGAGTCACAGCGAAGCACGGCAAACAACATTCATAGTGTGTTCTGACTTTCAGTTGGTTTTACAGGGAGGGGAGTAAGAGTCTCGTGTTTAGCCTTCTCGCATACTTTGGATGTTTACTGGGTTTGTTTGTCTAATTTTACTTTCAGAGACACTCTGTGCCTGTTCTTATATTTCTCTCTCCGTGGTGAGTGAGTCACTTCCTGTCAGGAGCTCTGCCAGTTGCAGGGAACAAAAGCATCACAGCTCTGTAAAAAGGACTGGGTTTGTTTTTTGTTTTTTAAAAAAGTGTCTCTAAGTTGACTAACTGAGGGACAGACATGAGTAAAAAGGCAGGATATCCCCATTCAGTATTGATTTGAAGCATAAAGGCACTCTCGAGGCTTGTTTGTCTCCAAAAGGATTCCCATGCAGTGGATAAAAGAAACGCCCTCTTTGTAATTAACTGTCATGCAGTGCCTTCTTTCACAGAACAGTTTTGTTTTCCTTCCCAATTTTCTAACATTCCCGCTCTTTCTGTTCTTCCTGCTTTTCTCTGTCCGCTCTCACTCTCAGCTCCAGCTATTCAACAGCAGCGTTAGAGTTTGAGAAAGAGCACCAGATAGCTCCTGTGTACGAGTCGCCCAGGATGTCACGACGGAGCCTGCGTCTCCAGACCAGTGCCAGTCACTATGGAAACGAGAACCTGGCTGATTACTCCCAGAACCACCACAGCAGCAGCAGCAGCAGCAGCTACACCAACACCAGCACCAGGAGAGAGACACGGTGAGACCAGCAATGGGCACTTTTCCTCTTTGACTCTAACATTTAACTAACCAAAGAGTAAAAGAAGAATTTTAATAATAATAATAATAATAATGGATTGCATTTATATAGCGCTTTTCAGACCCTAAAGCGCTTTACAATACCACTATTCATTCACTCTCACATTCACACACTGGTGAAGGCAAACTACAGTTGTAGCCACAGCTGCCCTGGGGCAGACTGACAGAAGGCGAGGCTGCCATATCGCGCCATCGGCCCCTCTGGCCAACACCAGTAGGCGGTAGGGGAAGTGTCTTGCCCAAGGACACAATGACCGAGACTGTCCGAGCCGGGGCTCGAACCGGCAACCTTCCGATTACAAGACGAACACACACCTCTTGAGCGTGGCGATCGTGGATTTATTTATGTTGTTTATTTACGTTTGGTCATTCTGAATACCAACACAGACTGATTTGTGTCTCATGGCTTAGCTTCAGAATAGTCTGCCACTCCATCTACATTAAGCTGATTCTGTGGACTTTTCTTATCACGTAATTTTTCTTATCTGTATTTAATTTGTTTTCTAATGCAGTTTTGTATTGCTGTTTGCTGTGTTTTAATTTTCTATTGTATGTCTCTTGTGATTATTGCTGGGTATTTATAGTTTTATTTTGTTCTGCAGCACTTTTTGACTGCATGTCTGTAAAAAGAAACCACAGCTCAGTTGCGGGTTTTCTTTATTCCCATCCAATTACCAAACTCACAGCTCTGTTTCCCCTCTCTGCTAACACAGGACGCTGCGGAGCAGAAAGCAACAGTCCAGTTCCAACTCCCTGTCTTTATCCCTGAGCCAGGCCGCCACACCAAGGAAAACCCTCACCTTCTCAGCTGGTAATACCCCCATTAACAGCAGCAGCAGCTTGCAGCAAAGCAGCACAGCGTCTGATGCCGCTCAGATCACAGCCATCGTTGAGCAGCCCCATCTGAGGCAACGCACTGTCACTACCACCACAACAACAACTTATGTGGATGGACACTGGGGTAAGTTGGAATAAATAGCTACATAACAATAAAGGCTCAATCGTGAAAGAGAATACTTCTGAAAAATCTCCTTTAATTAAGCATTTTAATTTGATTCCACAGGGCAGAATATACAACTGAACTTCCTCTCTGAAAAAATAAAGTGACAGATGTTATTTTTTTTAGGTCCTAAAGACTCTATCAAAAAGAATTTAAGGCTTATCTTGGGTAACTGATCTTTGTTGACCCTATATTAGATAATCTTGCATACCCAGAATAATTGCTCAGGAGTGGAGGTACGACAGGATGAAGTGAAACTGCTGAGTTGGTTGAGAAAATGAGGCGGAGTAATGGTAAAGCAAAATGTTCAGTCAAGTAAAAGATGTTATTACAACACAAATCAGAATATATAAAACAAATATTTATGTTTGGGTAATTGCAGGGTTTTTGTTTGTTTTTTTAAATTAATTTTTTTTACTTAATTCAGACATTTGAGTATCAGTTTTATTTTTGAATGTGAACATGTTTACCTGCTCCACGTGGGCACCTGAGATCCTCTGAAACTCCCTCAAAAGCAGCTGCACACAGATCTGTGGATGGTATCGTTTCAAATTTCATTTTTCTACAAAAACGTCTCTCACAGAGTGAGGCACATTTCTAACTCCCTTTCTATCGTTCAGCGAGCTAAAGCAGCCAGATGGAGGCCGCTTACTGTGCGAGAGAATAACAGGAGACATTCTGTTGCTTCTAACTTTCTCTCTGACTGATCATTTCCACTCAAACATCTGACGTAAAATCACTTTCAGACATTATCATTAATGCTCGCGGAAGCTTCAGATATTCACTGTTGACTATCACTGAGTCTGAGGGGCGCAAAAGCCTGTAATCTGGAGAGCCCTGTTTTTTGTTTTAAGAGGACTTTTCCAGAACTCCATACCAAAAAATGTATCTTAACAGCAGTGTACTCCAGCACACTTACTGCAGATTTATGCAATCTTGCAAGAGAGAGTAAAAGATCTTAATCCTTATTCTGCTACAGTAGGTTTTTAATGTTGCTGTGTGCAGTCAACTACTTTAACACCAGGAAAAGAAAATGTAGCTAGTAGTTTAATGGTTTCCTTTGTGTTTGTTAATGAATGATTCATAAACATGTGAACACGCTCTCCTCCTGCAGGGCAGACTCCCAGCCACAGTTTATCAAGTGTCAACGGCGATGCCAGTACGTCAAAGTCCCACGCCGCGCTCTCCAATGGCTACATTTGCAGAGACTGCTCTGTACACTCTCAGAAGACGGACTCCTTTGTCACACAGTCCGCATCGTCATTATTATCGTCATCATCGTCGTCAACATTTCAAGCTGCCGAACCTTCCACCGATGCCCTCTCGTCAACATCATCACCTTTCACCAGTATTTACAGCAGAGACAGGAGTCGAAGGAACAAGACGGGTGAGAAATGTCGTACTTAAATGCAGCCATTGTTTTTATTGCTTGGATAACTGAGCTGGGAGGTTAAATGCATGTTTTCACTAAGTTGTGAAATGATGAGAATGTAATCAGTAGTGGTGTTTCTCTACAGGTGTCCTGGCTTCCATGTCTAACACGTGTATACGCTACAGCAAACAAGCCTTGGCCCCCATAGTGTCCTTAGTCACTGTGCTCTTCAACAGTGTGGTCTGGCTGGGTTCAAGGGCCAAGAGCCAAACAGGAAAAGGTACACAAAAAGAGACATTCTTTTCCCGTCATTTCCACATTTTCCTCTCTCATCGTTTGTCCCAACTTCCTGAGCCGCTCAGAGTGAGACTCTTGGTGATCTTGAGAGAGAACTGACTCCAGGAGCTTTTAGAGATGTGTGCAGCTAATTTGAAACCTCGTGATTTCTACCTCAGCAGCCCTGTCACCATCACTCTGTCTCACTCTCTTTGTGTTTCATGTGTAACCTTATTACCTTTTCCTCTTGCTGGACTCTTTCCATAGCTTCCTGTTTTGTTTTTATCCGAGTGCATCTTTGGGGAAACTCCTCTATCATTAATGTCACTTCTTCCTCGTCTTATCACCAATATTTATCTGTAGCTTTTTGTTGAGTGTGTGCATTTTTGACTAACACTAAGAATGCGGACCGGTGTGTCACCAGGTGCCTTGACATCGTTTTCGGACTCGGTGAGACAAGCGGCGTCCTCAAGTTTATCCCAACTGTGGCTATTAAAGCAGACCACTCTCCACAGGATGATGGGCCACGGGGCTAATGGATATGAAGGACAAGGTACCCACTGTTACTACTAAGGGCAAAGGTTAAAGGTCGCAGCTCCTGACATCTTCACCTGCTCTTGTGTTAATAAACTTTCCTGTTATAATTTCTTTTTTATCACTTCCTTCCTTCTTCAGCTCTTACTGTTTTGTTTGTTTAAGGAGAAAGGCGCCTCAAATGGAGATTTTTTGACGTTCAAGAATCTCTTCCTCATGTGTTTATGTCTCAACCTTCACTTTCACACTTTTGGCTTCTGTTTCTGAAGGAGGAAGTAAACTAAACACAAAATTAAAATCAAAACAACCATCGCCTGATTGTCAAGTGTCGAGTATGTGGCTGGTCAAGCAGAACTAACAAGGCTCTTTGACTCCAGCCACTTTATCAATGTGCAATCAAAAGTTTTAATTAGCAAAAAAAATTTATTTCCAACTCTGCTGCTGATCTAAGCTGTTTTTTTTCACAGCTGCAGAACTTTATCAACTGTGACCTTTTCACTACATGTGTTTTCTCCTCACTCTTCTATCTACTGCTCTTCATTTCCTTCACGAGGACTCCTCATCGTCACATTAGTGGCGTGCATTTTGCCATCCTCACACTCCGCCTTCCTTTTCATCAGAACTTTCTCACACAACTGATAATATTGCTAATACATGCCCTGTGTGTATATTGCAGCTCACTCGAGCTACTGTGGAAGCATGAATGTGAAGGATCTGGTTACTGAAGATGCGTCACATCTTAATCTCAATGGCTCCCTGTGTAAGCAGGCACTCACACACACTCACACACATGCATGTGCTCATTTTCTCACACGTAGCATGATTGACAGAGTTAATGATATGCGTGACCTGTGTCTAGATCAGCGAGCAAAGGTTGTGTGAACTGATTTAGCTGGTCTGAAGCCCGTTGACCGACGTGACCTGCAGATGTTTCTTTGTCTTAAATGTGTGCCTCAGACTAATGTCGAGCCATCAGTTTACACAAAAACGTCACACGACTGACCATGATCCAAGAAATAAAGCAAATTACTGGTTGAAAAGCATCTTGTTTTAGACTAGTAATAGGTGAAGTAGCTGCTGGATTTCACAATGGTCTTTAAAATTAAGAATAAAAGAAACAAATATGACAAATACCATTTTCAGTTGTTCTTCTGAGTCTGAATAAATTCTTAAATAATTAGAGACGACCTTTAAGTCAGGAAACGCAGCTTTGCATGGTGCAGCATCTCATGCATTGCAGAGTTATATAGAATATGCATGCTCATGGCTTTTTAAAAAATTATAATATAATTTGTTTTTCATTTTCTTTATTTTAATTTGCTTTGCTTTGATAATTTGCCCGACTGCGTTTCTTATTTTTTTTTTTTTTGTATGATTTCATTCACACATGCTTTTTTTCTGTTCATTCTGCGTGCCTGCTGTCCATCATTTGGGCTTACACAGGTGATGACTGTAAAGGGAAGCAGGTCTCTGAGACACACACCGTCCTCCTCAAACAGTCGTCTAGGTCCCGCCGACTGGCGGGGGCACTGTGGAGCGTCCTAGTTTATGCAGGTTAACCAGCACTTCTCTTATTGTTGATCACACCGTATAAATTTACAGGAACATGTATGTTTTGATCGTTCAGTTGCAGCTCGATCAGTTTATTGCTTTAGCTGAGTTTAGTGAATTAAACATTTCCCTCTTTTACCCTGTTTTGCAGGTCACTGCCTCCTCCAGCCAGGTTACTGTGTGATGAGAGCAGGCAAAGCTTTAGGTTCAGGTGTAGGGACGGCAGCACAAAGGATGCTCTCACTGTTCTGGATGCTCCTGGCGGCTCCAGGTCAGTAGCTCTTGTTTTTATTTCATCTTTTTAGAAATGTTCATCCTCTACTTCTTTCTTGCCCTCTCATTCTGTGTGTTTTGTATTTTTCTTTCTCAACAGTGAAGGCAGGCAAAGGACTTCTGTGGTTTCTTGCAACAGGATGGTACCAGCTGGTGTCTCTCATGTCTCTGCTCAACGTCTTCTTTCTAACCCGGTAAGAGTCGTCCTTCCTCAGCTGTCTTTCAGAATCTCGCAAGGAATAGAAGAGAGTTCAACATTTAATCTGTTGAACAGCTTTCAAAATACTAAAATATCCACATTTGATTTTTCCAAGATAAAACTGTGCAATAATATAATGGGATGGATTCCTGCATTTTAGCTGCTAAAGGTGAACTTATTTTCATCAGGAGGTAGTAGAGGCCAAACACGCTGTTAAAAGAGAGTAAACACTGGACTTTCATCATGCAGCCAGAAACAAGACACCAGATAAATGCTAATGATGCCCTGCAACTGCTGTGTACACAGTTTGGTCAAACAAAGAGCTGTCAGGCTCAACTGAGAATCATTATAGTGAGTACGATCAGGTCTGACCTCCACTAGCAATTAAGCATGTGACAGCTTTATCCTAGGCTTTCCTCAGCAGTGCAGATACACGTTGCATATCTAATTGAAAGTGCTGGAAGTTCTGTTAACAAACTCTATGAACTCTCTAAAGCCAAGTTAGGTTATTATGTTGTTATTTTCACTCCCATCGAGTGACCACAGCTCATAATCTTCAAGCAGTAGTGACTGCACTGAGTAAGACATTTGCAGTTCTCATAAAGCCACATTTCCTGAGCTGTGAGAACATTTTGAGTTATTACCCAGGGATTTTGCATTCATGCCACATGTCCTCCTGTCAGTTGTGCGTTGCTCTGATGTATGTACGTTCTGTGTTTCAGATGCCTTCCCAAACTCTGGAAGCTCCTGTTGTTGCTTTTGCCCCTTTTGCTCCTCCTTGGTGAGTGCCTTATCAAATATCTAACCTATTTAGCGAGCACATATAGAAAAAGTGATCGTGTGGCGGTAGATGTTATAACCAGCACGCATCCCCAGAGTGTGGGACAAATCAAGTAGCAGATTCAGGTCAGCCTTTTCAGGGCTGTGCTGTGGTTGAGCTCTGCTCACACAAGCTCTACTCACATAACGGTAAATCACAAACACATTTTATTAATCCTTTGTTTACTTGCTGAAATACTCCTTAGTGTACATGGCTTAGCCCTTACATTGTCATCACAATGGGCTTGCTTACTGCTGCTTCTGTAAATGAGGGAAGGAAATATTTAGACACTGTAGTCTTGCAGCTTCACTTATAAATGTGAATATTCAAATATCTCATGCCTTGTATCATACACATGACCCACAATTTAGACTGTTTTGTATCCACAATGTTAATATGTTGACTCTGTAGGGTTTAGGCTCATATCAGTGTGTTGAATAAGATTTAACAGTGTTATCTGTGATTTGTGTGCAGCTTTGTGGTTGTGGGGTCCGTCCACTGCTGCCCTGTTTGCCTACCTGCCAGCCATAAACCTAACAGAGTGGCGTCCTGCGTCACCCTTCACCTTCTTGTCAAACTTGGTACCAGTTCCTGCTTCTGTACCTGGCCCTGCACCAGAGGCTCCCATGGAGCAGACCCCAGCCACCCCAGTCTCACAAGTATCGGTAAGGGAGAATGAATATATATATACACATGTCACTACAACATGATTATAATCACTGATTGATTTTATTTTTTTTACATGATGTTCATTGATTTATTTCCCTCCTCAGCCAGTCCTTCCCCCTGTGGCAGTCTCCAGTGTGGACATGGAGCGTCTTGAACGCGTCGAGCGTCAGCTAGCCCTGCTTTGGGAGCGAGTCCAGCAGGGTAACCAGAAGCAGGAGCAGCGCCATGATAACATTTTGGGTCTCTACAGCACCCTAAGGGAGCAGCTCCATACGCAGACTGACAGGGACAGCCTAGGACTGTGGGTGGCCTCCTTGCTGGACCAGAGAATCGGTGTGCTGCGAGGAGAGCTGGAGCAGGAGAACACACAGAGAGCACAGGTAGGTGGATGACACAGTGCCAAAAACGCAAGTTAGTGCTGAAAGCTCAAGAACAAAGTTACAAGAGTTACATTTTTTCATTTTATTTTTTTGCAGGGTGCAGAGCTGCAAAAACAACAGCAAGAGAGTCAGGCAGCACGACTGGCTGATTTAGAGTTACTGCTCAAAGCTCTGTCTGCCAAGACTGAGGTATGTACTGCAGGTTTGCTGCTTTGCCACTGAGAACTTATAAAAGAGCATTAAACACTAAGTGCCAAACAGTTAAAATACTATAATATTTGTATAGTGTTGGAAAAATGGGGTAGACAGCCGAGCTGGTAAGAATGCAGCCCTGGTGTTAAGTCTGTATAAAGGGAACAGTGGTGCAACGTGAAATATTTAAACTTGCACTTTCTCACTGTGAAAGCCAACAGGACAAAATCACATGTCCTCCTTGAAAAAATAGTATCCAGTATGCATCTTGTCACTTGCAGTTTTTTAAATATGCTAACCGAATCCTCCTGTTTTTATATTTTCTTCACTGCTTCCATAACTGTTTTATATGTGTGCGACAGGAGGTGCAGCAGAAGCAGCAGCAGTATGAACATGAGAAGAAGAAAAGAGAGAAAGAAGCTGTCACTTCAGCTGCAGACACGGCTCCTGTGAGGTACAAGAAAAAAAAGGAGAATAAATAAACCTTACAGTCCACTTTTTTCCCTTTATTTTGTTGTTTGTGCGGTTTACATTTTGAGTTTCTGTCTCCCGATCAGTGTGGGCGTGAAGCAGGAGGACCATGACGCTCTGCTAACAGAAGTACAGAGACTTGAGGTAGAGCTGAGTAAAATCAGACAGGACCTGCAGGGCGTTGCAGGATGCAAGGGCAGGTGTGAGCAGCTGGACACGCTGCAAGACACTGTAAGTCAAATATTGACTTTTGTTTGGCTTTGTAAGACAATAAAAGCTTAGCCTGCTTGTTCTGTGAATCCTCTTGTATGAGTTTTTAAAATTGTCCCCGTCCCGCTCCCAGATATCAGCCCAGGTGTCCTCTCAGCTGCGTAAGGAGTTGCAGGCTCTGTTCTTTGGTGTTGGTGCTTCCGGAGAGGAGCAGGGCGAGGTGCCCGAGTCTCTGATCCACTGGCTGTCCCAGCGCTACGTGAGCACACCTGACCTGCAGGCTTCTCTGGCCTCACTGGAGCTTAGCATCCTGAGAAACATATCCCAGCAGCTGGAGGTCAGCAGGACCCAGACGGTGGTTGAGGCTGAGTCCAAAGCCAAGAGCATTGTTCAGACAGTAACCGGAACTGTCCGGCACACTTCTGCTGCCGAGGGACTGACAGAAGAGGTAATGTGTGCACACTTACCATCAGCATCATCAGTTGCATTTACATAATCCTAGTTGAGCTCAGTCTTGAAGACTGTTACTTTTCAATGTTTTTTTTGTTTTGTTTTTTTAGGCTCACATGTCATTTTTATCTCTGCTTCTTATTAGCAAGTGAAGCTGATTGTGCAGAATGCTCTGAAGCTCTACTCCCAGGATCGGACAGGCCAGGTGGACTATGCCCTGGAGTCTGGAGGTAAGAAGGAGGAAATCTTTCCATCCTTTACACAAGTCAGTAGCTAAGCCAGTGCGGCTCATCAGGCTGGTTATTACATAACTCAGGTCTGTGCAGTAATGTATCAACAAACTGATGTTTGGTACATGACTACTCTTATAAAAACTTTAGGTTGCAAGGTAAAGTACACTGTAAAATCTGAATGCTGCATAAATCACATTATATTCAATTGCAACACGTCTCTTATGCAATACGAGTGCAGGCATTAGCAAGCTCAAGGACACCAGGGTATTAATGCCACAATCTCCATTGTGAAATGTGCCACTAAGCAGAGTGTTGACCTATATGGGCCGGTGACTTCAGCATGTGTGTGCACTGAAACATTGTAACACTTTCATAGAAGAAAAATGCACATTATTTAATTGTAATGCTCTAGTTGCATAGAAGTAATGGCGATCAGTAAAAGCAGTCCTGGTGTTGTGTTGATGTTCTAACTGTTAAAAGCGGTATCGCCATGACTGAGTCGCAGTCCTCTACTTTAACTATAGTGCTCTCACACTGTGCAAAGATTTAAAGTTCACGTAACATCAGTGGTTGGAGAGTTCCCCCGGGCAACTAGTTTGCAGAGAGCATCACAGTTTGCTGGTGATTGCTGCAATAAATTCATCCTGTTGTCTCGCCACACATTGCCTCCTTAATGTGCATGACTGGCATCTCCTTTTTTTTTTTTTTACCCAGGATTGCAACATGCCAGTATATTAAGTTGTGATCAGTTCCATAAATGAGCTCAGACATGTCTGAAATAATTGTTACCGCCACCACTAGTTTGCCTTAAAGCAAAGTAGCAAGACATTTTTTTAAAAGTAAAATTTTTATTGCAATAAGCTCCACGCTGTCTGAATTTGGTGTATTTTAATATTAATGATTTTTTTGTGGACTTTAGAACGAAAACTTCCGGTTTAGTTAATTTCTGATTTTGTGTGTGTGTGTGTGTGTGTGTGTGTTGTGTGTGTGTGTGTGTGTGTTTGTGTGTGTGTGTTTTGCGTGTGTGTGTGTGTGTGTGTGTGTGTGTGTGTGTGTGTGTGTGTGTGTGTGTGTGTGTGTGTGTGTGTGTGTGTGTGTGTGTTTAAGGTGGCAGCATCCTCAGTACCCGCTGCTCTGAGACCTATGAAACCAAGACGGCCCTCATGAGTCTGTTTGGCCTGCCACTCTGGTACTTCTCCCAGTCTCCACGTGTTGTCATTCAGGTGAGCCTCGCCATGAGCTGAATAAAGTTGCGTTGCACCAAATATAACCAGTAAATAGATAGAATCTGCTGATCTAAAAGCCAGTCTCTCTCACTCCTCCACTAGCCTGATGTGTATCCTGGAAACTGCTGGGCATTTAAAGGCTCTCAGGGCTATCTGGTGATCCGGCTGTCCCTGAGGATCCTGCCCACATCCTTTGCTGTGGAGCACATCCCCAAGACCCTCTCCCCAACTGGAAACATCACCAGCGCCCCACGCAACTTCACCGTCTTTGTAAGAAAAACACCAACAAAAACCATGTAATGAGACACCTTCTACTCTAAAGCAAACATCCCAGGTGATCACAGGCTGCTTGTTTGTGTTCAGGGTCTAGATGATGAGTACCAAGAAGAGGGAAAGCTGCTGGGACACTACACATACCAGGACGATGGGGAGTCACTGCAGATCTTCCCGGTTATGGTAACTTTAGAGGCACTTCTTAACATGATTAGAAATGTAAAAATAATAATAATAATCACCTCAATGTTTGTCAGCACTTCCTGAAATCTTCCACTTTTTTTCCCCTCAGGAGGAGAATGACAAGACGTTCCAGATAATCGAAGTGAGGGTGTTGTCCAACTGGGGTCACCCCGAATACACCTGCCTGTACCGCTTCAGAGTCCACGGAGAACCTAGACCTCACTGAACCAACCACCACCACAACCATACTCACTTATATATGATGCACCACCCCATCTGTACATAGCTCTCACTGACTTAAACCCGTAAAACTGAAGGGACTCTGCAGGAAGTTTGTGGATGTTTTTGTATGAAAAGCAAAGAAGATGTGGATTGTTTAAAGCATTGTGCTCAGACCGAGTCATGAACGTAGTTTTTTGCGTAATTTTGAAAGAATCACAGGAAAGTTTGGATGAAGACTGTTAAAGATTGGGAGAATTTGAACCACAGAAGAAGCTAAGTCCCACTGCTACCCTTTTCAAGGCCTCTTGCACTGAATCAGCCCCCACCCCTGAGGGCACCAAGGCTCGCGGGAGCCAACAAACCCACCAGTCCCTCCTCAACACCTTCGACAAGAAGGTGGATGCGTGACATAAGGAGGGGGGCGGGGTTACAGACTCATCTCCACCAATTCTTCACACACCGTATCTGTCTGATTTTTCTTCTTATCTCTGTTTAACTTTTATTTTTTAATGTTTCACATCAGAGTACTATTTTCAGGATGAAGACCACTGCACCTTTGCCTGAGATGATATCCAGGCATGTCACTTCAATTTGTTGTCATGTCTCCACAGTGACTCCTACAGAACTGTTTTGGGCAGTCTGCAGGTCTGCACTCGACGCGTTATATCCACTACATTCTAATCTTGGCTTCATGCATCCATATAGCCATAACTAAGACTTTTATTTTGGAACTGAACATGCTGCCTATGGATAAGCGCTGAATGTTTTCTGAAGCGGCGGCTTTGATGCAAGTTTCCTTTAACTACACAGAAACATTATAAAACCACTGACCTGAGCTCTATGTGACTAAAGTATTAGGAGGATACTCACTATACGTCTCATTATGTAGAGACTCGTAGTTTTTACACCATGAAATTACCAATGTTGAACTACTCCTGTCAATAATTTCGCGTTTTCTGTTCTGCTTCTATGAAGAAGAGGTTCACTGTCTCCCTCTAGCTCAGTTAATCGTCCTCCTCACATGAGCTCCCACTATTCTGAAAACCCTGAAGGAATGTAATCTGTATATTTTATTGTTGATAGCTGATGCGCTGATCCTTTATAATATCTCCTTTTATCAGTGTTGCTTTATAAAAAAACCAACATCCTGTCATTATTATTGTACTACTATGATTTCTTCTGTTACTCGTGGTGTTTTACTTCTTTGATTTGATTTTTGGGGGTGTTCATTTTAGAGGGTGCTCTGCAAGAACTTGTTAGACAAATGTTTGTGGCACGGGTCTTCACAATTTCTTTAAAATTAAGGGTTCTCTCATCAATTTTGGTTCAAAATACGGGAAAGTCTAAATTGTTATGTGTAAAAAGGAAAAAAAAAGACTTTTGTTCACAATCTTATTTATTAACAAGTCAATTAGTGGCTGCAAGGTAAGACTTCCTGCAATGTATATTTTGTTAAAAGCTGTTCAGTGCATTTTGGAACCATCTTAGTTCTTTTGTTTGTTTGTTTTGTTTTTTTAAAGATAAATGGCTATTTTTGTTCAGTCATGAGATGACTTAACTGCTTTGGAATATATTCCAATAAAGACTTTAATTTTGAAGAAATAAATACATCATGGCTAAAAATTACTATGATGAGCTCTAACTTTTCCTCGTTTATATTCACAGTGGAAACGGTTAAGTGAATATGTTGTTGTTTGATCTTTTACATCATCATTTAGCAGGAGCATCTACAAGCAAAAATCTGAGGATCAACAGGCCTGAGTAATTCTGAGTTAACCAAAAATAATATGCATGTGTGTTACCTTAATACTTTTGAGGCATATATAATCACGTGCAAAAGTCTTTACTGCTCATCTCTTCATATTTTAAGAGGAAAATTAGAAATACATGAAATGCAAAAATAGAGTATGAGGCAAAAACATAGTTTGCACAGTTCTAATGAGCTTGAACGTCAATATTTGGTATGACCACCTGATCTCTCTGAGCCAAGGTTTCTTGTAATTTTGTTTAATCAGTCTTCAGGAATAGTTCTCCAGGCTTCTTTAAGGACATTCAAAGCTTTTCTTTGGATGTTGGCTGCCTTTTGTTCTGTTATCTATCGACATGATCCCACACTGCTTCAATAATGTTGACCTCTGGGCTCTGGGGAGGCCAATCCATGACTGATAGTGTTTCATTGTGTGTCTGTGTGTCTTTGGTTTTTTGTTTTTTTTTGTCCATCCAAGTACGCTTGTACTGCATTGGCAGTGTGTTCTGGATCATTGTCATGCTGAAAAATGAAGCTGCTGCCAAGTTTTTTTCCAGATCGTATTGCATTGTAGATCAAAATCTGATTGTACTTTTCTGCATTCATAATTCCATCAGTTTTGACAAGATCTTCAACATCATTGGCTTAAATTGACCCCAGACTGGGGCAGAGCCTCTGCTGTATTTTACAGATAGAAAGTTTTGGCCAGTTGCTCTTTGGGAGTCACCTTGCTGGTGCAAAAATGCTATAAGCTGTGTTATCTTTGGCATTTTTTTAGAATCAACTGTAGGCACAGCTCTGGTTCATCCCTGGAGTTAGGGTTGTGAATGAATCGTAGGTCTGTGTTTAGTGAAAAAGCAGCCAGTGTCTAAAGAAAAGCTCTGAAAGACTTTCTGATAACCTGTACAAGAAAGTCTGTCTCCTTGGAAGCAAAATTTATAGAAATGAGTGGTCTCTCAAAACTTGCATAGTACTTTATTATTCAAAAACAGTCTTCTTTTTTTTTTTTTTACGCACGTTGACTCCTTTATTATTGTTAGGAAACAAACTAAAAAACACGGCATACTCTTTAGTGACTGCCATTATTCAGTGTGTCTTTGCTGAGCTATTTCTTTCTGAGTCTCGCAGTATTGTTAGGTAAATACGCCTTTATAGGATTATTTCTCCTTAACTCCTATCATTAATCTAAGAGTTATATGATCGATACATGTATGTAGTTATCTGCTGCCCTCCAGTGGTTACATGGAAACTAAAGTCATTTTCCTAATTTTGCAACAGCTGAAAGTTTAAAACAAAGATATGAGAACTACAAAAGCAGCAGTAGCATTTTAGGGCCAACCCCCCTCCCCGTCTCGGTTTATTTTCTATGCATTGCATCGTTTCAGTATATTTTCATCGATTACTGAAGCGCTATGTCGGACTTGTTTACACCGGAAGTCACGTGAGCACACCTACCGGTGACTCCATGGCAACCGCTTGAGTTAACATAGATAATGGCAGAGATGATCTGTACTAAGAAATAATTTTTGCAGAAAATGTGGGAAGGTACGGCCTGATCTGTTTGACCCTGTGGTGAAACAGAAAAACAAAGGTTCACGTGTTCACTGTGTCTTTGTAGAGTTTGAGGCCGAACAGCACAGCGGTCCCAGCCCTGCGTGGACAGAGGCCAGCTCTGTGAGCACCCAGCTCTCCCGGCACAGCGTAAGTACACACAGACGACGTGATGTGTGCAAATACAAATCTGTGGGATTTCATCTGGATCCTGTGTCAGCCTCGTTTGAGATAACTGGGCCAGCTGGGTATTCAAATGCAAAACACTAACACATACATGTGATGTGTAAATTACAGCTGCCCTGAGACAAAATGTGAACCTAACTGATGGGGGTTTATAAATATTGCTTGAAGTGCAAAATAGCTCCTCCATTTTTATATGGTTTATAACAGAAAACTATAAAATAAATTATTTTTTAAACTATTTTTGAAGTTTAAATTGTTCATGAAAGTTGAATGATTGCTTTGGTTAGGTACTTATGGATGATCTTCTCAGAGACTTTGAGCCTGATGTTTGCTGTGCTCTCCCTGGATACTCTGCATTAGAAGGACCTCATCCTTCACGGCAGAATCGCCCCCCAACTGCTGAAACTACACCTTTTCCCCAAGTCCCTGAAAGTAAGATACATAGCTGCTCTCCCTGTAATGTGAAACTGTAAGTATTAATACATATTTGCCATCATTATAATTCTGTCTTTAAAATATTGTGCTTGTGTCAGATCCTGTCACGCGTTTCTTGGAGAAGAAAGTGTTTCCAGTGTTGGTACCTGGACTGGAGGCTTTGCTAAGAGAAGCCCAGAAAAATGGCTGCTTTAAGGTCTAAGTGTCTTTAATAAAAATCAATTGTAATCCTACAATTGGACCTCTGAGAAATCAGAAATTAATCAAGGATAAAAATCAACCACTAAAATATTTTTTTTCTGTTCAGGAAGTAAATAACCATAATTTGACATCTTAATCAAAAGCTAATAATTAATTTTATTGTTTTTTTTCTGCTTTTCTTTAGGAAAATGGTAAATTTGAAAGTTCACAGATAACAACAATAATATTTTAATATTTAAGAGTAATTAGTTTAGTGCATCTGTGCCATGAACCTGACATTGGGCGGTAGTCTGATCAATTTAAATGCTGTACAGGAATAATTAGCCAGTAGAGGGATCTAAAAAACAATTCAGTGCTGACAGACACCAAAATGGGAGCTTTGTTGTTTTAACGCTTGTACATTTTGCTGCTTTATAGTCAAGGGAGATGCTGAATGTAGGGCAGTCTCTTTTTTATTTCAGAGGAAAATAACAGCGTTTAACCCATGTGACTTTCTGACTGAGTGGCTCTACAAGTAAGAGTCCTCCTACACACACCTCACTCTGCACTCTGTAGTACTACCCTCACCTCACCACATAGATTCTCTCTGATGTCACATTGAAAGTGCTGTGTATGTGAAACACTGCACGTTTCACGTTTTTCATCCTTCCTCAGCCATAACCCTCGCAGGAGTGGACAGGAACCAGTGAGCTTTCATGACATCCCCTTTGTCAAGGACTGGCTTGGGATGCAGTGAGTATCTCTTCAGTTTGGACACCATGGTTATTATAGCTAACAAAGACGAAACTAAAACTGGGTGTGAAAAAACATTTTAGTAAACGAGAATAAAATAAAAATGCTAGAAGTTGCAAAACTGACTAAAATAGAATAAACATTTCAAGGGAATATTCTTAGCTTTAGTATTTGTAAAATAACGTGAAATTTTCATAACATGTACTGAAGTTATTGTACAAAAACATACAGTGTACAGTTTTTAATCCAGTGTCTGTAGCAGAGGTGTCCAACATAAGGCCCGAGGGCCAGAATCAGCCCTCCAAAGACTTCAATCTGGCCCAATGGGCAATTCTAGAAAATGTGAAGGTGAGCATAAATTTAGGACTTTTAATTCTATCTTCCAACGTTTTGCAGCATGATAAAGAGCTCCCCCATGGCCAATCTTACAACACCACGTTTCACTGGTTTGGCCCACTTTAAAATCAAAGTGGGATGTAATGGGCCCACGATGTAAAATATGTTTGACATCTATGGTTTATAGCACAACGCAACTATAAGCTATGACACACACACACACACACACAAAAACTCCATGTACGCTCTCCTTTCTTGTCTCATCACTCTTTCTTTTCCATTTCCTTCCATCCTCCAGTCCCAGGCCGCCCACTCCTCTGTTTCTGCGGCTCACTGAGTGCGAGGCTGCTCTGCTCATCCAGGCTTTCTGGAGAGGATACAAGGTATGTTGGACATGACTGGAAGCTGAGTGCTTTTTACAGGCTTTCTGTCCCAACATTTAGAAAAAGGGCTGGGGTTTGCAGAATGACAGGTCTGAAAAGCACCAAAAAGTGTGAAAAAATAAACAGGAAACCTAAACTTTAAGAAACGAGGGACGTTTTATGGAATGAAGAGGTTGCATTGCATAGTCTTGGATGCATTTTACATTTCACTGACACACAACTTTAGCTTTGCCTGCTTGACCAACTTCACAAACTCATCAAAGAATTCACAGTGTGGACATAAGATAACACTTTGAAGAAGAAAGTGTGTAGGAGTCCGGCAATCATCCCACAAGAGCACAACGACCCTGTGTGTGTGCGTGTCTGTTAGGCTACAATAGGCTCCCGCTAAGCGTGCATCGGCCAACAGTCTAGTTGTTGTCAGTCTTGTTGTATAATCCCATCCCCTTAAAGAGCCCCCTCTTCCACAGGGGCTGCAGTTTCATTCAGCAGCTTGATTATGTCATCAGTGATGCCAGGCTTTAAATCCCTCCTGTGTGGGTGTTGTGGTCTGAAGCACTCTGTGCTGTGATATAAATAGATATGCACAGACACTTCCAGAGGCAAACAGCAGCATCTCTCTCTGTCACTCTTTCTCCCTCACACACACGCACGCACGCACACACAGATAAACACCAGCTCCTGTGGTGTAAGGATAAGCAAGGGTCATGTTTTGTTTGTCTTGACAGAACCTCTTCTTTTGTGCGTTTCTTATCCGAAGTGCTTGTGGGAGGATTCAGCCTTAGTGTGGCTGCACAAACCACTGAGAGGAAAAGATGCCAGCTGCACCGACGTGGACAATTGCATTACATTTGAATGATTTGAAAATGTGCTTGCACATGTGGGCCTGAAGATAAAAGTGTGGATGCGGGCATAAAAAAAGATGGATCGAATGTGTGTCGTGAACTGCTGGGGCACCAGCAGAGGGCAGCACTCCCTCTTATTTGCCTTTTTTATTTTCTCCATGAACAACAAAATATAATTGATCTCTGCCCACATGTGGTGGCAGCAGTGAGCCAGCTGTCTGTCACTCCTTGCTGTATGTTTATCCTGAAATAAGAGGTTCAGCAGGGCCACTGATAGGACTGCAGCTGAACACCCCAAGGGATTCAGGGAAAGAGAGAGAGAGAGTGGGTAGAGACAGAGTGAGGGAATGGGAGGATTATGAGGAAGGATGATGGTTGGTCTATGTTTGGAACACTTTCGCATGGATGGCAAACGGGAGGAAAGAGGCGAGCTGATGTTGCAAAGTGGTGTCAGAGTAGGAAGATGCAGTTCTTCTAGGGGGTGGGAAAAGGGAGAGAGATGCAGCACAATCAGGGTCTGCAGCTGAGCGTTGGCCTCTTGGAAGACGCCTCTAGGATCATGACTTATTTAGGCTACATGAAGCGGAGCAGAATTTTTGTTTGGTCCTGACAGGCACTGTAGTGTGTTTCGACTGCTCTCACCTTGACTTGAGAAAAACGGCAGTTAACAGCGGAGTGGGCAGCAGAGGAGGGACGAGCACGTCAGCACAAACCGAGTGAACTGTAAAGCACCAGTGCCTTGTTAAACTTCTACTGGGATCATTAAACATAACTATTACAGAATTATTCTTACACCAGCGTGCAATCAAGATGTCGTAGCTCACAAATCTAATTTCTAAGTAAAGAATTCCAAGGAATGTTTCACTCAAATCTGCCTCTCTGTCTGATTTTATGTGCTTGAGGATAGTTTATTAGAGCATAATAGGATTGTGGGATTTTCCTGTAATATATAGTCAGTATAAGATCAGTGCACTCTGTTCACTTCACCCCCATCTGCCTCCACACGCACCCCATTCCCCCCCTCACACTTACACCCTCGGCTGTTATATAACCAGCTTGACGCAGCGCTGACTGCAGAGGGTGTGTGTGTGTGTGTGCGTGTGTGCGTGAGTGTTCTGGTAAGAAAGACAGACAGACTGAAGACTAGGAAGGGGCATGAGAGTATTTTCGTAGAGTGGAATTTTATCCCTCCATTATTAATCTCTTTCATCAAAACGCTGAGGGCTGAAGCAGAGCAGTGCTGGAGTGCACACAGACGCACACACAAACACACATAGACACAGATGCAAACTCATGACCCAGACAGTGCGTTTGTCTTTTGTTTCACTCACGTATAACTGTTAAGAGCTCCTAGGTCTAAACATATTATATAATCTTCTTTACACCGTGTACCTTAACCTAACTATAATCCATTCATCCATGCCTGCTACTTTAATGCACACTGATGTGCAAGCATGGACACATACAGTCTCCTCTGATCACTAAGACTTCTCAGGATTATTCAGCTGAGCTAGAGTAGTGTGGCTGTAGTGTAATAAATTCCCATTGCAATTAGACTGTCAATATTAGTGGGTTGTGGTCTGGTAGCTTTGCCCTTTATCATCATCACTGCCATTTCCACTGGCTCCAGTTGCAGATTTATTTATGTGGCTGGCCTTATCTCAGCTGCAGCGCACCTTTTATCTGACTGGGAAAAAAAAAAAAATCAAACCTAAGTCAGTTTTTTGGGGGGAGGGGGAGGGTCCTTTTTCTGTAGTGAAAACTTGAAACAAATACCATCAGTTGATTTCCACTGGAGAGTTTGGTAGATGAAAAGTCTGATACAACCACACACAGTATAAAACAAGGAGTAGCCACCGTGACATCACCTGTCCTATTTTGAAACTTCGAAGTGTTTTCACTGTCATGATTTTGTTGTTTTGAAACCAGATGTGATAAGCGTTGGCCAGAGCTGACCGTGAAATTCGGCATTCATTGGCTAACTAATTGTCAGCCCTATCCTGTTACCCAATGAGCACCTCCTGGATAAATCTGGTTTTGTGACACTTAGAATGGCTAAAATGTAAAAAGTAAACTTGATGTTTTCTAGTGAAGGGTGATGTAAGGCAGTTAGTTAGCTAGCTGCAAACAGCCAGAATACTTCTAGCTTTGTCCAGTCCAAGACAGCGTTGGTGTCATTATGCAGTGTATACACTGTACCACGTATATGACATATAGTAGGCTTTATACAACTTTGCAACCAAACAGTGAAAAACGTTCTTTCTTGTGCATGTTTCAACACTGTTTTAGCCGATGCTAACTCCGTATGCAGAGTGTGAACACATGCAGCATGGGTGGTTTTATTAACAATTGATGATGTCATCTTAAAAACTTTTTTAAAAGGCTCATACATCTTTTTTCTCACTGATACTTTCTTTTTTACATTCCTCATGCATTAATTTTTGTCTGCTTCCAGAATGTGTCGTTTTTCCTACTCTACTTTTCCTCTCCTATCTGTCACCTCTATCCCCAGCCGGCAGCTGGTCGTGGTCGATGGCTGCCACTTCCTGAGCCTGGTTCTGCCTGAGGTCTCTGCTTGTGAAAATGGAGTGCTACTTTTCAAAAGTGTTTTCTCTCTATTTCTCTCTTGGGTCTTGACATTTTTATACAAAGTGCTTTGAGGTGACTGTTGTTGTAAATTGGCACCACATAAGTAGAATTAATTCAACAGAATAGCAAAAATCTTGGGTTTCATCGGCGTTCTTTCTCATAGGCCTTTTAATAGACCTTTCCTTCCTTCTTGTACTGCAGCTCCAGATATTAAGAAATGGGGCACTGCAAGTGCTGAGTTGTATTCCTCCTGACATAAACGAATAGAGCTGGTTGAAAGAAACACACACATATATGTGCGCACACACACACACACACACACACACACACACACACACACACACACACACACACACACACACACACACACACACATTTGCCCCTCCCCAGAGTACTGCATAGTCAACAGTAGAAGTAGGTCTATGATTCCAGTTCAATGGTCCAAGGGCAGCAATAGATGAATGGTTTTAAATGTGGTTCGCTGTTAAGTCAATTTGATGTACCACGTGCAGTGACACTCATGCAGAAGATATGTCTCAGGCTTGGTCCTTGCTTACCCTCCTGTAAATGGGATGATGTCTCATATTTTCACTTGTGCATTTATCTGTGCCTACATTTGTCTTACTTCTTATTTAAATGTAAGTATTTTTTACCTTTAGGACAGTAGGGTGGCAGTGCAACTGCTTATTGTGACTCAGTCTACAGGGGCATGAATACAGGCCACAGGTCACTGGGCTGGTTAAGCCTTGAAGGAAGCTGTGGTGAACACAAAGATGATGGATGGGTGGAGTGTGAAGGGAAAATAAAGCAGACTGTGGCTGTGTCTTTATGCACTTGGTCGTGCAGCCACTTCCCCGGGTGAGGAGCTCAGTCTCACAGTCAGCTTTACACTGGAAAGGAATGCAGCTTGAAAGGCTGAGTTACGAGACTGCAACGTGTGCGTGCACACCATAATGTTGTATGCAATTGTGGATAATGTGGTGTGTGATAACAGTGGCCCTTGCAGTGTCTCGGTAATTTTTCTAATCACTCTAATCCCAGCCTTCATGCAAACATACAGCATGAGAGGACGGAGTCACATGCACACAAAACCAGGCTCTGCCACGTGAGCAGTGCATCAGCACGTATGATTATATCAAGAAGATAATGCGTTAGCGAAGTTTCACTAAGAATTCAAATGAGTATAAATAACTGTGAAAAACGATGAAGTTGAGATGCATATATTCTAACACGCAGTACAAGTAAAACATCAAAATTCTTAACCAGGCTTCGTGCCCAGGGTCAAAATAACTTAGCCCTGCAAATCAGCTGTGCTGATGCACACAGACAGGCTTCAGAAAACTCAGGCGCACACGCACACACACACACACACACACAACTCAGCCCTTTGTCTCCTGCTGTCATACACAAGCTGTCAGCATCCTGCAGAAAGCTAGTGTATTCATAAAGTCAGCTTTCCAAGAACTGACTTTGATTTTTGCTCCATTTCCATCATTTCTGAGAAGCTGACAGCATCAGAAGCAGAAAGGGAGAATACAAGATTTATGGAGGACATCAGTGAAGAGTGACAGAGAAGAAATGGCACACAGACATAAATAAAGCACACAAGCGATGGTGAGCAAACACAACAGACTTAACCACCCCTCCTCCCTCTGACCCTCACCCCTCATTTCCATTTCTATGGTTTGCTCCCATCAGCAGAGAGGCTGCTGCAGCACTGTGACACCCCGTGAATGAACTATTGGAGCGCTCTAGTTTTACCCATTCCTAAACCTATCACCAGGCTTATATAACAGACCCACTTTTGTACAATAGCAACACTTTTGTTGCCACATAACCAGGCACTTAGGAGAAAGTTGGGGTTGAATGGAGCAGAGTGAAAGGAGACTGGTGAGAAGAGAGGTGGGAGAGAATTCCGAGTGAAGAGAGGTGGATGGAGAGGGAAGAAATACTGATGTGTTGGGGAATCAAGGGAGAGTAATGTGTTAGTATGAAAGACAGTATCTGAGGAGAGATCTACCACCCAGGGAAGAAAGAAGCCTGTCAGAGATGGTTGAGTACAAAGAGCATAGAGGAAAGAAAAAGGAGGAGTAGGAGGACTAGTTAGTGGGAGAAGAATAGAAGGAGGAGGGATAAATATGAACAGGAGGTGAAGCCCTTTACAGATATTTTATTCACATTTGCAACATCAAACTTGCTCGGTAATCTTTCAGGAAGTCCTGCAGCACACACACACACACACACACACACACACACACACACACACAC
>NW_024582442.1:112406-145130 GCF_018398535.1 Haplochromis burtoni
ACACACACACACACACACACACACACACACACACACAAAACCAAAAACAACAGCTGCAGTAGTTTCATCCAAGAACAGAAGCATAATTCATACAGCCTGGATTAGGCTGAATCAGGGTTCCTGTGAATCCTTAGAAGCTCTTCATTAATCTCATAGTAAGGCCTAACATTTTAAAAAGCATTAAAATTAATTAATTAATTTAATTTAAAATAGGAAATAGGATTTTATCACTTGCTTGGCTTATTGTTTTCATTTATTTTTGCAGCATGGTGTAGGCAAGATGTGTAAGTTTCAGTATGTGTTTCAACCACAGTGCAATCAGTATTACTGGACCACATATTTGCATGGAGATCTGACCAAATGGCTTACATAAGCAGGTTTTGGCACAATTGATGGAGCCATGAATTCTGCTCTATACCAGAAAATCCTGAAGTAGAATGTCCGGAGTGGCCTAGTCAACGTCCAGAGTTGAATCTGATTGAGATGCTTTGGCATGACTTTAAACAGGCCGTTCATGAAAACCCTCCAATTTGGCTGAATTACAACAATTCCGTAAAGAAAAGTGGGCCAAAATTCCTCCACAGTGAAAAAGACTCTTTGCCAGTTATCGCAAAAGTGTGACTGTAGTTCTTGCTGCCAAGTGTGGCACAACTAGTTTAAGGAGTGGCTTTTTCACAAAAATTCAGGTAGGTTTGGATATTTTTTTTCCAATAATAAATGAAATAATCATTTAAAAAGAACATTTATTTACTTAACCCTCCCTGGAAATGTTCTTAATGTTAGTAACTAAAGCATATACTGTAACAGACTTTCTAAATAACCTTCTTTAAACAGTCCTAACAGCTTACTAACACTGATTAGCTTGTGGCTCAATTAAGTTATTGATGATGTTTGCTCATGTGAATTTATGCATGTGCGCCCTTTGCACGTGTCCTGTGATTGTTATAGATCAGGGCACAGCCAGATGTTCAGGAGATGCGCCAGTGGCAGAAAAAACTGAGAGAGACCCGTGACATTGGCAAAACTGTCAAGCAGTTCTGGGCGAAACAAGAGAAACGAGGTAAGCCCACATACACTTACACACACACACACGCACATGATATCACTGAATGCCAGCCCTCAGGCTTGCTAGTAGCATTATATCTACTACTATCAAATTCTCTTCAGTGCCTGACAAAAGCTGCTGATATTCATACAAAGGTACTAGACTGCATAGACATCAGTCCATACAATATTCAGATTTCCAAAAATAAATACACATACAGTGCGGTGTGTCAGCCTGTGCACAAATAGAGTTTCACACATATAAACGGCTGCAGAGATATTCACGCCAACAGGGCTTTGATTTTTAAAGCTGAAAGACGAGGATTCTGGGAGCGGTGACACACAGAGAGAATGAGGGCAGTGACGGAGAAAGAGAAGCAGACATGGGGAGAAAGTAAGTAATTGAGAGAGAAGATTGCAAATGAAAAAGAGAAAGAAAATGTCTTGAGGGCTCAGGCTATGCTTGTGTGACAGCGACGGCAGATGATGGGGGGGGGGGGGATTCATGTGTGGAAAGAGCGGAGTAACAGAGTGTAGAGGGGAAGGGGATGAAGTCTGAGACGAGGGTAAAGTGATGTGTACGTCTTTGCCTGTGGCGAGTGTGTGTGTCTGTGTGTGCACTGTGCACATATGAAGGACAGGGAAGAGCAGCTGAGAATGCAGACCCATGTCCACTGTGACTGACAAGCATTAGAGTTAAAGGATGATGACTACACGTTGTCTTTGGAAGCTTGCATAAGAACAGAGTGGTACACTGTACAAGCACTTTCTTAAATCCAAGTAGGCTTGCAGGGAAAAAAACACGACTGTTGCAAAGTTCAGCTAAAGAAATTTATTTGTAATAAAGAATAGAAAAAAAAAAGCACACAAACAGAATTATCTGTGGGGGCTTCATAAGAAGCCAAAGAACTTTGGAGAACCTCCAACTTTTTTTTTTCTAACATCACCATACCCTTGATACCTTTGGCTAGTATAATGAAATTCTTATCATCTTTGTGGTTTGTACAAATTAGCATACTGAGCTGAATTCACTGATATAGTCACCAATGAGGATGCCACAATACCAATACAGATACCCAATTTGATACCAAAACAAACTAAGTATACAGTGGACTCAAACAACAACTCCTTTATCAAAAAGTCATTTTAAATAGATGATATGGTCGAGTGTTTATTTCAAATTTTAATGCTGTATTTTTTTTGACAGGACATAGACTGAAATGTCAGGATGGTTGCAGAGTAACCTACTAACATTCCTATGAGGTATAACATGTACCATGTTAAGTAAATCTTAGCTCATTTTGAATTTCATGACAGCAACACATCTTAAAAAATTGGCGATGTCGGGGAAAAAAGACTGGAAAAGTAAGCGGTGCTAAACAAAAACAGCTGGAGGAACATTTTGCAACTAATTAGGTTAATTGGCAGCAGGTCAGTAACAGGAGTGGGTCTAAAAAGAACATATTAGAGAGGCAGAGGTTCTCAGAAGTAAAGTTGGGCAGAGGTTCACCAAAAACTGTTTCTACAAATTGTGGACCAATTTTAGAATAATGTTCCTAAATGTAAAATTGTAAAGACTTCAATCAAGAGAAATCTCTGTGTACAAGGGACAAGGCTGAAAACCAGCATTGGATGCCTGTGATCTTCAGGTCACCCAGGCATTAAAAACAGGCATGATTCTTTGATGGACATGAAAGAAACATTAAAGCTCCATCATCAAAAAAGGAAGCCACATATGAACATGACCCAACAATGCTGCTGTCATCTTTGGACCAAAGCTCATTTAAAATGGACTGAGAAAAAATGGAAAACTGCTCTGTGGTCAGACAAACTGAAATTGGACATTTATTTTGGAACATGGACAGCGCATCCCGTGAACTAAAGATGAGAGGGACCACCCGGCTTAAGACCAGTGCTAAGTTCAAAAACCTGCATCTCTGATGGCATGGGGGTCCCATCAGTGTGTATGGAATTGGCAGCTGGCACATTTGGAAAGGCACCATCAATACTAAACGGTATATACAGGTTTTAGAGCAACACATTCTCCCATTGCATATTTCAGCAAAACAATGCCAAACCACATACTGCCTCTATAACAGCACTGTGCCAGCACTGTAGTAGAAGAAACATGGCCTGCCTGCAGTGCAGACCCAGACCTTTCTTACAAACAACTGGGGGCAGACCACTAAATGCACCATCATCCATGTGTAGCTTTTGCTGTCCTCGCTTCATCTTCTTCAGCATGTGAGCATAGCTAAAAACACCTTTAGGTGCATCCTGCCCCTGCTGATTCCAGAAGTTACTAAAAATGCAAATCAAGTCACATTTTTTTGAATATGCATCAAACAGCAGAGCAGCAATGGTGGCACAATGATCAGAATTCTAGCCTCACAGCAAAAAGGTTCTTGGTTTGAATCTGCAATCTGGTTGGGGTGTTGCATGCAGAGTTGCATGTTCTGCCTGTGTCTTTGTGGGTTATCTCTGGGTACTCTAGCTTATTCCCACACTCAAGGACATACACACTTAGTGCAGTTAGGTTAATTGGCGCTTCCAGATTGAATGTGTGCGAATAGTTGTCTGTCTTTGTGCAGCTAGCGGGGGTAGATTCTTGGTCTTTTTTTAGGGACATTGTATTTATTTTTCCACGCGCCTGCTGGAACGCTGTACCATCATGGTGCATCACAACGAGTTAGCAAGTGGACAGAAAAATCAAAACACATGGCAAAGAACAAAAGATGACTAAAAGAAGCTTCTCTCTACTTTGCATTGTTGCAGCTGTCTACTTTTCCAGCGGGTCCACGTAAATGATTTCAAACATTTCGATAATAAGGATACAGAAGGTGCAACTCCTACATGCACAATAGGACTAATGACACAGTAGGAAAGAAATCCGATTACACCGTGCTTACAGCAGACAGCTCAACAGTAATGTTGTCGTATTGTCTCCCCCTTAGGGAACTGATATATTCAACGAGGCAACACTCATCTTCTACCCACAAATAAATAGGGATGGATGTGTGTCAACATCACACTGTTTGGAGCAATACTGGGAATTGTCTTCTTGAATGAATCCATAAATAATTACAATCTCTACATTTTACTCTGTTTGGTGCTCTAATCTGTGTAATTGCCTGATAATTTACTGCACTTTGTGGTGAACTTTTTATAGATGGGAGGATAAAAATAACCGCCAGATGTAAGCTTTGTAAAATAATAATATATGATAATAATGATAATAATATACGAAAATAGTTTTTAAAAAAGAAACCCTCAAGAAGCAATTACATCTATATTTAATCTATTCTGCTCTTCGCATTTAACCCAGATACAGGAGCATTCACACACTGAGGCGTGCTTCAGCCCATCTGACGGGGGTGTGGCGGTGTGTCATGATAAACACACGCACCCTCTAATAACGCTAGTCATGGTAGTGTTTCAGTTTTTGTCGCTCAGAAACAAAGAACAGTGGCATCATGAGCACAGGTTGTTTCCACAGACGCATTCCACACAACAAAGGCGCTCTCTGCGGCCGACGAACATTCTTCCACGGGCGTGTGACAGCCATGCCACACTGCCACTGCTAACCGCCGCCGCTGCTGCTACTGCTGACCTGACATTCTAGCTGGGGGCCTGGGGATGGGTGTGCATGCGTAAGAGAGTGCATGAGCGTCTGTCCAGACTGTCAGTCTGCATGGAAACCATTTTCCAACCTCTTCAACTGAGTCTACAATGGATGAAAATAGGAGAGAACAAGAAAGACAGAAAGTGACAGAAGTTGCAGTTTGTTTGCCGGCTTCTTCTGTTTTTGTTTTTTTTGGATGTTATAGAAGTCGCCTTCCTGCACTGTGACACATAAATGACCCATGTTTGGTGCACTTGCAGAGTTAAAAAGAGAGCGAGAAATTATTTAGGGAAGCTCCCCTCCCAACTGTACGCTCATTCTTTAAGTCCCACAACAGCTGTGCTCCTCTCATTTGACCCGAGAAAGCCGGCGTACAATACCTCCTCTGCCGCTTCATAGTCTGAAATCAGAATTAGTCAGAGATGGAGAGAAAAACAATGAGGCAAAGAGCAAAGAACATGCACACACTGATATGTCAAAAGGTCACATCGCACTAGACAGGTGCAGCTCTCAGCAGTTCATAAATCACCTCGACTGTCCTTGACTGGTGCTTGTTTACCGTCAGTTTAAGCCCTGTTAAAACAGCTTGTGACATCATGTGGTTGGTGACATTGTTTTGAATAGATCAACATGAAATGAAGTAGCAACAGAAATCTGTTAATTGTTTTGGCCTTCTCCCTTGTTTTGTTTTGTTTGGTTTGGTTTTCTTCACCCCCCATGCCAAACTACAGCTTTTTAAAAGATAAGTCATGGGATCTGAATCAGGGAAATGATTCTCAGATGATAAAACAAAAAAATACTGAAGGGCTCCATCACTGCATATTTGGATTCTCTATATGTACAGATGCACTTTGAAATCTTAAAAAAAAAAAAAAAAAGTTATTTTTTTTCCAAAACCGCAATTCCATCACACTTTTTCAATAATTAGCTTGTAAATAAAGCAGTTCAATTCAATTCCATTTTATTTATACAGCACCGAATCACAGTGTCACCTCAAAGCACCTCAAAGCACTTTATATTGTAAGGTAGACCCTACAATAATACTACAGAGAAAACCCCAACAATCATATGATCCTCTATGTGCAGGCTCTTTGGTGACAGTGGGAAGGAAAAACTCCCTTTTAACAGGAAGAACCAGGCTCAGGGAGGGGTGGCCATCTGCCATGACCGGTTGGAGTGAGGGGCAAACGATACCGTATTTTGCACTCCATGACAGCCTCTTGGGTAGCACTTGATAATAATGTCATACTATTAGGCATTAGTAAGGTATTAGCGAGTGCTTAATTCATCATTTATATATCATTAGTCCTCCTTAGTTTGACATTTATAAATACAGATGTGTTTATCCATCTGTTACTCTTACACTGTGTACAGCTATCACTGCTAGTAATTATCCTAATTTTAGTCATAATGATATATCTATATTTATAAATGGCATACTGAAGAGTAGTAATGCTATATAAATGATAAATTAAGCAACTACACATACCTTACTAATACGTTAATAATGCTTCATAGCATTATTTGTTATAAAGTGATACCGGCTTTTGTTTTTCATAGATATGCTTACTTTAACAGTGTCAAAGCTGTCACTCTTTACTGACTGATAACAACAATAGTAGCAGCAGAGGCAACCAGAGTAGCGTTGTAGCTGTGAAAGTGAGAAAGTGTCAGCACTTGTCTCAGTCGTGTTCTGTTCATAATTTTTCAAGTTATTCTGCTTAAAAAACTGCACTTGAAAAGAACTCACTTGATATCATTAAAACCTTTATGCAAGGAACAGATAATTCTGCTAAATTCTTTAAAGGTTAACACATTCAAGATTTTTTAACCTGTTATTTAAATGAGCTAATCTGTCAAATTCCTAAAAGATTGTAAGGATCTTTTTTGCCTGGAAAACATATCCGAACATCTCTTGTTTGTCTCCAGTGGGTTCGGCTATGACAGATCTTCCAGAAAGCCCCCAGCCTGGAAACAATGTGTCCATCCAGGTGGTTTCCCCCACTCCCCAGAGCACCGCGGTCCACACACCCACCACCCATATGAGCCCACAGCCTGGTGAGTGGCTCAGACCCAGCCTGCACGTCAAGGAAGAAGTAGCCTCTACATGTCTGACTAATTTCCTGTCTGTGTCCAACAAACTAATCGCAGGGTCTCCATCGCTACTAGGAACTCACAACCTGAGCTACCCTGGTGGGACTTGGTAACTGGAATCATTAGCCTTGTGTAAAAGCTTTTTTTCTGCTGTTTAAACACTATTAAACTCTGTTAGGCTGATGTCAAATTGACCTAAAGTGATCAGTCAAACAAGCCCTGTTTAAGGAAAAAAAAGAAAAGAATAAAAAAGATGCCTGTAACCAATTTGATATGGCCAGGCCAGGATTTATGGTCTGAGATCCGTGTCTAATTAGTTTATTGCTTTCATTGCCTTTTTGATGGATCACTTCCCTTCACGAGTCTCACCCAGCCAATGAACACCATATAGCACGGTTCACATATTATACTGTCAGGAGTGAAACCTCTTGTAACGGGCGTCATAATTTCTCTCTCCGCACCTCTGGATGACAGCTCAGTGGAAGATAACCATATTTCCTTGATCTGTCCTTTCCTCTTTCCTTAGCAATAGACATCACTCCACAAAAGAGGTCATAGCATTTCCATTCAAGCCAGAAATTGAGGCCAGAGTCAAAGGTGGCTTGGCACACGGCACACCGCTTTATATCCTGTTTATCAGGAAAGGAAATGACATGTCAGACAGCTGAGAATAAAAGAGAATTGGAAAAACATCACTTAGATCACTGGTTTGTATTTGGCAACTATCTGACAAAAAAACAATAATCTCTAATATTATGCTTAGATTTTTATTACATTAAAGGGTTAAAGTAAATTTGCCCTGTATAACAATACATATGAGAATATGTGCATATATATGTATAGTTATATAATAACACAGCTGAGGAGATTAAAAAATAAAACCCTGTTAATCAGTAAGTCACTTAACATTTCTGCCACAGAAACATGGGATGGCTTGGCTACTCATTACACGCACAACATGAAATAACGCCATAAAAATAGATGTATGAGGTGTATTTAACTTTTGTTTATTCTTACTTAGTAGGAGTATTTTCCTACTGCTGTTTTGGTCTTCTGCCTAATGTGTCGAATAGGCGCACATTTTGCATCATCCCCATTGAGTCTGCCACCTTCAGCTGTTTGTTTTTCTAGCTGTTGGCATTCAAATATTTATCTTGAATCAGCCTCAGAAATCATGAAATTTGATTTGCAAAAATTAAAAGACTGCTGCTCAAGTGACTCTACAGTTCTTCTTCCTGTAAGACTGTCCGGGTTATAGCTGTTTTCTCTTGACTGTGGGTGTCAATTAAAGTGAAAGAATAAAGTGCACTCCTGGCATTTTTCCATCTCGCCACAAACCCAGCGTACCTGAGAGGGTACTGATGGTTGATCTTCTGTTTCATGATGAACTGCTTCTTGACCAAGTGAAGCATACCACCTCAGAGTGAGTCATGGGGAGGGTCATGTATCTCCCTTTGCAGGTATGTGGATGCCTGGAAGACAGCTGCCACTGGGTGAGGAGATAAAACGGCCCATTTAATTCTGGGGACATCTGATAGAGGAGCCAGCTCCATGAAGTCTGGCAGAACTGTACCCGACTGAAACCCGATCACACAGCAGCAGAAGGTAGTGTCGGCATCAAGCTGTCAGAGCATAGACAGATAACAACTGGTTCTGGGTTGTGATTCCAGGCTGATGTGTTAGTTAAAACTTTGTTTACACATTTAAAATGTAAAAACAAAAAGATCTTATGAATGCAATGAATGTATTAAAGAAGCCTATGTCAGACAGACAAATACCCAGAACATGTAGCCCAAAGTTAAACTACAGGCTCATAATTCCATCTTTATCATCAAAGTACAAAGTAGGCATTTATGAAAATGCAATACTGTGCAAAAGACTTGAGCCACCCCTCATTTCTTTATATTTTGCTGGGAAAATGGGAAGTAGATTCTATGATTTTATTGAAATCTGTGCAGGATAGGGGTGAGCATGAAAGTCAGTGTTTTATAAAACCCCCTTTATTCTTCAACACATTGAAGAATCATCTCTGTGAAGATGACCCCACACTGCTTCAACAAAGTTGTTCTGGAGAGGCTAATCCATGACGGACTGTGTTCCACAATGCTTTTCTATTTGTATGGTTTTACTGCACTGGCATTGTGTTTGGGATCATTGTCATGCTAAAAAATGTAGCTGCTGCCAATCAGATGCTTTCCACATAGCATAGCAGATTTTTGTAGCTCAAAATCTGATGGAACTTTATTTTTCTGATGAGGCTTTGGTGAATGGTAGATGGATCAAGGGTCAGATGCATTGCTCACATGTGAGGTCTTTGCTGGATTTTTTCCTATCCACTCCAGTTTTCTCATTTTTTTTGAGGACACACTACAAACTACTGGGATATGCCAAATGTTCAGCTAACAGCTCTTTGTAAGTCACCTTGTTGGTTGATATTTTATGCCAGTCAAACTGTGTTGTCTTTGCATTTTTTCTAGATTCAAGTAAAGAAATTTAAACTAATTATGTGTTTTTGCAATAGTAACAAAGTGCCTAAAGATGCCTAAAGAAATTGTAAAATAATTCTTTGTGAAGTTGTCTGTTATGTATAGACAAACCTCTGGTTCATCCTTTGAGTTAGGTGCCTTTTGTAATGCTTAATTACTTGTAGGTTGAGTTAAGTAGCTTAACAAACAAAAACAAACAACAACAAAAAAATTCCTCTGAAAATGGTTAGGTACAAGGACTGGACTAAATGAGTGAAAAACCAACCAGTGTCCAAAGAAGAACTTGGAGAATTATTGCTCAAGACAATTTTAAAATATTACAAGAAAGTAGCTTCCTGGAAGCAAAATGTAAAGAATTCAAGGGGTGATTCAAGAATTTGCTACAGATATTAGTGAACATTTTTTGTCAAGAGTCTGATTGGGTAGTTTATCTGTTAAAGATGGAATCTGTATGCCTACTAGCTTAATTAGCATAAAGACTATGCTAATTCTTTATGCTAGCCTGTCCATGTTCAAAGGTAACAAAAAACATGCTTAAAGCTTACAATTGAACATGTTGCATCTCATTAAATTACTTCACATGAATACGTTTTTGTTCAGGCTAATGGTTTCATCCTTTTTGCGCATGTTTGTGCTAAGCTAAGCTAGGCTAACCAACTGCTTTAGGTTACAGAATGAGAAGCAAAAACATTCAATGACTCAATGGTTTATCTGTATGGACAGAAACGTTGCGAAGGTTTGACAAAAATGGGAAAAGCACATGCAGTTTTTTATTCTTCCATAATACCTGGCTGTTATTGTTACCATGTGTCATCAGGAAAAAAACACAACATCCAATTAAAAGTTAACTACAAATATGACACCTTTATTTAACTTTTTTTGTCCTGAATTGGTTACAGAAACAAGAGAGTTAACTGTTGGGGTTTTTTTTGTCTTTTTCTAACCAGGGGAATCAAGTTCTATACATAGGCATGCTGCGTCACTGCACAGTCATAGCTGTGAAAACCAATATTACCCCTGTCAGCTGCCCCACTGGAGCAGTCTGAAGGCAAGACAAATCAGGAGAGTACAGGCAAGGACATGTCAACCCCAGGGAGTAAGGGTTTTCAAATGGGCTACCCAGGGACGACAAACTTAACATAGAAGTTGTGTGCAAAATCTCACCACAGTCTATTTGATTTTAAACACAGACAATATCAGTCGGACGATTCTCCTTTTTTTGTACTTTTTTTTTTTACCCTCAACTCTTTAAACTAACAGAGGAAGTTATTATTAGGTCCAGTGATGATGGCATTTTGTTCCTTTTGGGGAATCATACTGCTTTGGACCATTTCCCTTTGTTTCTCAAGAACCAGCTCGCACAGACATTAAGTGTGTCATCTGATATACACTGAAAGTATGATTGTTGCCACATGACCTTTTACATAAATAGTTAGTATTCAAAAGTAGGTCTGAGAAAGGTCATATATGTAGAAATGGTGATAAGCATGCACAGATAGGTAGTTGACGAGTGCAAAGTCTACAAAGTCACATCATGTTATTCTTTTTTTTTTTATGTACTCCACATAGAGTGAAAACATCACAAGAATTAAAACCTCCCTCCCCCTCAGCTCTGAGTGCTGATACTCAGGAGCTTTGTTTCTTTGCTGCTGACCATCTAAAACCCTGAGGACAGTTCTTCTTGCATGGATATGAGGCTTGTAGCCTGTTTCAGACCAGGCCTGCCCAAACAGAGCCTGGTATAACAGGACAAGCTGTCTTTGGGCATGAAGCTGGCCTGCAAGTAGCAGTCCTATTTTAGAATAGCCAGTGTGTAAGACATAAACATACAGCAGTAGTCAAGGATTGACCCCTTGTCTTTTCTTAGTAAGATCAGGGGCCAGCGCACTGACTATTGGTGGGCTTGAGCCCTGCCTGCTTTGCATTTTCTTTTTTTTTATAGCTATCCCTAATATATCACAGACTAAGTCATGATTTACTGCATGAAGTGGCAAAATTATCAATAGGCATTGTTGTCTTTTTGAAAATTTGAACATAATCACGTTTGCATCCCCGTAACAACAAAGTGTGGGAGGTACAACCAACATAAATCCTGATAATTGACAACTCACATTTTTTCCTTAATCAAACAAACAAAAAAATTCAAAATGAAATAAAATAAAAGCACATCTAGTGTTGGCGAAACATTTCCAAAATGCTATAGTTTAAAAAATAAAAGCATAATGTAACAAACAGGCAAATGTATAAACACAAAGCAAACCAGTTAAAAAAAGAAGATAAAATCAGTTTGCAGTGGTCAGTCAGTTCTCCAATGAATCACTGATATCTAAACTCAGCCTACAGTTAAAAAAAAAGGGGGGAAAAAAGGTAAACAAGCAAGCAAAGCTTTACAGCACTACTATGTACACAGCTCCTCGGGTGAAAGAGAGAGCTGGTGCCATGATGAAGGGAAAGGGCGTGAAACAGAGACTCCAGTGAAACAAGAGTCCTTCTTGGCACAGAGACTTGAGCTATAGCTGTCCACAGAAAGAGTCTGGAGGAGGAGAGGAAGGAGGAGGAAGAGACGCTCCACCAGAAAAAAAGAAAACAGAAATGAAGACAACGACATAGAGAAGAGGAACATGGATACAAACGGACAGACGTGGGAGCCATTTTCTCATACAGATTGGAGGCTGAGTGAAGGAAGTCTCAGAGATTTCACTGTCACACAGACTTCCCTTTGGGCCCGTCTCGTGCTATCTCATTCCTACTCACCGCCACCCTCCTCCTCCTCCTTTTCCATTTGATCCCCCTCTTTCTACCTTGCACTGTTAATCTGATCTTTCTGAGGCTCTAGGATATCTCCAAACACCAGCCACAGCTCTAAATATAGTCTTGTCACTCACAGCTTGACTACTGTATCAATATAAGTGTTGTTTTTGTAGTTCCGTGCCTCACTGGAGGGTCGAGGAATATTTAGCACCAGAAATGTACCTGGACTTCGATTTCTTTTTTTTTCTCCCCTGTCGACACTCGTGAAATCACAACACTCACGTACGCACACACAAACACAAATACAGGAACCGAGAACGGGAGACCATTTCATTTCCTCGCTCCGTTTCTTGCTGATATAAAGTGACAGTTTCTCCTGGCTGCTTCAAAACGCCAGTGGCTCTGGAGATGTGGGTGTGTACAGCAGTCTGACCTCGATTCATTAAGCGGCGCCTCTCCCCCCCACCCCCTCGCCCGGTCATGACTGACGTTCCCTTTGTCCAATCATAATCCGCTCTGCTTTATCGTACATCTAAAAGCGGTTTGTGGGCAGCGCTGTTCAGGTGCAGCTGTGGTCATTGGGGAAACTTCCTTTCCAGTCACAGTTCAGGCTTCAGAGTTTGTGTTTGCAAAGTGTCCATGCAGGTGGGAGGATGGCGGAAGGTGAGAAGAGTTATGTGTTTTATTCACAGATGGTTCTGATCGCAACCCTAACCCTAACAGAGGTGAGAGAGAGGGAGGAGACAGGTCTGGGGTGTTGAGAGTTGTCGGGTGGGGGGTAACAGTCTGGAGAGGAAAGGTTTGCTGGAGTGTTATAGGGACCACACACATACACACACACACACACACACACACACTTTCCTCTTATATGCTGTACATTCACACCTACAGAGGCAGGGTTATTTTAGGAGGGCTCTGCTCAACTTGTACAGTTTGCCCATGTGCTCTGTCTACACCTACGGTGTGGAGGGATGGAGGACAGAGCCAAATGTTTCCACTCGAACGCCTTCATTGTGTGGAGCTGCAGAAAAGACATCCTGCCTGACAGAAAGAGAGAGTGCAGGAAAAAGCAATCTATTTCACAGTTTTCAGGGATGCCTACAATGTTGTAGTGTCACAGGAGATAATGATACCTAAAAAGGAATACTGCATGTCGGCATTTTCAGATCAGTCTTTTTCTTTTCTTTTTTTGCTACTTTCTTTCATATTTCCACTCTTCTAGAAAACCTTCAGCTCTGTCCTCCATATCCTGCTCTCTCTGAATCTCACACACACTCAAACAGTAGTTGATTGGCACACAGTCAGTGTTAAAGTCTGTACACAGAGTGAAAGGTCGATGTAGGCATCCGTGCTTTTAGTCCAGTCCAGCCAGACAGGGAGGTGGGCCCTTCGTCCTGGACCCCCCTCATTCTCCCTCCTCACCCTCTTCATCTCGTCCTTTTTTTTTCCTTTTTAAATCACACAGCCTCTTTCCAAACCTCTCGCTCACCACAGCTGCCTCCCCGTGTAGGTAGGAGGGGCAGAGGGCACCTGTAGGTGAAAAAGTTACGTTTGTTAACCGTCAGCAGTCGAGAAAGCATCTCATTTTTAGATATGCATGTTAATTCACATGGTTACAGGGTCTGCATACGTTCCATTCACACTTTATGTGGACACCTCTCTGTGTTTTAAAACAAAATGCCTATGTTTTTGCCATTGCAGATGTATTTACACACTAAAACCAGTCTATATGAATTCTCTCTTCAGGCTATCGAGCTGCCACAATCCAGGTAAATTGCAAATATCTTATGCCATTCACAGAATTGAAGCTACTTTGGCTTTTTTGCCCTGTTATTGACCTCTCAGGTGACACAGAGACTACGTCCACACTAGCCCGGATAGATTTGAAAACGGCGTTTTCGTCTGAAAACGCTCCGCGTCCACACTAGCGTTTTCAGTCATTTTCACAGAGTTGTGCGTCCACATTGAAACGGCAGAAAACTCTAACATTCCAGTACTGCACATGCATGAAACGCAAGAAGATTCGGCCTGCCTCGTTTCTGTCTGCCGTTTATTTACTTTCGGGCTCGTTGAAACATCGCGGCAAAATGTCGAGGAAAAGCACCGAGTTTTTTAAATTGACTAACAATGAGGTGGAGTTGTTGCTGCGAGTAACACAAAAGTACAAAGTTGCCAAGCGAGTGAGAATTAAAGAATTTGAAGAAAAGCTATTTGGAGCATGTACAGACTGATATTAATCTGTTTTAGGGCTGTCAAAATTGAGAGCAAACAAAACAACTGCTGTATAATGCACTCCGCTATCTTTGTTTAATTGGTCACATGACTGCATCACATGACTAAAATGCGTCATCGTTTTCGAGTGTCCACACTGCAACAGGAAAGCTCCATTTTGAAATGTATGCATTTTTGAGAGGGTTTTGAAAACGCTACGTTTTTCCTTGGGGAAAACGCTACGTTTTTCCTTGGGGAAAACGCTACGTTTTTCCTTGGGGAAAACGCTACGTTTTTCCTTGGGGAAAACGCCGTCTCTGTGTGGACGGGAGGCCAAAACGTAGAGAAAACTATGCATTTTCAAACGAAAACGCATTAGTGTGGACGTAGCCAGAGACTAGCTGTACCCTGAAACCTGAGTGGAAAACCTGCAGGCTGTATTCAGGGCTCCAGAAAAGCTAAAAACTGCATTTCTTTTTCTTGTAAATGCATAATTAATATTCCCTATAAAAATGCTATTTAACTCTTCACCCTTTGAAAACCTACTAGGAGTAACCTTTGAAGCTCTTTTATGAACATCTTTCAGGCCTGCTTGTAGAACAAAATGAGTAGGTGCGCATCAGAAGAAGTTAGCTTGTGCAGCTACCCTTAAACCCCCCCAGAAACTGTTCTAATGGTTGTGAAACCACATCTTTAGTGATCTATCCTGAGGTGTCAGAACTAGTCATTAAGGAAACAGGGGACGTCATTGTGGAAAGTATTAACAAAGATACTGCAGTAAATGATACTGCTCTCTGCCGTAAGGGAACAAATGCAATATTTATCCGTCAAAAAGTATAATGTTTTTATTGATGGAAAATAATGGCTCATATTATTGTATTGCTATTAAATTTTAAAGCCACACGAATCCAATTATAGCAGCTATTATATTTCCCCAAATGCACTGTGGTCAGTTAATAGCCTGGTCTCCAATAATGACCAGCCTCCGGGAAAAAAACAAAGTGCCTGTCATAAAATGTGCATTCCAATAAAAAAAAATAAAAAATCCAACGGTACAATCATATTGTTGCTTTTTGTCATGTTTAATTTGTTGATTCTGATCCATTTCGGTTTGTCATCCATTAATACCAGCCAGATGTCGTCACATATGGTTGCCTACTCCTTCAGATGGTTCACAATAAAACTCTTATTTAGGAATAAAGGGTTTTGGAAAGTGCTGTGTTTTTATCATTGGAGTAACTTAACAGAAAGTGGAGTGGATCTGAAAGTGAGGCTTTATACAAAAATAGTGCTGCAGTGACAAATGGGCGAACATGACTCATCACACAGAGAGAATTAGAAATAAAGCTTTACCTCCAGCACAGGCCACCTTCACATTTAGCCAATGCAACTTAGCTTGCACTTTAGCTAAAGTTACACTTATTTTAAGTGTAAATATGTGGGTTTAAGCAGGAGCTTATTAATTTAGTACAAAGACTGATTTAATGTATTAAAAAAGGCTAAATGTTTCCATGTTTCCACTTTCAGCCTGGCAGATGATTGATATTTACTGTAAAGAATGGAGGGGTATTGATTTTCCTGTTTTACTTGCTGTAAGATGGGGAATGTGCCAGTCTCCTAAAATGTCAAACTGTACTTAGACCATTATCAACCTTGCAATACAATCCTGCAGTTTTCTATTTAATTCTTTGTGCTCGTATTTGTTTTAGTATCCTTTAAAACTGCTGTTAAAGGTTCTTTATTTCATGCTTTCTGCAAATCGGTTCCTTCAGAGCGCCCTGAGCCGGCTGTACAAATAAATGCTGCCTGCCTTTAATGGGGGTGCACAACAACACCATTCATGCAGACTAGTGATATTTTATGCAAAGCAGCTTAAGGAGACGCCTCTCCGTTCCCTTTGTCAGCTCGATCAGCACGCCCAGCTGCAATTTCTAGGAATAGTGACTACAAATGATCTCTGTCAGCAGAGTGTCGTTTCAGCTTTTTAGACTTCTGTAATATGCTAGGTGTTGTTGGGTTTGCTTAATTCATAGCACAGTGGCTGGAAAGCAGTTTACCTGCACCAGCCATGGTGACCATTCATCCTGCACAATGAATCTTGCTGGGTCACCTGACGGTGGCATCATTAAGGGGACAATTGGTATTATATTTTTACACAGACAGCAGAATAAGAAGCAGAAGCTTCCTCACAATCACCCTTACACAGATCAATGTCAGATGAGTGACCATTTGTGACAAATCCGTCCATGCACGTGGAACAAACACAGTCGCTTGAGAGTTTCCAAACACAAACTGAGTACGCACGCACACACTCTCACACCTCTCCCTCATTCTTGTGCAATGACGTATGGTCCAGAACGCACAAATGTGCATGCAGTCTTGTCGGCGTGGTCGAATGAGAGAGCGGCGTGTAAGCGGCGTGTACCTGTGACTGGGAGGATGTACTCACCGCTCCCCCGTTCAGGATCATGGTCATCTCAGTGGGCTGGTAGACGTTGCTGCGGAAAGGAGCGCTTGGCCTGGCACCGGTGTTGCTGCTGTGCTGCCCGGCACCGGCACCGCTCCTCAAGCCTGGCGTGGAAGAGACGGACAGAGATTACTCACCCTGACTCACCACTCAGCTTACTGTCTGGAGGAACCAAAGAAACACTTGCAGAAATGTCCTCCTGCAGTTATTACTAGCCAAGCATACAAATGTTTCCAAGAGTTGCATTAGTCACTTTGGCCTACATTCCTCCTACAAAGCTAAATTACGCCTGTTTGCTCAAAAGTATCAGATTGTGCTGTACCTGCAGTGTTCTCGTCATTATATCCATAGCCCTGGTTCTCCACAAACTGCCTATGAGATAGAGGGGTGTCATCGTCGAAGCTCGTCTCCCTCATCCGCGTTGAGTTCTGGGATGTGTCGAAATAATCCGGGGCAGTGGGTTGGGGTGGGGGTCTCAGGCAGACGTGAGATTCGGGAATGGCATGGAAGATCAGCAGCAGCCAGCCCTGAGCAACCAAAGCAATAGCCAGCGCTGGGTCATCCCACTCTGGAGACCTGCCGAGCCAGTTGTTTCCATACAGATAGAAGCCCACCCAGGCCACCCACAGCAGCAGTGACATCAGGCAGGTGACCAGCAGCCAGATGGCACTGCAGCGCCACTGACGTGTCTTGCCACACAGGGCCAGGGAGGCTGCGGTCAGCGCAGCTAGTAGGAGGGCTAGCACGTAGCTGCATGCCAGTGCGAAGTCCAGAGGAAGATACTGACAGGCAGCTTTTCCTTCCCTCAGCACGGTCAGAAGCAGCCACTCTGCAGCAATGATGCCCTGTACGGCACTCAAACCCAGTGCCAGGCCGGTTAAGGCACAGCCACCAGGGCTGCGACGCTCCCTGCCAAGCCTGCGCAGGCGGACGCCCTGAACCAGCAAGCAGGAGAAGCAAACAGCAAAAAGGAGACCCCATAGGGCCCTGCGAAGAAGACACAGTGACTCATCCCGCTCAATCAGGTAAGCAAAGCTCAGGCCGAACAAGCCAAGGATACCGAGAAGCAGAAGGAGGATAGGTCCCACGCCGCTGCGCTTCTCGCCCTCACTGATGTGGCGTAAACGGCACAGCAGGACTAGGGCGAGTAAGATGGCAGCCAGCACCCCACCGGCGGCCACAGATTCAACGGCCACCCCCCATATGGAGTCCAGGTCACAGAGGAGGGTGTACGGACGCACAAGGCCCCAGCCACAGCCTCTAGGGAGCGGCTCTGGCTCGCTGTTGGCACAGTGAGCAACAGTCAGCAGCAGCAGGAGGAGAACTGGTGGGAACGCCATCTCTGAGAGAAGACAGATAGCGAGATGATGCAGAGGTAAGGGGCAATGAGGGAGAGTGGAGAAAAGTAGGGGAGAGAAAGTCAGTAAGTCATTCTGGTCAATAACATTTGCAAAGCTGTAGAGCTGAGCAGTCACTCCCACAGCAATCATTCCTCTGTGTGACAATAAAGACAATCGGCCACTGCTGTGTTTTAGAGAGGGAACAAAAGACAGTAGTTCGTGCAGGGTGAATGACTGAAGCCTTTCTAACACACACACACACACACGTCCTGTTTCACCAATAATAGCCTTTAGCCAGACCTTTTTTGAACCTTTTTAGAAGTTTTTTAAAGGGTTCATTTCCGAGGTAAATGGCTTCAAATAAAAACAGCAACCCTCCCATGCAATGAAAAATACAAAAGAGCCCTACACAACCTACCTACACAACAACAGAGTTTTTGGGGTGTGATTTGTCTAGTCTTATCCAGCACACTAGCCTTTGGAGTGCAGACAGGGGAGCTGCAGCATCATGCATATTTTTATGAAAAAAACAAGAGAAACAGAGAAAGGAACTACTGTACACTCAGTTTGGCTCACTATCAGGCATCTAAGGGCACCTAGCGACAATCTATTGTAGACAACAGCAACAGAACCTCAAGCACAAGTACAAACATTTGTGTACTTTTGAGAAAAGTGTCCCAGTGAGGGGAAAAACAAAAAAACCCACATAAGCACTCTGCAAAATCAATGCCGTCTCAGTCTCCCTTTTCCTTTATTCATCACAGCTGTCAGCCACACAAACACACATAAAAATACACAATCTTTCATTTCATTGTGGGCTTTGCTGGGATGATCAGCGCTGTCGTTTCACCTGACAAAGCTGTGTGTTTTATGGGAGGTTGATCTGTATTTAAAGGCGCCACAACACCGCGCGCACAAACATATCTTCCTGCCAGGCTGCTGTCACTAAGCTTTCGGGCATTCTTTCCAGGCTGGCTCATGCACGCTGCTCTTTTCTATCCTCTCCATGCTTACAGCTGCACGTTGGATTGTTTATTTCAGAGAACTTTAGTCACAGTGCAAGTCCGCCACGAACGTCTCGCTGTGTCCACGAATAGACAGTGTTTGCATACCACATAGTGAACACTGGATATTTCCAGCTTCATGTCCTCTGTCTCTCTATATCAAGTAAGTTGGGATGAGTCATATGGTTGGGGCGATAGAGGAGAGTACTAGGTTTAAACACACCAGTTATTAAATAGAGCAGACTGGAAGAAGAGAGAAATAGACTCAAGACATTTGGAAAATACGAGGAAGTCTAGTCAATAAGTAGCAGTGTAGCCCCACTTTGGGCTGTACTGTCTTTGTGACATTTCTGACTTTCCTGTAAGGTATGACAGTAAAGAGGAAACCAGCTACAATCAATATTTTTTAACAACATTGCATTAAATAAAAACCATCGCTCATATTCCCATGGAGTCCTGCAGCTCTCTGCTGCTCTATATTGACTTTCAGCTCATTGTTCAGATGTCTGTCTGCCACTTTACCGGTGCCATTTACTTTTAGCTTCTAACAAGAGCTCATTCTAACTCTCCTTTGACAAAAGGACACTCAACAGTAGATTTAAATATAGCAGGTTGACTCTAAACTAATGATTAAGTTGCTTCATAATGGCTGGATGTGTAGATAAGCTCAAATTGACTGCTCACATGTTTGTCACAGCTTAGACCGCAACATTGGACGTGCTCTAAAATCTCAATAAAAACAAGCAGATTTGAAATAATTTAAATGCTGTATTAATACAAATAAATCATCTGAGGCTTAACAGTTCTTGTGTTGCTCCAAATTAATTCAGTGCATTACAGATCTGGACTGTAGGATGGGTCAGGCTAACTGCCTGCGCTCTTTTTTCTCTTATGCAGCCGTGTTGTTCTAACACACGCAGAATGTGTTTGGACATGGATGGGTGGACGTCATATGTCACTTAGTCTTAACAGTGTCTTCTTAGGTGTGCAGGTCACCCGTGACATGTGCACTAATGTACCTCCATACCATCAAGGATGCTGACTTTTGAACTGTGTGCTGATAACAAACCAAGTGGTCTCTCTTCAGTGAGGAGCCAGTGGTTAATCAAGGTCTTGATGGGCGTAGGGGGACAGACAGACACTCTGTCTCTAAAGCTGAGACAGAGAGAAAAAGAGCAGTAGCCCTATGGCATGCGGTTTGCTTGGTGAGTTGTACCAGCACCCACTAGTCAAGGTCTTTTTTTCTAATGGTACAGTTTTACACCACATAGAAAAAATATTTACTGCCCATGCAGTGATTTTTAGTACTGCAGTTTAAATTTAATGAAGTACAGGCTGAGGCCCTAAAGGTCACCACTGTTTTAGTTTTCTGTCTTGTCCTTTGCAGAAAGAGATTTCTCCAGATTCTCTACATCTTTGAATTATATTATAAACTGTAGCTAAGATTGCTTACACATCATTTAAAAAAGACCAATAACACCCATGTTCAAACCTATTTTGCCACAAAAAAGGTCATAAAGATGTAAAAAAAAAAAAAAAAGGATTATTAATCTTCTATAAGAAACTGAAAAACACAATATGTACTGCTTTATAATTCTTCTCCAGACCTTCCTTCTCGCCCTGCCTGCATAGTTGGACCATCCATTTATTTACAAGCTTTTGATGTTTCTTTCTTCATATACATTTAAGATGGATTTTTTAAGAGAGCAGTTGTTTACAAGTTTGCGAAATAGCATTATTTATTTCTCACCCCCCCACCCCCACCCCTGAGGGCATAACAGTGAAAGATGTGTGCATATATATATGTGCGTTGTGCATATTCATGTGTTTCGAGCCCTTTCATGTATCCTTCAGAGATTTACACTCTCCAAAATTCTTCTTCATGCCTCCTCATTAATAAAATTCTTTGCTCCCTCATTTCCTGCTTGTTATTTCCTGTTGTCTCATCCCATCCTTCCTTCCTTGCTGCAGCAGCTCTTAGCCGCTGGTTATTATTGGTCTATATTAACATCAATCAGTGCTTACAGAGGAATGACTCACCAAAACACACACACATAAAAATACAGAGCTGGATCTTTTTGTGCATACACAAACACCTGACATTATCATGCACGCCTCAACGCACAAAAACACTCATGTTTCCTCCTAACATCATCCCGCTTTTTATGCTCCGTCACTAAACTACAGGAACAAGGGAGAGCAGCCAAGGAATTAAAACCTCACTCGCTCATCCTCAAAAAGCCAAGCAGCCTGCTCCTCCTCCTTCTTTTTGTCTTTCTTCCACACATCCTTTGTCACGTTGTAATTACTGGGACATTAACGCTTTGCACTCGAGACAAGTGCACATCACAACAGGACACGGAGGGACTGGAGCTTGTGGCCTGCACACTCGTGACTTTTTGACTCGCTCGCCATCTCGTCACCCCCCTCTCACACAGATGGTTGCTCTGGCTGCTTTTTGAGTGGCTTGGCAGACCGGTAAGCTGCAAAGCTGAAGGATGCGCAGAGAGAATTGCTGCACACATGCACAAGCAGCGAGACGTGCATGTGCAAAATGCTACGCAGAATATGCCGCACACCTACAGACACCTCTTTTTTACTTCAGCTTTACACGAGTGGTTTTAGAAGCGAAACTGTCTGGCCTTTTGGTTTGTGCAGCACAGAGGATGTTGCCGCCGTCTCGCCCTCCCCTCGCTCTCTAGACGTGTTTCTCTCTCTGTCACTCATCACGCAGCCATCTCTGCCCTCCCCTCCATTAAAAAAAAAAATCCTCTATTCTGTTGGATTTTCAATGCCACCGCTCCTCCAGAGCAGCCAGAGCGGCCTCGACTTGCTGTATTTGAAGACGTGCTGTGAAAGATGCACCTCGTACACCTCGACTAGTCCCCCTCTTTTGCTACCCAGTGTCTAATCCCTAATGCACCGTCTTGCTTCCATTTTGGCATCATTTCCCCTTTTCTGCTTGTGCCCCCTCGCGCCTTCCTACTCCACCTCCTCATCCCCCCTGCTTTCCTTTCCTTTTATTTTCACTGTGTATCTTATGTAACTGAGGGAAGGATCCAGCTCCTGCCAGTTCTGCTGCATGGCTGCTGTTTCTCAGGCTTCATCTTCCTCAGTGCCAAGAAGCCTGCTGGCAACCAGAGGTCCATCTTAGTCCCCTTCATTTCCCATCTAGCAGTGTTACATGTGTTGCTTTCGCATAAACATACTGGCATTATCTTCACGCAACATCCAGCTTGGTGGCATTTACTATGGGTGTGTGTGTGTGTGTGTGTGTGTGTGTGTGTGTGTGTGTGTGTGTGTGTGTGAGAAGGCAACACATTGTGACACAACACTGATTGTGGAAAGAATGCAGCATGCAATTCCTTACAGCGCTGCTGTTAAAACGCAACAGGAATACAAGCATGAGAGTGCAAATGTGCAGCACTGCAGTCATTCAGATCTGCCCCAGGCTGGATAGGCAGGGATGGGGGTGGGAGGGGGATAGGGGTTGGGGAAGGGGGGAAAAACAAGCTGTCCTGTACAATTACAAGCTCCAACAATTATCAGACGTAGCTCACGAGCAGATGCTTTCTAATTACCCTTGTGATAATTGGGAGGATTATTACGATTTGACAACCCGCAGTAATTGTCATTTTTTGAGTCTTATGCCGAGAATTTGAATCTGAATGGGGATGAATCTGTGTCTGTACGAGGGCTTAAATGCATAGGTATACATCTGGAAACGCATGGATCCAGCTGTTGAGGTGAGCGGGTCAACTGCACGTCTTGTCCTGCCATCTGCTTGCTGGTGACACCGCTCAATGACGCCAGCATTATCCACCTTTTCTTATAACACTGCATACGTTTACATTATTAGCTGGGGTTATATATATAATATGAACCCAGGCCTGCAGTGGCTTCAGGAATGAAAGCCTGGTCTGAAAGAGCAACTCGTGTTTGTCCCTCTCCACTGATTCATCCTTATAGAATATTATGAAGGTTGCAATTAGATCCTTTCAGGGCCTTTTTTAAAAATAATGATAATGTTGTTTATATAAAAATCTTTGCTACATAATAACTAGCTGACAAGCAAAAAAAAAACAAAAAAACAAATAAAGTCAGGATAGTGCATTGACAAAAATCTATAAATTACTTAAAATACTGACCATTTGAATAACAGGTGTTTATTCCTGTAACTTTTTCAGTTATTAAATGAAGTACATTATAACCAGTTAATATAAGAGTTAGTTTTATTCTATTCTTTCTAAGGACCTAGTGCTGTAGTGTAAAAGTATATTAAGACTGTACATGGTCTACAGATGAAGACATTCTGAGTGAGAGGGCTGGCTCGAACATCTTCTTCCTTCCAGTTTTCATCAACCAGTTTTAGAGGATCTGAGAGGGTTTTAAATTAAACTTGGCTTGGCTGGACTTGGTTTTATTTCCTATAGCGACGAGTCTTCTTTCTCTCTTGAGAACACTTTGACAAGATGACCAGAGACAACCTCTCTACCAGTGCATTTAACCAGAGGTACCCCTGAGCAAGGTACCGTCCCTACACACTGCTCCCCGGGTGCCCAATGGCTGCCCACTGCTTCACTGAGTGAATGGGTTAAATGCAGAGAGCGATTTTCCCCACGGGGACCAATAAAGTACACCTTCTTCCTTCTTCAGAGTCACAGACATTCAATGATGAAAACCGCCAATATGTGGCCAATTTATATGCTGAGTCTCATGCACGAATATATATTTCTATACTTCCAAGTTTTGTACTTCCTGCAAGGCTGCTGAAATAAACAGACCTGAGATCCCAGCGACACAGCAGCAGACATCCTAGAGTTTCCTGTGCATGGATTGGAGACATCTACAGCAGCTTTGATCCTGCAAGTACAGCACGCTTTCTTCATTATTCCGACAAGATTTTTGTCGTAGCCGGTCAACTGTTACCCATTCATGACGCCATTTTTTTGATGAAGGTTTATCATAAACAAATGCGAGGGAATGGATTTGCTGGAAAGCATCCAACCTCCTACTTCACATAAAATAGCCAAAAGTGAATTCCATCATCTGATCTGACTGCGTTTGTCAACAGTCTTGTGACATTTGTGAGCTCGATCATAATCCAGCTGGTAGCAACAGACAAAACAATGGAAATTTAAAGAGAAAAATGAGGGAAGTGATGTGTTATTGCACTGTGATGTACATGTGGGTGCTAAAACAGTGGGAAGAAGTTGGAAAGGCAAAGTTAAGGGAAAAAAAACCCTCAAAGACAACATATATAAACAGGTTTAGGAATAAAAAAAAAAAAACCTGAAAGAAGAGCCTGAAAAGACGTGATACATTTGCCACACCAAGCTCTTGGGTGCCATACTGAAGAATCTGACAGTGTAAGTATTCTCCCAAGACTCTTCAGACATCCCTGGCCACCCTAATTAGGCCTCATTACCATGTGACTGGACTCGCAGCGAGACCATATGCTAATTGACTTGGCAATTAAGACCGCCAGTGTTTATTCTCAACCCTTACTCCCCTCCCTTGACTATCTTGTCTCTCTCCCTCCGACAATAACAACAAGCGTGAGGTGACGGGTCAGATGTGAAGGCATGCCAAACCCCAAAGTGTACCCTGAAACTAGAGCCACGGACATCTGGTGTCACGTGTTCTGCTTCCGTGTGACACGAATGAGCTGCATCCATTATAGATAACTTGATGGGACCCGGGGTGGAGATGAAGGAGGCTGGGGTTGGAGGGTGGGGGTGGTCACAGGGGCCCAGGGAGATCAGATTTGGTTAGAGAGCGTGATAGTGATCAGAGAGGCAAGAGGAAGAAGGAACAGCCGGATATGCGGAGGAAGAATTGGAGCGAGGCTCTTGCCTGGAGCGTGTGTGTGTGTGTGTGTGTGTGTGTGTGTGTGTGTGTGTATGTTGGAAAGGGTGGGAGGTGCATGATCACAAATACACATATAAAAGGAGAAGCAAGGAGTTCCCATGTAAGTGACAAAAATACCTCATTTTATACAGTCAGCTGCTTCATGTGTACATGAAGCTACACACACAAACACACATACACGTTTACAATCATCTGAACACAGCACATATGGCGTCCTCCCAGAGGACAAACTGTAGCTTTATTTTTCCCCAAGAGGATGCTAAGTAACTCATGAATTCACAGTCTGACAATAAACAGCTTCAGCCTGCTGAATATTGATTAATGATAGAAAACAAAGCACTCCAAAACAGGCCAGTGAGCTTACTCGGTACACAATCCTGCACTCAGAGCTCGCGTATCATCTATCTACTGATCAATAAGGAGGGTAATCCATAAACTGGCATCAGTTTCCATGCAAAGATCCTCTTTCTAATTGGGCTCAAGAGGTCATTTAAGTGTGATTTCTTGTCGAGTTAGACATCCTGGGCACTGTGTCCTGTCTGCAAGGCCAGCATGAGAGGTTCAAGTCTACTAGGAGGGACACCCCTGTGTTTTAGCTGGCCAAAGAAGCAGCTTAATGCAAACACAAATTCAGAGAATGCCATTTTCTTCTTTTCCTTTTTTCAGCATCCCCCTCTCTCTTAACAATACGACCACATGGGAGGATCCCTGGGGGCTTCCAGAAGAGTGTGTTTGTTTGAGGGACCAGAAGTAAGGCCATTGTTATCCTGGGGGGTGGGGGGAATGTGTGTGTGATTCCAAAAATAAAAGAATGACATCTAACCTCCGAACTAAAGCACGGCGGAGTGATTGACACTCCCAAAATATCCCAGTGTGTTGTGGGATGAAAATGGAGTCGCTGCCACTAAAAGAGAGCAGCGTTTCTATCCTCGTGAGAAAAAAACCTCAAATGTCTCACCAGTCGAACTGCTTCAGTCATTTTCTTTAGTTTTTACCTAATTTGCCTTAAGCTCGAGACAGTATGAGCTCAGCATCGTGCATGAATATACATTTCTGCAAAAATGTTCAACCCATGTTTGCCCTCTGCTCCCCACACCTGCATTTGGTGCATCGCCTTTTTTTTCTACGGCTGTCAGTGATGCAACTTCCTTCTCAGCTGATAAACCCCCCTTTAAAAAAAATCGGCCTTAATACAGTACAGACGCAGGTGCATTCAAATAAACAGTGATTCCCTGTAGGGTATTCAGCCAAACAGCCCTCAGTAAATGTCGTGCGTACACATTTCCACAAGGATAACTCCCCCTGCCCCCCCTTTCCCCTTAAAAAATCAGTATCTGTAGGCGACATGGTGAGCAGCACGTACCTTGAACGACGTAAATTAAAGGTGTTCGAGGATGAAGACGGGTGCACAGTTGTCAGGTTTGATGGGAAACACAATAAAAATGTCACATTTCGTAATGAGCTCCGCTCGCTGGGTTTGCGTATTCTCTCTCCATCCACATGGACCCTTATGAGATAAGACCAGAGGATTCCTCCTGCTCCTGGGTCCACACCAGAGGTACCCGGTTATTCAGCCCGTGTCTGTTTTCCTCAGCGGCAGAATGTGCATGAATGGAAGTCCAAAAAGAAGAGAGAGGATGAGACAAACCGGGTTTAAGGGTTGAAATATTTAAGAGATTCTTTATCGTTTTCCCTTTAAATCCTTTGTTCAGCAGTGCGCATATTTGACTTTGATTCGGCACCAACGTCGGAGTGTTCACCGGAATAAATAAAACAGACGGCCGGTCGGAATCCTGCGATGCCCATAACAACACGGATCCCCCTCTTCCAGTTACTGCGCTGATTATGCCGCTGAATGTCCGGGCTGACTCTCGCTGCTCCCCGCTGCACCTCTCCCGACTCAGCGCATCACCGAAGCTGCGCTCCGCATAACGTGCGTAATGATAATCCTTCTACGCGCACAGAGAAAGTGACAGCTCTCCACAGCCGCCACAGTCCCCGCCGTCTCTGTCCTCGTTCACTGTAACCGTGACAGATTAATTGATCACTGACACGTGCACGCTTTATTAGCTCGCTGCACGACGAGACTCGAGCGCATGCACGCGCACACTCCACTCCACCTAAGATCTCTGTCACTGTTTCAGCCTGTGAGCACAGATTGGACCCTCTACATGCAACTCTGTCACATCCAGCTGGTGCGGCACTGTTCCGAGCTCAGAAAACACACCAATGCAACGTCAACTTATCCAATGCGTTTCCGACTGTGCCTTTCAGAATAAAGTTCTGAAGCTAATGTCCTCTATTCCAATAGAGGTGATAAATAGTAGTAATAAACACGCTTAATAACGTGGATGACGAATGAAATGGCATTTAGGTTGATGGCTATAGCTCGTTAGGTATCCCGGGTTATCTACCAATTGGGAGGTTGGGGGATTGCATGCCATAAGATATCCTAGGGAAAGATATTTGAACCCTAAGTTGCTCTTCAATTTATTCATCAAAGCAGATTGAAATGTAAAAATGAGGCATGCTTTACCAAGTGCTCCGAGTGCTCCTTGTAGAGTAGAAAAGCCCTATATAATAACTACTTTTAAATCTCTCCGACTTCTGTTCTCGTGGACCGTTTTTTTTGTGACTCTTATTTTTACAGTTACACGATCCACTTTCCGGGATTCCTTTTGTTATCTAGGGGATCTTGACGGTAACAAATTGTGGTGATTATTATTTCTCGCTCACATCACATGCTTGTTGTCTCAGCTGCTCCAGTCCATCTTCCAGGGAGGCTTGGACTGGTGGAACACCCCCACTGGCTCCTACCATCTCATCCTCGTCTTGGATTCCCTGTTTTATTAGTGTTGCAAGATGCGAGTCATGGGGAAGGATTTCCATTTTACAAACATCCCCCCCCCAAAGCAGCCTAACACGTCTGACCAGGTGACGGTAATGCTTGCAGTGTGGAGCTGGTGCAAAATATCCGTTCACAGAGAAAGGTTTAGTTTTATTAGATTGCAGGTAATCCAGCAATTTAGGGGGCGGTGTTCATCTAAATTTTGGCTTCTGCATGTTAATGGTACTAAGCCAAATCCTGCTGCACCATGAGGAAGAAACTGGGAAGCAACAACCAGCAACACTCACATTTTATACATTTTCCATGGGACTGGCCTCTATCTGGTCTCTCTCCCCCTTTTCCCCGCTTTTCCTTTCACATGCACTCCGACTCATAAATACATGCAAAGTAAAATGACATGCAGGCTCTGGGCAGTAAGGAGGCGTATCACATGGAGTAGCAGCTGAGGATATGAGACTAATCTGACAGGTGCAGGCTGGGAGAGTGACAGCATGGGAAGAGGGGGTGGAGGAAGAGGAAGGGGGTCACAGCTCAAAACAGAAGGACTGAGAAGATTAACGGTCCTCTCACTCCGGTATCCGCAGACAACATCAATTTCATCTTTATTCTCATCGTTTTTATGGACAACTACGAACAGGCAGGGAAATCGTTATATAATCACACCTAGTTAATCACAAGAAATGGATTTTAAAGAACATCCCGATGTGAATACCTTATCTGGTTAGAGTAATAGTCCAATTAAGAGGTTTATTACCATGTAATTCCTGAGTGTGGAGCTGGGATGGGTAATTAGGCCACCATTTTGAGCCGCAGAGTTCATAAACACAAAAGAGAGTGCTAAGAAGACTGATACCTCTGTCGTGTCAGCCTCAGAAATATGTGGAATGAAATCAACTTATCATCAACTCCAAAATTAAGTAGTTAACACGCTAGAAGTCTTTTATTTATTCAACACAAACGGCAGCTATTTAGATTTATTCTCACAGGGACTAATTATGTACGTGACTAATCTTCTGGCAACTTGTTGCCAAGCCAAAACCGGAGATCCCAAGGAATTCGTTAATTGTGGCAGGCTAAAAAGTCCAAGGGATAAACCTGTCTGTCACTCTAAAATTAAACATAGTTTCATTAGAGTACTGTAAGATAATCTGGGAACTGCTGAGAGTCTTTGGGAGCAACAGGAAGGCTATAAGGAGCGTAGGGAGGCACCTCCTGTTGTGTGCACTAAGATTATCATTAGATGATAGCTGATTGCGTTAGGGCGTTGCAGCTGAAAGGGTAACAGATAATAGGAATTGATTTGTATGATAAGTAGATAAATAAGAACATGAATACATGAATAACTTGAGCTTTTTATATAATATTAGTAAGTCCTAAGTAGTAGTTTCTGTTGACAATACTTTTTTAAAGATATAACACATTTTGGAGTCAGTTTGAAGGAAAGGCAGATATGAAATGTAAAAGTGAAGTCAGAGGTCAAATGTCACATGATACGGATGCACACTATGACACAATATTTAGAATCCCTGACAAATTTTAAAGATAAAATGCATTTTATGAAAGTTTGACCTAATTTGACCTTGAAGAAGAGGTCAGAGGTCATAAGTAAGGTGATATTTAGAATCCCCATATATCGTTCCCTGTATACTCATATATTCACAATACAAACAATAGCAGTAAGAAACATAGTTTTAAATAGCTCTATATAGCATTATTGTCACATTCCCCTTCAGATCCAACTGTTGACCTTGAAGGAGAGGTCAGAGGTCAAATGTGACACAACATTTCAAACAAATTCAAACCAAACACTAAATTTCCTGATTTTGGTCTATTTATTATATTGGTTATATGTAATAAACTCAAATTGCTGTGGTTTATATGTTGCTGATTTACTTATTTATCATCTTTTTTTCAGTTGAGGTGATAACCATAGCACCTAATTATAAGAGTTTAGGTTAATTCTTTTGCGTTATGTATGTAGGTCCTTGAATCTCTTTGAGTTTGTGATTGATGTTGTACAGTGAGTGCTTTGTGTGAGTAATTTGTCTTGACGTTATGTTGTGCAGGCTTTATAGTCGCTCTTTTTCAAACGCAGTCTCGATCTACAACTTGCTGAATAAATTAAGCAAAGACTGTAACAGAATAGGTGCAGTTACATCTACAGTGAGGCTCAGATGAAAGCACCCAGTGGAAAATTCCTGCTTTAGTATTCATAGAGGGTGACAAGGCAACTCTGGATCAGTGTGAGTCTCAATCGTGCTCTGATATAACATTACTGACAGGCAGTTAGACTTTGGCTCTGACTCCGAGTTATAATCCTCCTTGTGTCGGTCATAATTTCTATTGGTTTGTTCATTATATCGCATATACAGTATGTTACAGTGCCTGCATGCTGGTCAGAGATTGCTTTGCCTTGTCAAGGCCCCGCTGGGTTGCACACAATAAGCCTCACAGTGACAGCAGGGTGGCTGACATACAGAACATATGTTGCATCTGTTTCCAGTGACGAGCGTCCGAATGAGAGTCCATGACCACACAGGATGTATTAACTATGGCAGGATGCAGGTGTCCAAAATTAGCGGGAAGAGTCTAATTTTAAAGAACACTTTGTTTCCAGCCTCACTTCCTATTTTAAACTGGCTGAAAAATATCAAACAGGGACAAAGGATGTGAAGTGTGCTAGGCGGGGTGTCTGGTGAGGAAAAAACCTTGGCTGAACTCTTACATTGTGTATATTTACAAATATCTATGAGGTTTTATTCAATAACTTCTAAACAGAAGGTGAAATGTTGAAGTTGATCTATATTGTGTCGTTTTGTTACAGTTTTGCTCCTCTGGTTTATCTGTATAACTACACCCAATCCTTGGAGTTGGCCTCGAATGCTTCTAACAAAAAATATACTCAAAAACATTAAAAGAACACCCTGAAAACACATCGGACCTTAGTAGGAAAAAAAACCCTCGTGTACTGATGTATGTATCTGTACTGATATGGAATGAAAGGATGCCACATAGTTTGATAGATATAAAAGTTATCAACCTACAGAGGGCTGAATTTAAAGACAACAATGAAAATATAAGTGAAAAAAGGATGAGGCAGGCTAGTCTGTTTTGCCAAACTTTTATTGCAGCATGAGACCGGGTGTTATTATGCACCACGAGGAACCCAGGACCCACTGCACACTGGGTCCAAGGACTTCATCCTTCAAATGCCTGTTGCAGTCTGTGCATCACGACATGAATAAGCCTCCCAGACCATCACCGACCAACCACAAAACTGATGTTACAGGCAACACAATGTTTCCTAGCTCCACGCTCTCGAGACTGTGCCGGGAAACACAGCAAACCTTCTGACAATGGCACTTAATCAATGCAGCATGGTGGAAGAGTTGGACTATCTGTGCAACCTCCAAATGCAATACTAGTGAAGAAACAGCCAGAAAACACGAGCAGTGAGAAAATATCAGTGGCCTCCACCTGTAAAACCATTCTTGGTTTGGGCGTCGTGTCATTGTTGCTCCTCTAGTGCACCTGTTGCTAATTTCATTAACACCAAAGCAGCTGAAACTGATTAACAACCCCCTCTGCTTCTTAACTAACAAGATCAATATCCCAGAAGATTAGCTGACTTGATGCTATACTCTGATTAAAAAGTGTTCCTGTAATGTGTACGTTCAACAGAATGCCTGCTGTAGAAGGGTGGTTTGTGCACCTTGTAAAGACAGGTTTTTAACAGTTGGATTACATCACTCATATTCAACCAATACTTTGGAATAAATATTAAGATATCTCAGCCCCTCCTTTATTTATTTATTTTTTAAATACTGCTCTCATCATAGCCTTAACTTTAAGCAAATTGCAAACTACATCACCAAAGGTTGTACATTCTGCACATAATCCAGACCTATCTGTCCACCACATTGACATAAACCCTCCTTAAACCTGAGAGGTCATGGCCTTCTGAGGTAACCTTGCCCCGAAGAAAGAGGATGTCATCTTAAAACAATACAGTATATCAGGATACTCTGAACAAAGACACACACACACACCTCTTCTTATCTGACCTCTTCAAAGACCACAACAGGGACTTTTGTGTGCTCGTTTTCACCCAGTGAGCTTTGGAGATCTTTCTTTCAGCTTCTCGGGTTTCTCAGTGGCTTTATGGTTTAACCTTTGCAAGGTCAGGGTGAGGTCAGGGGAATAAAGGCAGCTCCAGGATTTACCTTTCCTCCTCTATCATCCACAGTCACTGCGCCCACATGCTGAAAGTGACATATTGTTTTTAAAGCCTGTTTCAAGGACTGGGTCTGGTTTCAGAAGACCTGCAACTACAGGAAGCCCACGGGAGTAGACAAAAGAAAAGCAAATATAGAAACGTTGCCGGTGCTGTCAAATTCATTAAGATCTTGTCTTAATTTGTTTGGTTTTTTGTAGGTGTGTCCTAAAGTTGATGATCTTTTATTATCAGAAATAACACAGAGTAGTAAAAAAGTAGAAAAAAATAAAGTAGTGCTCAAAAGAGGAAGGAGAGAATATAGCAGGAGGAGAAAACTGCCAGGACTTTGATCAGTGCTGTCAATGAATTTGCTGCACACAGGGACTAAAGGATGGTGGTCTGATGTTGTGAGTAGTTTACAGAATTGAACATTTTTACCTCTTATATGTTAAAAATAATTCATATTGTAATGTATGTGAGTGATATGTGGTACAATGGAAATGGCTGCTGAATGAGGTATTCTATAAATGAGTGTGCTTGTTTGGCATGTTGACCCATGCAGTCTGAAAACAATGAAAACAATACAAAACTTGCAATGCTGCCATCCTCCCCAGCTGTGCTCCATGTTTATCCCACATATCTGACAATGTTAGCAAAATGATAAGAACGGAAAAGTTTGTTAATTGACTCTTAGTGTTTCTATTTAGTTTATGGTAGTTTACAGTTTATCTAGAGACTGCATATAAACGATGGATATTGTCATTATGGCA
>NW_024582442.1:147429-216122 GCF_018398535.1 Haplochromis burtoni
GAACGGTTCAATATCGATACGAGTATTGTTGCACTCCTAGTAACTATATAATTGTAGCATTTCTTCTGTTCAGCATATGTTAGCATGCGAGCATGATGGTAAACATAGTAAGCATTATACCCTCATTATAGTCACTGTGAACACGCTGATGTATTTAGCACAAACAGCCTCACAGAAGCACTAGCGTGGCTGTACACAAACAGCTGAGCTGATATCAGGGAGACTGCTGCAGAGTTATATAAAAGTCTACAGCCTGTCTCATATTTTCTCTTTCAAACACTTCTTTCAGCCCTAGCTGTAACCTCTCGAGGTCTCACGTTACCTCCACTCTTCTGCACAATTACCCAATGAAGTAGAAGCTACTGTGTTTGGCGTGCGGATGAGTTTGCATAGGGGTAGGTTAGGGGCGGGGTTGGGTGGAGGGGGAAAGCTTTTGTTTTTCTTTTCCTTTTTTTCACCCAATCTGACTGGAGAGTTCTCCATATGTGTGAAGTCCTGAAGTGAGAAAAGATTGGGGACATGGATTTTGGGGTGGGGGATTATTGGATGAGATCACAGGGATGCCTTTACAGATTGCATGCAAAGCCCATCAGATTTTAACACAGTCAATCTGCCTTCAGTGTGCAGACATAATGCTAACCCCCCATGTGTGGATCAGACACCACACAGACAGATAATCCTTCCTAAAGTCTGTCATTTGATGTCGACCCCCCCATCCCCAAAAAAGGCATCCATGTGTTATGCATACTTACATGCATGTTCTTGCACACACTAGCAAGGATTTGGGGTCACAGCATGCAAATGCTCTTTGGGTTTGGGGGTGTTACTGATTTAGTACCCTGGCCAGATGCAAACACACACCACTGACACAGTGTAGTCTGAATAACAGTGCACAGCAAACCTGTCCAATAAAAGTAACATTTGATTTGTGTAGAGTAAAAGCTTCCCTAAGTAATAACAACCCTGTTAATGTTTCATTCATATCTAATATACTTTAAGTCCATCAATCCATCAGCACAATAGCATTCATCTCTTCTGTATCAACACAGCAAATCTCTTCATCTGCTGCTCTTCATCTTTGCGTCCTTCTCCATTTCTGCACCTCAGCACTTTACTTCTCAAACATCTTCCTCCCTCTCAGCATTCCCATCACGTCCTCGTCTCCCCATTTGCTCAGATTAGAGGTTTTATTCTCGGGGTAAGATGCAGTGACTGTTTGATATGTAACTGATACATTTCACAGTTCTGCAGCTCAGAGGAGAGCTGCACTCAGCCTACACCTTACTCGGTGTGTGTTTTTGAACGGCTCTGTGAGCTCGATCACATAAACGGAACTGTCAGAACGAGAGAGCGGGACCAGACTCAGGAAGGAAGGAGCTCTGCTCACATGAATCTCCGCTGGACGGCCCAGCAAAAGGAGCGCTGCCATTTTTGGGAGCAAGGAGCCATCTCCTAGGTGAGTGCCATAGCAACAGCCAACGTGGGCCCCAGCTTTCCGAGCTGTCCTTTTCAAGCTTCCAATCAAAAGTGGCAGGCCAGGTTTTTGTTGTTATGTGGCGTCTCCTACCCTCTCTCTTGGCCATTCTTCTGCCTCTCCTTTTCTCTGCCTCTGTGACATGGGCCTGGCCTCGTTCACCAGGGAGGCTGTGAGAAGACTGTAGAGGGAGAGGCTCTGTGGGAAAATGTTGCCAGACAACACAGGGGTATGTGACAGCGAGGGTAAGCTAATATTGTCTAAGTGGGGGGAATGAGGTATATTAGACGTTTAGATTGTCAGATTGTCAATAGTCCGCTACTGTGGTATGTAAATTATGCAAATTGCAAATTTAACGCTTTAACTCACACCACAGAGCGTCATATTTAAACACAAACCAACATGCCTGTAAATTAGTTTACGTGTAAAATAACTGCCCTGATTCCCTCAAGTCTGTCAGCTTCAAGACTTTGTACTTGTTCTCAAACATACTTTTAATTTTGCCTCACGGTCCCATTAAATATTTTACCTTAGAGAAATTAATTTTCTAAACATCCTGCTATTTTGTGGGAAGATCACGTCTTGAAATCTCACTACTTTCTGAGCTTTTGATTTTGGTTTTGCTTGTCAGGTTGTTTTTCATACAGTTAATGTGACTTGTGCATTTTTTATTTATTTGCAGATGGCGGATGGTGGAAGATGGTGACTCTGTGTGTGGACTGGGAGCTGTTTTAGCAGTATAATATGTTGCACTTCACTCCTCCCTTCCCGAGGAGCTTCTACCCTGAGGATGGCACAGTAGTGCATTAAATAGCTAATCTGGTTGTTTGCATGTTGTTTGCAGAGCATGCATGTTTTTGTGCCCTTCCCATGCTTGGTTTCTCTCCAAGGACTTTGGCTTCCTAACTAAAGTCCAAAGGCAAGCTGATTCTAAACGGGCTGTGGTCCACCAGCCAGCAATGCTAGTCCATCACAGGCTGACAGACAACCATACACACAGCTCTGTGGTTGTCTGTCAGCCTGTGATGGACAAGCAACCTGACCACATGTGCGCCTTGTTTTCCCCTGCTACAAACACAGACAGGTAATGATTCCTCTTTATAAGAATGAGATACTTTCAGCTCTCCCCTTGTCTCCTAGGTCAACATGAGTTTTTACACCAGATCCCCTTCATGATGCAACCCCAACAGAGATTTGCATCTCCAGCTGGAGTCGATCCAGAGACCTTTTGGTTGTCGAGCGAATGTGTAAATCATCCCTCATAACGAAACTAAAAGTCTTGATCTGACGTCATAAATGTAGTCAAGTAGTTTCCTGAGATAGTGTGCTGATCACTGATCAAAGTAAAGTAATTCAGATTGCAGTGGTTGTTATTTTGAGCGTTTCTGTATTGCCAACTTTAATGTTTAAAAAACAGAAAAGGTGTTGGGCTGAAAGCTCGCATACCGCAAGAAGCCACTTGCACACCTGCTCTTCATCAGACCATGAAGACGATGACCCTGATGACACTTTGGCTTCTAACCAAATGGCCACAAAACTAACGATACCCCCATCAGCCAGAGTGGGTAGTGCTAATGAGCAAATACTATGCTAATATGCCGAATTAACATGTTAGTCTTGGTTCTACATGATAAACAGCATGCTGTTACCGTGTTAGCATGCCGATGTAAAGATGTGTTCAAAGCACAGCATCACAGAGCTTCAATATGAAACGTGGTGGAAATGTGGTTGGTGTGGGAGAATTATATTTTAAGTATTAGTTCGTAATTTTAGATTCTTTGCTGTTGTTGATGTATTACAGAGTAATGGGCAAAAGTCTTGAGCCACCCGTCATTTCTTTATATTTTACTTCCAAGGAGCCAGAGCAACAATCCTCCAGGCTTTCTGAAGGTCTTCCAAAGTTTTTCTTTGGACATTGGCTGCTTTTTTACAGATTTTCAGTACACTTGTTGTACCTGATAATTCTCAGAGGAGTGTTTCTTAACACTGACCTAGGAGTTGTCCAAGCATGAACAGGACCTGAGAGATGGATCTGGCCCTTCAGTTGGTCTCAATGCAAGGATGGCTCTCCAGCAGCGATACTTAGGAAAGGGAAGTGGGGAGAACTGGACTGTAAATGAGTGGCAACAAGTCTTATGGTGTGATTAATCCAAATTAGACATTTTTGGTCAATTTGTACAGAGGAAGTCAGGACAGAGATAGAACAGTGAGTATCTACAGCCATCTGTAAAACATCGGAGACTTTGTCATAGTTTGGAACTGCATTTGTTGGAGATTTTGTCAAAATTGATGGAATTATGAACACAGAAAAGTACGATCATGCATCCATCTGGAAAGTATCTGATTGGGAACAATTTCCTTTTTCAACATGACAATGACCCCAAATACACTGTCAATGCTGTAAAAAGCATAACTGGATGGAAAAAACATACACTGAAACACTATCAGTCATGGATTGGCTTCCACAGAACCTGGACCTCAACATTACTGCTATCTTCTTGACAGATAGAGGAACAAAAGGAATCCAACATCCAAAGAAGAGCTTTGAATGTTCTTCAAGAAACCTGGAGACCTATTCCTGAACACTCCTTAAAGAAATTAGAAGAAACAGCCTAAGAGAGTTCAGACTGTGCTGAAGAATAATAAAGAAACAGGGATCAGCCCAAGACTTTTGCACAGTCCTGTATATTCATTTGACATTAATAGTAATGCCCACGTTCTTGTGTTTGATGATCTCCCACAAACTATGGCACATCTCAAGCTTTATATGTAAAGTTCTGAAATAATTATAACCTCTTATAACCACAATGACAGCGCTGACAGTAGGTGTGGTGTTACACTTTATTACATTCATACAACAGTGATGAGTAATAGTCTTATAAGGTGCATGTCAACGAGTACAGCGCTCAGGTTATTAAAACGGTACGTCCACATCACAAAACACATGCTGAATAATTCACACATCTCTCACCGTTTCTGCTGTAGTTGTAGGATACATGTAATGAAAGCTTCTGTCTTTATGTAACCAGAGAGCCACCTTGTGGATAAACGAGACACACTAAAGAGGAACGGAGATGACAGCATATATGTTACGTTAGTTATTTAAATTTTTTAAATACACAAGGACAAGGATGAAGAAGAGACTAAGTTAGAAGGAGTAAAATATTCAGTTTCCCTGTTTTATTATTTATTAACCTGTATTATCCTATTCCATGATCAATAACCTCAGTGTGCTCTCTGACTACCGCTCCTAACGTGAACCTATTCTTTGCCGCAGCCAGCCGAGGTGGCGCGACACCTTCTGGAAGATGTATCCTTTGCTGCAGTCGGCCCCTGTTGGCTGACTCACCACACCAGTGAGGAAGAACACGTCCCTGTACAGGGTGAGCAGGGGGCTGCCGGAGCTCATGGTGCAGCCGGCGTTCTCACGAGGTGCAGTGCAGCCCATCTTGTTGGTCATCAAGTTTCCGTGAGTTTCCAGACACATGGGAAGCTTGTTGTACACCAGGGTGTTAAGAGTGAGCGAGCCCTGGAAAGCAGACCCCTGCTGTGGTTCCTTCCAGCCAGTGACCACCGTTGTGTAGTCACCTGCCATCAAAACGCTCTCAGCAAAGTCTCGTTCTGGCAGACAGGCAGCAATCATGTGTCTTTTAAAGATGATGCGGTCGCGGAGCTCAATCACAGCCAGGTCGTTTTCAGGGCGACCTTCCACATAGCGCGGGTGGACATGAATCACTTTAACATACAGCGTCTGTTGGTCAATATTACTGCTGCTGTCTTTACCTGTGCAGGAGATAAGGAAGGGCGATGATGTTAAAAGTTCTAAAAATCGAAAAACCGACATGCAGCACAAGATTTACTGCACTTCTGTGCTCGAGTTCAGTGCAGAGCTGTTGCAATTATTATATTAATAGCTTGATTATTATTATTATTATTATTATTATTATTATAATTATTAGATTATAATTAATTTATTACATTTTAAAACAGCAAAAGAAACCATATTTAAATAAACACTAATTTTCTGATGTAATATTCATGATTTATAAAGTGACAATTTTGGAAACTTCTTTTTTTGATCTATTTATTCTGTAATTTTATTTAACAACGATTATAAAATGGTAGAATTTTTCAATTTGTGGATTTGTGTTTATTTAGGTAAATGCTAATTGTTCTGAGCAGACAATGTGAGCTAAATAAATGTCGGTCTTTGATAATAAAACAGTTTTTACTGTTTTTACTGTGAGTGTTTGTGCTGATATGCTGTGTTTGGTTTTCACCAAACACAATGCTGTGCATTCTGGCCAGTTATCTCCACCTTTATCTTATTAGTCTGTTACCAGAAGTCTTGTGCTTTCTTCAGTTATAAACCTAAACTGTGCTGCGTCTGCTGACTGAAAAGACTTTTCACTTAAATATTTATATTTTAAGGCACATGCTGGCTTCTATACAATGTGCTGACATGTATGTGTTTTCATGCCATTAAAAAATGATAATATATCATCACAGGTGGACATGTAACATAAACCAAAAAAGAGACAAATTTGTTCTGAATCTGAAAGAAAAGCTTGGATAGGTCCCTCCACACACAGTAACATCTATGGTACTGTTATTATTTATCCTCCTGAGAACCGAGGGGAAAATTAATCGTCAGATTTAATTTTTTTGTGATGTCCTTCCTCTTTGGAGCTGAAAGAGGTCACCCAAAAACATGAGATATCAATGGAAAGCCCAAGATGTCCTCTATTTAACACATCAGGATTTAGTAGGATAGCTTAAATGAGTCTGAAGATATAAAGACAGAAAACAAATGTCCATTACAGAGGACATAAACTAATTGGCTGGTTCTCAGGAGGATATGTTATTGATTTCCTTCATACAGGATGGAAATCATTACAAATGCAAACACCCCCCTTTTGAATCTATACTTAAACATTTTGTATACATATTATGTACATTTTTTTATTATTTTAGATTACATTTTGGGGGGCAATGGAAAACTAATTGTGTATTATAAAATGTACAATACATATCAATCACTACCTACTTGCAGTGTTTGTATAATCTTTGTTTACTCACCAACAACCACCTGGAAGGATGAGTATTTTTTGGCACACTGAGCTGTAGTCAGGACAAAGTTCTCCTTCAGTATGACTCCGCTACAGAAACCTGCAGACTCCGAACTCACCAGAACAGCCTGCAAACAGCACGACAGTTAAGACCCTGCATCTCTTTTTCATACCTTTGAGAAACGCACACTCATACACTGATAGCATTGTGTCTTTATGTTAACAAGTGTCCTCCTACCTGCCACGGACATTCTGATGACAAACAGGCAATTCCTTCAGGGTTGCTGGTGCTGATTCTGGACAATTTGCCTTGCAACTGTTGTAGACGGACCGCCTTACCGCAGGGGTACTCGACTGACAGAAGGAGATGATTATGATTATTTCTTTGACTACATTATTTTTGAAGTACGACGGGCATATTTAGCAATAGTTTTTGTAGCCAAAAGCAGTCTGTGGGGAAATATCAGAAATCCTCTTTTCATCTGAGCTGGCTGGATGGGTGTCTTGATTATATCTTTGACAGCATCATGTAAGCGGCACAATGTTAGAAAAATGACTGAAAAAGTAAACAAACATGGGCAGATGGGTCTCTTGTCTATGCCCTCTAAGAGAAAACTGTTTTTTCCTGCTCTAAACGCCATTTTCACTTCAAACCCTTGGTGCTGTAATAAATTCAGCTCTTCATGAGGCACTACGGAGGTGTAGGGGTCCTCCATAGTACCTAATAACAGCAATGTTGCTTTGAGGCAACAATGCTGGTTGGTTGGAGGCTGTGTGAAGCTGGCATATTTTCACTGTCCCTGTGGGTTTTCCCCAGTATTCCAGCCTCTTCCCACAACCCAAAGACAGATTGTCAGATTAAGCAGAGATGCTAAATCGACTGCGGTACCCTGATGTGACCTCATTTTTATGCAGTGTAAAAATGGTCACAGAATTTCTAAACACAGCCAAGTGGTGGAGGGTGGCCTCCACCACTTGCCCTTTGGTGGCCTCAGCATCACCTCTCTTCTGGCTTCATTAGTAGGTGACATGCATCTCGCACTGGGGCAGTTTGCAGCCAAGTGTGAAGCAGCAAAAATGACAGATAGCACCTCCTAGTCTGAGGCCACGATTCCCACTTCAGGTCAGGGAAAAACTGGTACCTGAGAGAGGGAGTTCAAATATGTCAGGGTCTTGTTCATAAGGGTGGAGCGGGGAGACTGACAGATGCATTGGTGCAGTTTCAGCAGTGAAAGTAAAATGAGTATATCTGAAGAGAGAGCGAAGTGTCACAGTTAAGTGTTGATTGATTTACATTCTCGCCCTCACACACAGCCACAAAATCTTTGTAGTCACAGAAAGAATGAGATTTTGGATGCAAAGAATGGAAAAGAGATTCCTCGGCAGGGTGGCTGGGTTCTCCCTTAGAGACAGCAAGAGGAGCTCTGTCATTCAGGAGGGCCACAGAGTGGAGCCACTACCACTCCACATCGAGGAGTCCTTAGTATATCTACTGTGGTGCTTCCTAGGTGAAGTATTTCTGTTATTTCCTACAAAGAGGAACACGATGGAGAGATTATTTATTATATATATATATCTCAGCTGGCCTTAGTGATCTTTGAAGAGCTGGAGGAGGTGGCTCACTGAGTGGGTCTGTGCATTTATGCTTAGACGGCTTTTGTTGCAGACCCACATAAGTGGCAGAAGATGGATGGATAACCTTTATGTATTGTTTTGATGTACTGCCAAAGGTTTTCCACCACCCACAATCACTGGCAACTAGTAATCTGCCATGTTATTCAGTAAATAATAGACACAGGCATAAAACACAGATTTTTTTTTTCAAACTTGAACAAAGAACATGCAGAAAAAAGTAATTTCAATACATGACAGACGTACCTTGAGGCACACACTGTTTCTTGTCTGTGTTGAGCTTCCACCCGCGGGCGCAGGAGCATTCGTAGGATATGTAGCCTGGTTTACAGAACTGAGAGCAGCCCTGGTCCTTTTCCAGAGTGCACAGAGTCTCGTCTGCATTGTGAAAACAAAGTGGAAAGCTTGCAGAACTTGAAAAGCAAATCAAAAATGATGTTCACGTGCGAAATCCTGCCGTCTCCTTCTCACCTTTCTCGCAGAGGGCTCCAGTAAAACCCGACTTACAGACACAATCAAAGCCTCCAACGCTGTCTGAACACATGGCTCCATTCTTGCAGGGCTTCTCTGCGCACTGATCTCCATCTGAACACGGAGAAGTTAATAAGCTGTAATGCAGTGCTAATGCATAGGCAGTAATGGACAATCCTTTTAATAATGCACTTACCAACGTAGACTGACCAGAAGATATCCTGGAGAAGAAATAACACGGCATAAGTAAACATCTGGAGCTGCACAGTGGCTTTCTCTTTACAAACAGAGGCGCAGAGGAGGTTTAAGGAAATGAGGAGGGGATTAACAGTGGGCTCACCGTGCGGTATGTGTCTTGGAAGAACTTTCTGGCCTCCTCGTAGCTGCACACCTTCTCCATGCAAGCCTGCTCCAGAGTGGAAGGTGTATTTCTCTTCTGACGGGAGATTAAGGAGGTTGCCTGCTCCTTGTCCAAAAAAACTGAGGGGACACACAAGGTCTCAGATATCATAGCATCAAAGACTCAATATAGCTTAGAAGTACTAAACAGACCATTAACCATTAACTTATTATAAGCCAAATAAGCAGCATCTCACTGACCCAGCGCCAAGACGTCTGCTCCATAAAACAACTGACCTGACTTTCTTAGCACTGAATCCCTCTGACATGTTATTTGCTGTCTGCTCTCACAAACCTGACCTTTAAATCTTTAAATCTTTGCTTTTTATTAAAACTGACCGCTGTTGAGCCCTGTGGAGTCCCCTGGCTCCATGCTGCCATCCTTACCTGTCTCAGGGGCGTGAATGGCCACCGATGCCCCAGCCAGCAGACACAGCACCGCAGCAGGTGTGGTCACGAAGTGCATGGTGTCACTGAAGTGTATCCCAGCTCTGAGGCAGTGTCAGTGATGCAGGGACCGCTGTACAGAAAGACACAGAGACAAGCAGAGTTTTTGATGCATGAGGATTTCTGGGAAAAGACATTAAGCAGTAGAAGGACATGCAGAAGAGAAAGAAGTAGGCACTGTTTAATGTTTTAGAAGGCCGCAGTCAGTTAGAAAGAATGAAAATCGCTGCCTGGGTGTTATGAAGCTGTAGTTCACTCAGTTATTGCGCAGTAGTGGCCGCAGCTGGCTCACTGGTTCTTTATGAAGTTAAGCACTTCATTTGGGGAGCTCTCTGAAGCGAGCATACAACAGCACTACCAACCTGCTAGAGAAACTGGTTAGAGAGATAACATGTAAGAACCAGTGTACCTCGCTTCTCCTTCCTTTCACTGTGACAGAGAAGCTATTGCATATAGTTACCTTATTCAGCTACTATTATTATTGAGCCATCATATTAATTATTATTGATTGGATATCCATTATATGACAATGTATTTCAAATCTGGTTAAAGAACATTTACATCTGCAGTCACGGAGCTGTGTGTGGTACTAACTATCTGTTTATGCTTTTTTGTTCTGTTCTTTTGTTTCCTGTTAGATGTTTTATTTTGTATGTGCTTTTAAGTTTATGCTTTTTTTATTATAGTTATTTATTTTTTTAAAAGAAGCTCTGAGCATGGACCACATATGGCCAGCATCTAACTTACCAGATGCTATATAAAGTATATGTGTTGTACAATTAAAGAAATGGATGAATAAAAACCTTTTTATTTAGGGTCTGATCTTTACAATTGGGAAAACAGTTGGGTGATTATGCATTAATAAAAAATAAATACATATCTTATTTTGTAAAGTCTCACAGCCAGGCACAACCATCTCCAGGGTTTATAGAGTATAGTCCAAGAAAGAGAAAACATCTGGTGAGCAGGTCTCTGGGAGAAAATGCCTCGTTGATGCAAAAGGTCAGAGGAGAATGGTCAGCCTGCTTCAAGCTGATAGGAATGCAGCAGTGACTCATAACTACTTGTTATCAAGGTATGCAGAAAAGTATCTCTGAAGTATCTGATTGGGCACATCTGCAGAAGACTATGCGGTTTGTCACTCCTGTTGGCTAAGAACAGGAAGCTGAGGCTACAGTTTGTCCATCACAAACATTGCCTGGTTGTTTGAGTCTGGATTCTTCTGCGACAGTCAGACGGTTGTGTGAGAATTTGCCAGAAACAACATGAAAGCATGGATCCATCCTGCTTTGTATCAAAGTTTACAGCTACTGCTGGTCGTGCCGTGGTGTTAGGAATATTTTATAGGCATACTTTGGACCCACAAGTACAAACCCAGCATCATTTAAACACCACAGTCTACTTAAGTATTGTTGCTTCTCATCCCTTTATGTCCACGGGGTAGATGGCACGGGGTGCCCATCTACTGATGGCTGCTTCCAGCAGGATAACAAACCACGTCACGAAGCTCTGATCACGTCACGAAACTGGTTTCTTGAACATGACAATGAGTACTCACTGTACTCTGATGGCCTCCACAATAATCTCAATCCAATAGAGCACCTTTGGGATGTGGTGGAAGAGGCGACTCACATCATGTATGTGCATTTGACAAATGTGCAGCAAATGCGTGATGCTATCATGTCAACATGTTGAATCTATGACACGAAGAATCAAAGCAGCTCTGGAGACAAACGTGGGCCCAACCCATAAAATGCACTTATAAACAAACATCTGCCTCTGCCCAACATAAACAACAATATGCTTTCGGTAGCACGTTAATGGCTCTATTAGTACAGTCTTGGCTTTTTATGCTTCTTTCTAGAGGTACATGGTTGGTATTGCAACAAATACGGACATAAAGCAGCATCTACGCCTTTTAGTAAACAGGATGCTGGGCACCTACATGATGCTACGCTGTAGCAGAGTCACTGTTTTCATGGCGGGGTGTCTCAGCAGGCCTGGAGGAGAAATTCTACGAACATTAACAACAACCACAGCAGCAGTGCTGCTCCGTACTTACCGCCCCGGACTGAATGGAGGAGCCGGCCCGGCTGATGCTCCTTCGCCTCGGTTGTTCTGAGACACGCAGCGGCCTCGCAGACGGATCGGGCCTGTCGATCCAAAATAACGAGTCCTGATTACGTCCGCGCCTGCCCACTCCTTCCCTCACTCCCTCACTGTTTACAGCTTGTACCGAGTCTGATGACTGCAAACAACCACCAGAGGGCGCTGTGAGACAAGACAGAGCCTGGGTGTGCGGATAGATAGCAATGAAGTTGAAGAATAAAACCATCAAAAACTACACCAGAAGCACAGGCGACTAAGATGACAATACAGGCCTGAAGTTTAAAAAAATAAAATAAGGGAGAAGAAAGACAAAGTGAGAGTGAATAGTGCCGATGAACTTAAAACACATGCCTGTTAATAAATGAGATACTGAACAGAATATAAGAAATACCAAGAATTTTTCTTTAAAGGCTTTATTCCAGACACGTTTCACTGCCATCAAGATATTATGAGTGACATAACCTTTGGGCCTCGACTACCTAAACAGCAACGTCGAGTGGTGAAGTTAAGACAACAAAGAACTGCAAAAGTGAAGTGGAGCGTCTGTGTCTTAGACAGTCTCCACCTGACATCAGGCAATGATAGTAATGAAAGGATCCAATAGAAATGCTTGAGAAGACACCAACAGCAGCACACATACACACTCTGATGAGGTCCATTTTGAATGACTCAAAGTAGTGGAGCTGAAGCCTAGCAGGCTCCAGCTGCCTGTGTTGGGCCATCTGTCAATCAAAAGAACCACACAATGGATGTTTTTCTTTTTTTGTTTGGTTTTTGAGTGACTGATACCAGAAGCTAAATAACAAGACAGATTTGCTCTTTTTTTTGTGCTTGGCTGATATTTTGGGAATATTATTTAATAAGTGAGTGTGAGGGGTAAGATTGACAGGTGGATTGGGGCAGATCTGTTGTGGTCAAGCTACATTCCCATGACCCTCTTCTATAGAGACGAGCTCTGGGTAGTGACCGATAGAATGAGGTTGTGGATATATGTGGCCAAGATGAGTTTCCTTTGAAGGGTGGCTGGGTTCTCCCTTAGGAGGAGGTCAGCCGATCGAGAGGGACTCGGGGTACAGCCGCTGCTCCTCCATATTGAAAGCAGCAAGTTGAGGTGTTTCAGACGTCTGAAAAGGATGCCTTGTGCACGCCTTTTCCTGATTGACTCCTTAGCAGGATGTGAAGCAAAAAAGTAAATCACCTGCTTCAAACCAAAGTGATAGATTAGAGGAATTTAGTATTTCTAATACATAGAACTAATTAAAACATATGTGTTACTGAATTATTTATAGGAATTTGTAGATATGTAAATCTTTGTTCTGTGATGTTTCTTTGGTTGAACTGCTGTCAGCTTATATCCATGCTAAACGGAAAGTATAAAGGAAACCTGAGAGCTACTGCAGAATCCCTTTGATACTGACTAAAAACAAAAGGGAGAGTTTTCCCATCATTACTGCTGTTACGGCCCATATTTCTCTCAGCGGTGTGATCAGAATGAGGAGGTCCTCTAATGTCTGCACGCTTGAGCAAACAAAACTGGGTCCAATCTGCTGTGATCAATAGGAGAAGTCCAACTGCAAACAAACACACATCAGCTCAGACAACATCAAACAGCCCTGGTCGAGATTGGGGCGCTACAGAAGGGTCTGATCAGGAGGATCAGACAGAAACTGTTGAGGAGCCGATTTCAAAGAGGCTGAGAATATTTTTTTAGGTAAAGCACACAATTAAACCCAATCTTTTATGCTTGATCGCTGCAGCAAATTACAACGGCAGAAGGACTTGAAAGGCATTCCTTTAATTCACAAAGAGTTATGAGCCTGCGTTTAGAGCTGTTGCATATTTAATGGTAAACTTTGTGATTAGCGATAGTTGGTGAAGATGATCAAACACACTCACGCACACAGGCAGTGATGGTAGTTGCTGAAACTAGGTCATCAAGGCTACATTTTACAGAGCCAAAATCCTTCCTCAGTGGCCTTATTTCAATGCGATTGTTTGTGAGAGCAGTGTAATTTACAGACAGGGCCGTGGGGCTTTAGTCTCAGCTGCAGCAGTGTTAAATGTCTCCATTTCCCAAGTCTAATAACAGAAGTATTATAAGAGCCTGCTCAGACCAGCTGGTCCCTGGTGCTGGGCAGGGGCAGAAGCTGGACCACTTAGACCAGGGAGACTCACCCAGGGGTGGCGAGAGCGAACGCAGAGCCTGCCTGGGCGTGCCGAGCTGCAGCTAGATGTGCAAATGATTCTGATAATTTCCCTGGCGTGTCTGGTGTCCGGTGTCCGGTGAAATTGCTAAAGACACGCATGCATAGTATACACACTGTATGAGCGCACATGGGATGTGCAGCGTACACCAGATGTGTTACTGGTGTGTTACGTGCGAGCATGCAGGTGTGCTCAGTGCTGTATGCGCTGGCTTAGAAAGAGGAGTAGAGGAAAACTTGCTCAGTCATCCATCCATCTCTTTCCTTTTGTTATGTTTTATTCAGCATCACTCTTGTGTTGTCTCTCACCCTCCCACTCTCTTTCGCTCTTGCTCCCAATTCTTTCCCACTCCTCTTATTATTTTTGAGTGCTGACTCTAAATTGGAGGGTAGCAGGAAAGAAAGGGTGGCACAGCGCTCACGTGTAACCTCGCTGACCCACTCCTCTTCACATCTATGGCCCAATTTTACAGGCACACTAAACAAACGGCTCATCGCACAAGGCATCTATAATTAATGTCACCTGATACTTGACAACTTTGTGATGAATTTAACAGCCTGGTTGTTAAATCCACCGGACTCCCTGTCTGGAGTCTCTCCCTCTCTCGCTTTCTGGCTTCTCTTCTTTGCTTTAAAGCTGTGCTAGCAACATGTCGATTTGCCTGCTGTTCCACCACTTTGATCCAGACTCAAATGACTTAACATATTATTCTAAATAGGCTTCCCCAGACATGTTTACACCTGCTGTTCAAACCTGGTTACAAAGCATGGTTGTTTACAATATTAAAAAAGTAACACTAAAACCTGGATCTCCTCCCTCGTCAGTTCGTTAGACCAGAGAAAGGATGCTTCTGAATTTATCGACCCTCAGACTTTTCTTTCAGTCTGTCCAACCATACATGTCAGATTTTAACTTTAAGCAGTGCCTGCTAATAAGCATGGGGTACAATAGCATGCAGATTTAGCACTGGATAAGTTAAAGTTTAGCCTTGAATATCTCCATTTAGCCCAAGATGGCAAATTATTATTTTTCATGTCATTTATACATACGTATTATACAAACAGCTGTAGATGGGTGATATTCAGAAAAAAGCATTGAGACACCTACACATTACAGCTACAGGAGCTGCTCAGCCATAGGAACTAATGCCATGTAGCTCCCCATGCTCAGATTTTGTGCTGATGTTAATGTCAGAGGAGGTTTGGAGCTCTCAGTCGATGGCTGGTGACGTATACGAACTGCACGACCCCGCTCTGTAACTTTATGTGATCAGGCACTTTGTGGCGGAGTTGCTGGGACTCTTAAACATTTCCACTTTGCAATAATACCACTTACCACCGATGGTGGAATACCTGCAGGGAAGAAATTAAACAAACTGACTTGAGGAAATGGTAGCATCTCATTTCAGTATCACCTTCAAATTCAGTGAGGTCTTAGAACGACCCCTTCTTTCACACACGTTTATAAAGGCAGACTGCATGGCTAGGTGCATGATTTTACACACATAACGGGACTGAAAACACCTGAATTCCAATATTAAATGGCGTGGCCCAATACTTTTGTCTCTATAATGTACAGTCATGGTAAAAGGAAAGTACACCCTCTGTCATTTCTAAGTGTTTACATATCAGGACATAATGAAAAATATCTAGATCTTAAAATTAGATAAATGCAACCTGAGATGAGCACAACAAATTACATATTCTTCCTTAAATATTTGCAATGGTATGGAAGCTTGTTCCCATGGCTGAATGATTGGTCTTATTCACCATTTATGCACCATATAGTGTATGTCAGCATATCACTATGAGACACACAGTCTTAGAGCTTCTGGTTCAGAGCTGGTGCTCTTTTGAAGTAGGACAAAACTGTCTCTGTAGGGATGCTTTCTTAGCTTGTTTGGCACTGTACTTAACATTAGCCAGCTTCTCACAACAGATGACAGATGCTCCACAGAAAAAGCGATCAAATGCCAATAATACCGCACGATACTTTCTTTGCAGTTGCACATTTAAGTATCTGGTATTTCATGTATTGTTAACAGAAAACCAAAAGGCACACCTGAACTGGCCTGGCCTCACACCATTTATAAACCAGTAGACACTCTTTAAGCCTCTGAGCCGGATCATTGGCACCTTCTCTGAAATTTTAGGCTTGTTGCAAAGAATAAAACAAATAAGATAGCTGTTAACATCAGCACAGCACTTGAATTAGTATTTTTATTTCTGTGGTGTTTGCACTGAACACAAATCACCAACCATTTCTTTAGCAACAACCTGCGTTTGTTTTTTTGTGCATCCGGTGCTCGTTTCGGTGATGACCTGGCAGCATGGGGTCCTGAAACACTGCGTGTAATGATGATGTAATGAGTTAATAACACACGTGCCCTGTAACGACCTGCACAAACCTATCCTACCACTGAACTCATCCACGTGCGTCACCGCAGGGCATAATGGGGTCGGGCTGAAGTTCAACCGCGTTCCATAACTGACGTGTATAACAGCCGTCGTCTGTCCTGGTTTGGTTTTGAAAAATATCACTGCATTACACATCAAAAAATACCCTCACACGTACACAGGACAGTATCTGATGTCCTATATTAAATCTAACTGCAAACAACAACCCACATGCACAACACAATCCCGCCTGGATCAAAGCACCACAAGATTACATGTAATCGAGTTTGCGTGACAAGGACCAATGATGATGTTGTATTAAGTACTGGAAAGCAGGCCAGCTCTAACCCTGTGGGGGTTTTTCACAGCTATGCTACCTACTCTTGAAGGATATCTTCCGTTTCCCCCCACATCTCTCTGTGATTAATTCACGTCATCTGGCTATATTTTATTTAACACTCAATCGTGGAGCTCCCCTCCCTGCATGCCTTGCAGCTCATTTGTTCACGTGTTGCAGAAAATAATTAAAAGCACATGATTATTCCTTTCTTTTCTCTTCTACTCTCGCTCACCTTTGTTCCACTTTTCAAGTGGCTTTTAGCAAATACGGGTGAGCCATTACTGGACACTTTAGCGCTCAATTCTTGCTTTCCTTTACACTAGTGCCCATCTGGGTAGAAAATGCTCATAATGCCATAAATGAAGCTCCTAGCGGGTATAAAGATGATGCTGTGATTCCTTCCCTTCGACAAGTGGTTCATTTTCTGCCACAAAAATCTCTCTCTTCTTCTCTTTCTTTGTGTGAGACTGTGTAATCTAATCTGCCCTCACCTTCTTATCGCAGACGCATGTCCTACTTTATAAATGATCTAAAGTATGGTGCTCAGACAGCAGAGATGAGCAGGATGCGCCTCTCTGGCTTCAGAACTGAGAAAGAGGCAGCGTAGGCCCAGATTGAGCTGAAGATGGGCAGAAAGAGCAGAGGCACAACTGACAGCTCCCTAAATGGACATGATGTTTCACTGTAATCATGCCAAAACCTTTTTGATGCCTGCTTTCTGCACGTGTAGCTTCTCTTGAAAGCCTAAAAAAGCCTGTAGTGTAATCATAATACGCATGCATCTGTGTGCTATGTAATCGCTACACTGACACCATCTCATAGCTCACGTTTTGTATGGTTCATGCACTGAGAAATAACGTGGCAAATGACACAGAAATGATAGATATAGCAGTGGGTGGTGAGATCTGAGGGGAAAAAAGACCCTCGGGTGTAATTGTAAATCTTCTGCTTGCACTCAGTTGGCAGTTTATTAGGAACATCTGGGTAAAACTAATAAAAAAGCGACTTCTCTCAGCTCTTCCCTTATTCATAAGGAGTCACAACCCAGTCTAATAAAAGTTAGAATGTTTAGTTTTTGTTCAAGCTGCTTTACAGAGGTGTTAATTCAAATACATTCTCATTTTGGAGGAGAACTTTGTTGTGATATTGGAATAAAGTGTTAGGCTGCTTCACTGGAAAGCTAATCATATTCTCTCAATCATGTTCTGCTGAAGTTCAAAGTGAGCATCACAAAGGTGGAAAAAGGTGATTTAAATGACTTTGAATGTAGCACGCTTGTTGTTGCCAGACAGAAACTGCTGATCTACTGGGATTTTCCCACACAGCCGTCTCTCGGGTTTACAGAGAATAGTCAGCGAAAGAGAACATATCTGGTGAGCCACAGTTCTCAGGGTAAAAAATGCTTAGTTTATGTCACAGGTCAGAGGAGAATGATTATACTGTTCAATGAACCCAACAGTGGCTCAAACTAAACTCATTCTAACTAAGGTGTGCAGAAGAGCATCTCTGATGTGGCTGATCAGCTACAGCAGCAGATGACCACAAAGGGTGTCACTCCTGTCAGCTAACTGTCGGCTGAACAAAACTGGACGACTGAAGATTAGAAAACGTTGCCTGGTCTGATGAGTCTTCATTCCTGCTGTACGCGGCAGAAACGACATGAAATCATGGACCCATCCTGCTGTGTATCAACAGTTCATTTTGCTGGTGGTGCAATGGTGTTGGGGATGTTTTCTTGGTGCACTTTGGGAATCAAAGTGCACCATCATACCAACTGGGAATCATTTAAACCCCACAGCCTACCTGAGTATTGCTGCTGACCATGTCCATCCCTTTATGGCCACACTAATAATGGATTGGATTTATATAGCGCTTTTCAAGGCACCCAAAGCGCTTTACAATACCACTATTCATTCACTCTCACATTCATACACTGGTGGAGGCAAGCTACAGTTTGTAGCCACAGACGGATTGAAGCAAGGCTGCCATATCGCGCCATCGGCCCCTCTGGCCAACACCAGTAGGGTAAAGTGTCTTGCCCAGGGACACAACGACCAGGACAGAGAGCCCAGGGATCGAACCGGCGACCTTCCGGTTACAGATGCGATTCCCAACCCCCTGAGCCACGGTCGCTACACCCATGTTCTCATGGCTACTCCCACCAACAGAGCATACCATGTAATAAGCCCCAATGATCTCAAATTTCACATTTCTTGAACAAAATAATGAGTCCACTATATTCAAATGAGCTCCACAGTCACCGGATCTCAGTCCAACAAAGCACCTTTTGGGATGTGGTGGATGTGGTCCTGACAAAACTGTAGCAACTGTGTGATCCTATCATGTGAACATGGGCTAAAATCACTGAGGAATGATTCCAGCACCTCGCTGAATCTATGTTATGAAGACTTAAAGCAGTCCTAAAGGCAAAGTAGGGTCAAAGCTGCTACTAGCAAGACACAACTAATGAGTGAATTTTGTATGAAAATTTTGATCTGCCAATAAATCTATCATAGAAATGTACCGTAAATGGCCTCAAACTCGTACCTAAGTAGAGTACATGTTAAAAATTAAAGTGAAAAAATTAGTCACTGGGCTTTCTGTTAACAAGTGTTGATAGAAGAAAAAATTAAATATATATTTGCTGATATTGTTCACTGAATCTAAAGAGCTGTTTGTTTTCTCCTTTCTGTTCCATTAGAATGATTATGGGTCATTGTGAGTCTTTTTTTCTTTTCTTTTATTAAACGAAGAACTTTAGCGTTCCTAAGCTCGAGGCTATTGTTTAAAATTTCCACCTGAATAAAACGTAAGTCAATAACGGTTGCAGAACGGCAGAATGCGGACTGAATGGAAATGAGAGACGCTTTAAAAATTGTAAACAAATCTTTTTGTACTGGTGCAATTAGAAAAACTCCAACAACTATTGATAATAACTTAGAAAATTACTTCTACCTTTTCAGCGTGGCAGATCAGAGGGTAAACTAACAACCCAGTTTTTTAACCTCCTGAAATTCTCAACTCTGACAAATTTGATGTGTCAAAAACAGAGCACAACAATCCCCGTGTCTTTTTAATCTCAGCATTTCAAAGGCTCCTCTTTCGTGAGTCTGCCATGCTTGGCAACATTTGAAAAATAGTTAAAGGTCGTTACAGTGGTTTCTTTTCTTCTTCTTTTTTAAAGCCTAGAACAGCTTACATGAAATTACTCATTACTGCTCTCTTTCTGAAACTCAAGAGCAATTTATTAAATGGTCCAACACTTATCTGTAATATTGTAGCAAAGAGTTTCAGCTACATCGCAATCAGTGGGATGGAGAAAACAGTCTACTATATCTGAGAAGTCTGAGGAATAAACACATCATTTTACACACCAAACAACTGTAATAACTGACAGATTAATAGAAAATGAAAATAACAGGCAGCTGCAGACCTGCTGTCACACCAACTGATGAACCAGAAATTGGAATCTGTCTTAAGGTGGAATACTTGAGCTTTTAAGTGTCAGCCTAGAGTTCATTAGCACCTTTTAGCTGGAGATTCAAACTGTTCACACTGCATTAGAATTAGACTGTGCAGCCAATCCCAACCCCCATTTCCCACCACACACACACACCTACATGCACACACAAGTCTGGTCATATGTAATTATACTCTGTGTGACATCCAGGATGTGCAAATTGGCTTGTGGATGTAAAGACATTTTAAAGACTAATGGACCCAGCTTGTGATCTGTCCCCTAACTCGATATGCAATCAGAAAGCCACCAAGCAATGAAGAGACACACTGACAGAAAACAAACACAATGACAAGGGCAAATGCACTATGTCCTTTTCCACAGTTGACTTAACCCCCCATTTATCTTTTCTCGTCTATCACATCTGGCTCCCCATCAGTTTTATGATCTCTTTATGTTCTCTGCCCTCAAACCCCTATTTCTCTCCTTAAGCATCCTCCCCTCATCCTCATCCCGCTTGCTGCCTCCACTCTCAGTCTCCGTCTCTCCCTCCCTCTCTTTCTGCCCTTTCTCTTTCCCTCTTCTTTGCCCTCCCTCTCTCCACCTCCCCGCTGCGCTCCCGACTCGCTCTCATTCCCCTCGCTCACACACTCAGGCAGCATCCTCCCCTCTCCACTTCTACCTTCACACTCACCTCTTCACGCCTCCCTCTCAGCTCCTCTCGCCACCTTCCTTTTTCCGTCACCTACTAACACATATCATCCCTCGCATCTCCCCCGTCTGCTGCCTATCTCGCTCTCCTCCATCTCTTCCCATTCCTCCCTCCTTCTCACTCACTCACTCAACCTTGCGGTCTTGCCAAACGCACACGTACACACACCCATGCTGATTGGCACCCAAGGACAGAGCACCCTCTCCCCAAAACCGGCTTCCAGGCGGTTCGATCTCGTGGCCAGCACGCTTCTTGACACTGAGCTCAGCTGAGGAAGAGGACCAGGAAGAGGCCATGGAGCACAGCCACTTCCCTGTTTTTTCCCCAAACGGGAGCACCTGGAGCACAGGGCAGAATCCCTCTGAAGCTGCCCAGGGATGCCCTCTCGGACCACTACCCGTCATCTACTATAGTGTCCTGCTCTGTCTTGGCCTACCAGGTAAGAGACGTGCACATGAGTGTATTCTTTCACCTGCATGCCTTATTCTGTGTTAATTTGCTCACGTTTTTTGATGACAGTCTGGCTTTGGTGGCGTGCAGTGTTGCATCTTGATTTGTTGTGCACTTACCTGCAGGACTAAGTGAGTGTGTCGTGCACAGCTGCTCCCGAGTGTCACTTCATGCACACATACTGTTGATTCATCAGCCTGACCTTGTGGCCAACACTTGTGGGTGCACATGCACTAAGCATGTATGTGTCTGTGCTTGTGTCCATTTGGAGTTTCTTATGCTTTGCCTCTTACTTGGAAAGATTCAGGGATAATAGGGAGCGACATACTGATAAGTGAAATTACTCTCTTCCAATATTTCCCAGACATTTGATCTCAAACTAAGAGATGACATCTTTTTTATTAATCTGGAGCTGGCATATGTATGTTTGCATGACAAATTGTGGGACTCATGGGTTGACCTCTGGGATGAGTGTGTATGTGTGTGTTACATGTCTCTTCTCTATGACCTGAATTAATGACACTGCCTTGTCGTGTCTATACCATTGAATGATTAGTCCATTCACAGACACTGTCAGACCCATTTACTGTCTCCATCCCAATGCGTGATCTATGAGCACTGACCTAGTCTCACACAGGGAGGCAAAGTGAGGTGTGTGTGTGTGTAACAGAGACAGCCTGAGACACAGACAGAAAACCTGGAGGTCAGATGAAAGAGGAAAAGTGCTGAAGCCTAATAAGAGATTAGGTGAAGACCCAGTGGACTGTCTGCTTTTACCCAAAAACTGAACTCAATCTGTGATTAAAGAGTGTAAAACATAATTTGGAGGTTACACTAATTAACCTCAATTTTATGATCTGATTTATTGGGAGTTCTGACATGACGTGGACTCACTTTGGTGAACAGCAGCACTGACTTCTGATGCCTTATTCATGCTAATCCTCGTGATTAACACATCTTCTTTAGCGCCGAACCTCTTTCCTTGATAAAGATTGGGAGTGAGATGTTATCAACAAGCTAAGCTGTGCTGGTTCAAAACAGATCTGCATTGCAAAGTGAAAAGCTCTCGCGTGCCAAGACTGCAGTCGCTCCAGAGATTTGCTGTCTTGTAAAAGTAAAAGTCGTTCTTTCTGATCAAACCTCGCTTAATTGTTTCCCCTGGATGGCAGAGCAAGCAATTTACTTAGCTGTCGTTTTCTGCCGAAATTGTATTTGATTCTGCTGCTGAGTCGTCTTTACAAATTGGATTGAAGCTGGTTGTTTAATCACTGAGTAACAATAACCTGAGAGTGTAAGGCAATCCTACAATAGTCGTCTGAATTAATGGCTGAGTTGAGTGCAGCGGGCTGATACTTTGCGGCAGCAGGTTCGACTTATTCAATCATTATGACACAGCTCGTTCCACTCAAGCTGAATCATGAATGTTTCATGAGCGCAGCATGTGTGAGTAGTAGCAGCGTGACCCGCAGAACCACACATATTAGACACATAGGAAGGATAGGAGGCTGTTAATTTGATCGTCAGCCAGTGATTCATTAGTTAACTGAAATGAGGTTTTAGCGAGGCAGCATCGCATCCGTGCAGACAGACTTTGACCTGCAGTGCGGCGGGCAGACAGGGGTCACAGCAAGGCGGGAAGAAGGCGATAAGAAAAGGGATTACGCAAGTGGAGCGGCCGGGAAAGATTACTGTGACCTATAGTGAGATGATGAATTGAAAATGCAGAACAAAAAGCAGATGAATTGGGAGCGAGTCAAAAAAATGGAAGATGCGGACACCCAGAAGAAGAAGAAAAGTGGAGTTAGGAGAGAAAGATCAGAGCACTAATAGAGAGGGAGAGATTAATAACAGCCGAGCTGGCTGAAGTAGCACCTCTGAGCCCCGACTCGGGGTGCTACAGACGACAGAGCTGAAACGAATTGCCACATTTTTAATTAATCGCTAACCCGCTCTCTTTCGTTCTCCACTCACTACAGCACACTGCTTGAGACAGAGCAGACGTGTGGTGGCATAGCAAGCAGTACAATGAAGGCGTCGTTTCTCTGGCTCTTCCTTTGACATGATGGAATTACAGAGGTGAAGTACAGCATGTCTCAGAGCGTTCGCCGGTGAGACAAAAATTGTGGAGTGGGAAGCCATCAGCTAATGATCAATGCTGTGCGACAAGTGGGTCCTCGAGAGAGGGTCCCCCTAATGTCTGGGCCAACACAGTCCAACATTTCTCAAACACAATTTGTTGTTTATGGAGCTGTTTACTGACCTGTACCTACACATTTTAAATCCTACTTCCCCTGGTGATTCATCAGCCCTTTCTGCAAACAGAAGCCATTTTGCGTAGCCTGAAGACTTCTGCATCTGAATTAAACACGCAAAACGCGTTAATGAAATGTCTGCGCCCCGAGATAATGCAGCAGGGCACAAAGCCGCTAAGGAGATTAAATTAAACTCTATTGCCTCCAATAATTAACAATTAAAACTTCATTTAATTAGTCATAAAAGATAATTTTACCAAAACAAGCACAGTGTTTGGGCTTGAATAATGGAGTAATGCACAATCCAGTGAACTCATGATACACTGTCCCCGTTGAGATAAAGCTATTCTACACATTGGCCCATTATACTCCATACAAGACAGTCTACAACACAGCACAGCATCTGCGTATCTATGTAACAGTAAGTGTTCTTGGTTTTCAAATATTTTGGTAGCCAATAAGGCCTGATTTAGACTTCTCCGGCGAATCGGTGCAGAGCCTACGATGTAACCTATGTAAGTCTTAGTGCTGTGCAAGTTTTGGTATCGAGCAGATACCAAGTAAAAACAGGGACAGTATTGCTGATACCATTACCGATATCAGTATCAGTAATAGCAGATCAGGCAGATCAGTGTGTCCCGACTTATGAGATAAATCATTATTTGCAGTTTGCAAATTGAACACACGTTTAAAAAAAACACTAAATCACTATGATCTTTACTTTATACAGTGTATAGTTAACACAACAAAACACAGCTTTTCATGTATTTTGAATCTATTTTTTGGGAGTGTTAGAATATAAACATGCCTGTCTATAAAGCACTCTAGGCCAACTTCTGTTATTTAAATGTGCTTTAAGCTATAAAAGAAATAGACATGACGCAAAAATCATATAAGTAAGAAGGAATTAGAAGAAAGTCAGGATAAGAACTAAGGGTCTGCACAAGACATGTAAAGATTATTCTGAATTGCGACTTGCGCCATGCCACTTAAAAATATAGAGTTGGAAATTAGCACAGCAGGTTTCCTTTGCACGCTTGAGTAAAGCATCTTAAAATGGTTGTGATGTTCAGTAGCTGAATAAATGTTCTGGTAGAGCAATTCAACTCCAAGTCTGCACACTGTCAAAGAATGTAGCACATTTTTGACCTTGGGAAGACTGAGACTGTTATCTCAGTAAAAAGAAAAAGCACTTCAGCCGTTTCAGTGGGAGACCAGAAAATGATGCTCTTTTTGATGCTTTACTTTCAACATTGTGGGAAAAGAGAATCACATGTGTTGTTTTCAGTCGCTTGCTGTAAAGCTCCCATGGGATTCCTCCCTGACTCCCTGTGCACAAACATATGTGTGCTCACATTTCTGCATGGTACCTCGCCGCTCCTCAAAGCTCCTCACAAGTGTGACTGTGTTCAGGTGTCTCCTCCCACTCACACTCTTGCATCCACCCAGGGGGGGAAAGGTTGGGAAGGTTCAGCACTAACAACCCCTGCCTCCATGTTGCAGTGTAAGGGGCCAGTGTCAGCCGCTGTTTAGGATAATGAAGAGACGGACCCCCATCGATTTTCAGTTTGAGCTATTGATCTGTCAATATGCACCAGCAGCGGGACGTCTGTAGTGGGTTGGTAACTTGTTGATAAAAATCCAATCACTCTAAAGATGTTTTTTTAAAATAGGTGGGGCATGCAAAGGAAATGGATGTGAGGGTATATCCTGAAGCATGAGCAGATTTCAAGTACTGATTTACGAAAGCAGAGAAAGATAGGGGGAGAGTGAGAGCTTGTTATGGGAGAGATGGGCCAGAGATGGCGCGGGAGAACAGAGGAGGCTAGAGAGGAGGGAGGTGTTGCTTGAGGCAATAAATCAGAGATGTGCTGTGACAGAACTGACTTTATTTGACCAGTAGGCAGCAAAATGCTGTCACGGCTGCAGAGAATACAGCAAACTCGGTATGTGTAAGTCGTTTGGATTCTTTGGACAGCAGTAACATATAAATCTATGGCTAATTAGATGACTTTTAATGCTTAACATTCCTGATCTTCTATCTGTTTCCCCTTCTTCCCTCCTCACATCTATTATCAAATGTGCTCCTTTTCTTTCTTTTCACACATCACACTCAATTACACGTGCTACATTTTCCTTAGGTGAACATTACAATTGCTGATTTAGTTGACTAATCCTTAAAAAATTAATAGCAGGTCTTTGTCATTCAGTGCACAATACCTGCACCTTATCACCGGCGGCAGCCTTAGCCTTGATGTGAGGACAGTCGTGCCCAAACCTTGACTCACTGTGGCCTGTCTGTAAAATGAATGGCTGTTAAGGTGAGCAGGCAGCAAAGCACTGCAGTCGCATCAATACCATTAGCAGCACATAGGGAGAGGGCTTATTTTCTCTTAATATGCCCATTAAACTTAAATATTCAGTTTCCGTACACATCTCCGTCTCCCCTTCTCTGATTTTTCTCATTGTTAGCTTTATGTTATTGAATTTATTTCTCCTTTGGGCTTCTTCTGAAATCCTCTGTTAGCACTCACCTCACACATCAGGAATCAGGTTGACTGTCACTGCATTTAAATCCCATACTGAATGCAAATGAATGCTTTGTAAAAAAGAAAACCATCATTTTTTATCTTCCCTGTTTGCTTTTCACTGCTTTGTAGTGGGGACGCACCCCTGTTTTTTGGTTTGGAGAAATTAAGGAATCACCACCCTTCATGTCCAGTCTGACACTTAGAGATAGACAAAAGGGAAATACTGGTCATCAGGAACAAAGTGCTGTGACCTTTGAAGCAAGCTTTTGATATTCACCCACTCTCCGTCTCTCGCCTCGCTTCCTTTCCTCCTGCCGCCCGTCCTCGATACCTCTCTGTCTGTCTGTCTCTGTCCCTGCTCACTCACCTGCCACCTTCCTCAGATCACACTTCACCCTATTCTTATTAGCCTCCGGAAAAGCCATTAAAGCTTAACCTCGATTTCCTCCAAGATTATAAAGGGGAGAAAAATTCCCTAATTGCAATGATGCAATGCTTCTCTTTTTTTAGATCATAATTTCCGTTTTACAATATTGTTTCTGCTGTACATGGGGCCCGTGAGAAAACTTGATGACAGTTGTATAAGAACGTGTCAGTCTCTCTGTCTCTATGTTATATGTTATACTTGCTGTTGTGAGGGGTTAAACTGTGCTGTGTCATTTGTCGACAGCCCGGCTGAACACGTCCCTTTAGTGGTGGGATGAGTCAGCCTCGTTACACACCTCAGGGAGCACACTCTGCCTTCCCTTTTCCCGCTAAATAACGTCAATGGCCCTGTCCCTCGTTATATTAGGGGCACAGCGGGGGGAGCTGAGACATGCATAAAGGCACACAGATCACCAAAGTAATCACCCGTGCAAACACACACAATCAAAAGTAGACAGACACAGAACAGCCGATTATCCGTCCAACAGGTTATTCTAATTTCCTCTTGGATGGAGACGCTTATTTTTTTCTCCCACAAAGAAAAAAAAAGGAAAGGATGGTGAATGTTTTTCTGTCGCATGTGCCTTTCTGTGCGTGCACGGTGTACCTCTCTGCACCTCGGCTTCCCCTGTTCCTGCTGAGACGAGCCCCGCATGTGCCACCCCATACCACCTGAATGCTGAGCAGATCTACCCCCGCTCCAGAGACGACGGAAAGAGCAGGAGTCAATTGAAATGAATAGGCAACCCAGTGCAGGGTGGCTCAGGCTAAATGGAAATGTCAAGCTCTCAACAGATCCCCTTTGTTTGTTTGTAGAGTGCCCTGCCTCGCTGGGGAGCCCAAACAGAATAATACCCAGCCTGTGACAGTCAACACCTCACTGTTTCCATTTTATGTCACTCCCCCTCTGTTCAGCAGTATGTACACAGAGAGGAAAACGGATGGGCAGAGGTACAATAGAGAACGTGAGGCAATGGATTGAAGGTGACGTCTATTATGTGTTTGATTTGTAATGGATCTCCATCTGGAAGACAGCACAAAGTTAGCAATAAACTTTTCCCATAAAAATGCAGTGATAAGACAAACTAATTCATCCATCCTCTTCTGCTTTTCCTTATCACAGACAGACAACCAATGACACTCATATTCACACTTAACCTAACCCCACTATTCTACTCAAATCTATTTACAGTGTTGGGAAGGTTACTTTTAAAATCTATTCCACTACAGATTACAGAATACTTGTAACGTATTCTGTTAAGTTACTTAATGTGAGCAAAGTATTCTGAATACTTTGGATTACTTAATATATTGTCACGCTTTTTACAACTACATGAATGTACAATTGCTGTGTGATTTATTACTATGACTGAAGCTTACTCGCCATACCAATACCAACTAGATTTTTAAATCTCAATATAAAATGAGTAACAGTAGGGTGGACATTCGGTAAGGCTGCACTTTTTGCAGTGATCTCGTATAGAAAACTAATTCTGTATCAGTAATATGTTTTCTTTCTGTCTGCTTTCAGAAGTGCACATGATTATCTGCAGCTAGCAGGTTGTTAATGCTATCCATCAAGTCTATCAGTCTGCTGTCTATGAACTAACCCCAGCTAGCACCAGCTAACAATGTTAGGTTGGTGGCGAGTAGCCTTCAGTAATAGTAATAAATCACACAGCAATAGTACATCGAGATACTGAAGTGGCACATAACCCAGGTAGCTACCACAACTAAAACAAGTTAGTTGCAGTAGGCTAACGTTAGTTTTTGTTTTGTTTTTTTAAAGAACTTACTAGCAGATGTTTCTTTAGGTTGGAGGGGGAGTCTTTTGAACAGAGTTTGCATTGCACGGTCAGATTTCGCCCATCCTTTTCTTCTTTAAATGTGAAGTGGTGTCAGAATTTCCAAGTAAGAAATGCATTCCTGCCCGTGCACTGCTGGCTCTGTTGTGGTGGCTTCAGGTCTATTGTGTAACTGACGCCACCAACAGGACGCTTACATTAAAGCCTCTTATTGTGTGTTTTGTTTGGGTTTCCACCAGCGTGGAATTACCAAAATTAGAGAGAGACATATGAAACAGGAAAAGACCGCCGTGTAATCCATTTATTTCAACAAAGTAACTGTATTCTAATTATCACCTATTTAAACAGTAACTGTGATGGATACAGTTACTCATATTTAGTTTTTTAAATACATGTATTCTGTTACTCCCCCAACACTGTCCATTTATATAGGGCCAAATCACAACAGTTGCCTTAAGGTGCTTTATTTTGTGAGACCCTACAATAATAAAAGAAAATCCAAAATTAGTTTAAAAAAATAATAATGTGAAAGGAGCATATATTTTTCAAATAGGGATTTTTAAAATTTATTTACAATATCTCTGGTGCTGTCAACAGAAACATAGAACCCAAACTGTGAAGAAATATCAGCCAATCGAAAGCCGCAAACAATAGTATGGCACACAGTGTGACACTTTAGACGTTGCAGAACAAAATCTCGGTTTTCCCTGTTCACATATAAACACATGTAAATTATTACCATGGCTGGAATTCTTTCAAAAACTTAGTTTTCAGTGATCCAAAATGCTGTTCATGTTCCCCAAACACGTAGAATAGAAGCTATGTTTACCAAAATACCTGTATAATACTCTAAAATACCCATCAAGTCAAGTCGAGTAGTAGAAAAGAGGCTATAGTGTTGAAAAATGAAGAAAGCTGCACGTACCAAAAACTGCAGTTCCTTAAATCACCGCTTGAGGCTCTAAGAGCGAACCAGTCCCCATAAAGACCAATCAAAATGTCCAGCTTCACCGAAGTGAAAATAGAGTAGTTATATTTCAATTCAATTTCAATTCAATTTTATTTATATAGCGCCAAATCACAACAAAAGTCGCGTCAAGGCGCTTTATATAGTACAGTAGATACAGAGAAAAACCCAACAATCATATGACCCCCTATGAGCAAGCACTTTGGCGACAGTGGGAAGGAAAAACTCCCTTTTAACAGGAAGAATCCTCCGGCAGAACCAGGCTCAGGGAGGGGCGGCCATCTCCTGCGACCGGTTAGGGTGAGAGAAGGAAAACAGGATAAAAGACATGCTGTGGAAGAGAGACAGAGGTTAATAACAGATATGATTCAATGCAGAGATGCTAGTTAATACATAGTGAGTGAGAAAGGTGACTGGAAAGGAAAAACTCAATGCATCAGCTGTGCAGGGCAGCTGCTGTGTTCGCTTCGGATTACTCCTCACCCCCCACCCACCCCTGTAGCTTGTCATGTCTTCATAATGTTGTGCTGTGGACATTTATGTGCTCTTTGTGCAGAGGAGTTTTTTTTGTTTCCTGTTCTCATGCTGTCCTACCATGGAAGCACAGCATGAGTAGGGGTCTCTTTTTTTCCTCTTGTACTTTCCCCACTGTAGTGTACATTTCAATGTTTTTTTTCTCTGATTCTACCAATCTCCGACTTGTATCCCCATGTAATGTTTGTGCTATATGTGTAAGGTCGGGGGGGGGTCCCATTTCACTGCAGGGCAACCTGCATGTGACGAATAAAGCTTTGATTGATTGATTGATTGATTGATCATGGGAATCCCCGGCAGCCTACGTCTATTGCAGCATACTAACTAAGGGAGGATTCAGGGTCACCTGGTCCAGCCCTAACTATATGCTTTAGCAAAAAGGAAAGTTTTAAGCCTAATCTTAAAAGTAGAGATAGTGTCTGTCTCCCGAATCCAAACTGGAAGCTGGTTCCACAGAAGAGGGGCCTGAAAACTGAAGGCTCTCCTCCCATTCTACTTTTAAATACTCTAGGAACAACAAGTAGGCCTGCAGAGCGAGAGCGAAGTGCTCTAATAGGGTGATATGGTACTACAAGGTCATTAAGATAAGATGGGGCCTGATTATTTAAGACCTTGTATGTGAGGAGCAGGATTTTGAATTCAATTCTGGATTTAACAGGAAGCCAATGAAGGGAAGCCAAAACAGGAGAAATATGCTCTCTCTTTCTAGTCCCTGTCAGTACTCTTGCTGCAGCATTTTGGATTAGCTGAAGGCTTTTCAGTGAGTTTTTAGGACATCCTGATAATAATGAATTACAGTACGTCCAGCCTGGAAGTAATAAATGCATGAACTAGTTTTTCAGCGTCACTCTGAGACAGGATATTTCTAATTTTAGAGATGTTGCACAAATGGAAGAACGCAGTCTTACATATTTGTTTAATATGTGCGTTGAAGGACATGTCCTGGTCAAAAATGACTCCAAGGTTTCACAGTAAAAGAAAAAAACTGTTTTGGTGTCTATAGAGGTTTTACAGACACATGATCGCTAACCACATCATGCTATCTCATTCATTTATTTGATTGCATGACAATCATGGTGACGGTATAAGGTCAGGTAGATAAGGCCCCAGTCATACAGGTGTGCGTTGTGATAGAAGCAATCTGCAAATTCAGAAAATGTGTTGTAGAGTTTGTTCTAGTGTTAACCAGACAGTAGGGAGTACATGAGTTAAGGGGAAAGCCTGCGATTTGATGAGCATGGCATTCGCAGTCATCTGCCGCCATGTTGTATTTACGCTCTGGTAACAATACGTTCAAGAGTAATAGCGTATATGGCGCAAATGTTGTGGGAATGTTGTGTGAACATTAAATGAGCTATTTGAGTTATGCTGTAAGTTATCCTTCAGCCGGGTTTTGTGTTTTCTTTAAGTTATGAGTATTTGAATAAGTAAAATTATTTTGAATTATTGCGTTTTTTGCTTTTTAAAGTTTGCATTCTGTAACTATTTGAAGAATGCTTGGTTTAATGTGACTTGTACTGTGTGTATAGGTTGAGTGAATGAATGGTAGCCCAGAAATAAATGAGCAAGACGCTAACTTTGGTGTCCTCTCTATTAATCCAGTTTTTTATAATTGGCTACGCAGTGCTCTCTAGCCTGTGTGCCACTTGCTGCTGGTCCACATTTCCCCTAGGTCTGATAGCATCAAGTGGGAAAAAAAGACCAATCATTTCCCAGTGACTGATGACAGTACCCAGGAAATGGATTGCTTAAGCCCCAGTTACACAGGTCGACAGATTGGTCAGTGACTCCCTGGCAACCACCAGTCGCTAAGGAAAAATCGTGCATTCCTTGACTGCTTCATGAAAACATCCTTGTGATTGCTTTGCTCGGTAGCAGATTCCTGATGTTCCCCATAGTTTGCATGGAACACACTGATTAAAAACACTCACCAGCTGCTGTCTGGTTAAATTGCAGGATTAACATTATACATTACTACAGGTGTGGCTGTTTGGAGTGACAGGGGGCTGTGACTAAAGAGTTCATTATTCACACTGTTGTCACCTTCACGAATGGCAGCACAAGAGCACAAGCCAGACTTCAGTGTTGTTTTTTCAGGGTCATGCAACTCTCAATTTTTGTAACCTTGCAGTAGTGGTAGGTTGAAGACAGGAGTGGATTTTTTCTGCCCCCTGGGCGACCGTGGCTCAGGGGGTTGGGAATCGCATCTGTAACCAGAAAGTTGCCGGTTCGATCCCTGGGCTCTCTGTCCTGGTCGTTGTGTCCCTGGGCAAGACACTTTACCCTACTTGCCTACTGGTGTTGGCCAGAGGGGCCGATGGCAGCCTCGCTTCTGTCAGTCTGCCCCAGGGCATCTGTGGCTACAACTGTAGCTGCCTCCACCAGTGTGTGAATGTGAGAGTGAATGAATAGTGGTATTGTAAAGCGCTTTGGGTGCCTTGAAAAGCGCTATATAAATCCAATCCATTATTATACTGTATTAGCGCAAAAGCTCAGAAATGACCAGATTATATAGCTTGAAAAATAATTAATTTCTGATGAAAACTTTGAAAACAACTCAATGATTTCTTTGCTTCCAATTCCCATTTTTTCAATTCATATATCAGCTCAGATATGGAGGTTTTGTCTGAGTCATGAGGCCTATTGCTAAGGAAAATACTGTCTGGCAAGCCCTCAGCACCACTGTAATGGCGATGGACTCACAGCGATGGTCCTGCTGCTGTCCGACTGCTAACAGGTTAACAGTGCTACCAATGTGGTCATCTTAAGCCGTTAGCTGTTGTCAGTTGAGGTATAGCTTGCTGTATAGTACAGCCCAGTGAGTGAAATTTTGAGTCCTCATACAGTTATGGATGCAGATTACTAATGTCCTCTCATCCAAATAAAGCCATTTCTGAGTTGGAAAAAAGATGATGTGATGACCGTAATAATAAAGTAAAAGTACTTAAGAGTCATGTGACTAGACAAGTACAAAAGACAATGTTACACTGAGTAAGGAAGCAAAACAAAAAGCAATTAGCCTACATATAAATAAAATCATGGTGTCACTAAGTATACTTTTATGTCAGTATGAGCCCAGTGACATCTCCTAGACCCTGAGCATTATTGGGTTGTTAACCTAAAGTAAAATTTATCTGATCAATAATCCCAACCCACATGTATTCAAAATGCTATGAATGACAAAAAAATATAGCAAAGCCATACGTTTAAGAAGCCAGAAGAAGAACATGACATTTTTCCTTCAGACAGTAACTCAGTTAGCCGATTACCAAGATCCAAATGTTTTTTTGGTCTAAAAATCAATGCGCTGACTTTGACTTAATGTCCTGCAAACAGCAACGACACTGTGCTCAGTAACTGGGAGCAACCAACCAAACTTGACCCCTGTTACCCAAATCAACTGCCAACAGTCAAATAAAAAGAAAATCAAGGGTTTTTTTGTTATTAAAGTTTTGTCAAATCAAAGGGAAAAGATTAAAACACCTTCACATGACACAAAATCACTATACTGTCTCTCATTTGGGGTTAATATACACCTCATAGCACAAACGATTAAGTACCACATCTCTTACTGTTTGAGTTGAGTTGTGTAATCTGTACTGATCTACCAAAATTAAAATCAAAAACAACAACAAGCAGCTTTAAACTCAAAGAATCGATGACACAGTCAGACAAGATTTAAGACGAAAGCAACTCAGCTATGGAGAGGATAGTGAGCTGTGCAATTGTGATGTGACTGATATGTGTTAAGTTGTTGGGTGTTGTGAGCAGCTTTGACGTCTCATTTGTGGTTATTGATAGATCGTTAATGAATTGGTGCTTCCCTAATGATCTGTGTGTTTTTTATGCACATTTGTGGAGCCGCACATGCATTTCTATGTGCGTTTGTGTCGTCTGCTGCACATCCTCCACACAACTTTAGTCGTTATCCAGAGCTGGCTTTGTAATTTCTAATCAGTTGATAGTGGCAGAGGCTGTGAAGTGTGATGTACCAGACTTCAAGCTGCCATATTTAATCCAATCCCAGATCTTTTACTGCAGAGGGAGGCACAAGGATCACAGAACACACACACACACAGACACACTGTGTGGACTGTGACTGCCACTGAGTGCTTTGATGTCTGTGAAGCTGTTGTGTAAAGTGTAATGTTTACGTGTCTCCGGCAGGTTTGACTTAAAGAGGGTTATGCAGCAACAGCAAAGCACACATGCAATGTTGTGTGTATTTTATCGTTAGTTAGGTTATTGAACTAATAGAGCATGAAATAGAAATCTCTGGATAAACTGGAAACAAGTGACTCAAAACGTGTCTCTGAATTTCACACTGCACTTACGTTCCTGTGAGGACAAAAAAAGGTTCAAATGCATTAAATAAATGGCTGCCTTCACTGAATATTATCAGAACAGAAGGTAAGACTTTACTTGAAGTGCCTTGAATGTTTTCTTTGACCTCAGCTACAGCGGTGCAGGTTGAACAAGGCATGAAACCCCGGTTGTACAGTAACCTAATCTTTGGTAATGTCATGTTATCATAACATTGATGTCTCAAACCATTTTGGTATTAGTTTAAAATAACATAAATGACCTAAAAACACTCACTGACATCGACCATAAACATCAAAAAAGACTCATCCTATGGCTCAGGGTGACACGCCTTCAAATAAAGTGGTAGCAAACAGAATTCACGGATCATCGCTTTCAGGGAAAAATAACGTTTATTTTCAAAATGTCAGCATCAGCGTTTCAGGAAGATAGATAACCTTGGTTATGAAAGTTGATAGCCAGAGTCCATTAAAGGTATCCTGAGCATTATGCAGCACAGTTTTTAGGAGAAAGTCCATTTTTCACTTAGAAACCCATTTAGTTGATAAGCAGCCCTACTGATGCTTGCAATCTATTCTTCTAGTGTGTAGTTGGTGGCACTGGTGTATTTAAAAACAACAACAACCACAGGTAGCAATGCACCAATTAAGCAAGCAGAAGATAACTGTTAGCAAACTAATACTGAAAAATGTGTAGAAATAAACAGTAAATATTTCAAGAGAAATGCATTGAGCCGGTTGAGAAGACCTCAAGAATATCACAAATTTGTTTTGCATTGAGTTTAAGTCAGATTTGTTGAAGTAAGTCTACAGATCACAAAAAATTACACTATTTGATGCCTGAAAGAAAAAGCAAGAGAAAACCTAAAGCTCACATTGTATCGTGATGAACAAAGTATTCAAGCTAGAACTTTTTACTGACATACATTGTGTAGGCGTAGCAGTGAAAGTCATAATCCTCATCCCTTTGAGGGTTGGATTAGCCACCCATCTATCTATATGCACAACATCTGGGCATGTCTCTGAGGTGATGATGGGTTGGGTCTTAGGGGGATCTCCTCCCAGTCCTGTATCTAATCTGTGGCACTATTGAATAGTGTCATAATAGGCTCTGTTGATGGTGAAATACACTGCGCAAAAACATTAAGGGACACTTAAATCACAGTATAGCATCAATTCTGTTAACCTTCTGTAATATCTGCCTAGTCAGTCAACTAGCAGAGTGGATTCGTTTCAGATGCGTTGGTGCTAATTAAATTACCAACAGGTGCAGTAGAGGGGCAACAATGAAACAACAGGAATGAAAAAACACAAATAAGCGGAGGCCGCTCCCATTTTTTCTCCCTTGTCATCTTTTCTGACTGTTTTTTCAATAGTTTTGCATTTGGCTAGGGTTAGTGTCACTGCTGGTTGCATGAGGCGATACCTGGTCCCTACAGAGCTTATGCAGGTAGTCCAACTCCACCAGGACGGCACATCAATAAATTCCGTTGCCAGAAGGTTTGCTGTGTCTCCCACCACACCAGTAGGCTAACCAAGCAATCAGAAACCGACTACATGAGAGTGGGCTGAGGGCCCTGTACTCACTGCCATGGAGCCCCATTGGCATTTGCCATAGAATACCAGGATGAAGAGATTAATTATAGACGTATGATTACGTGTAGTAGCTGATCTCAAAATGAGCTGTGCCATTACATCTACATTACATGCATGTTGTACAATTTGCTAAGCAATTTTTAGTCAAGTGTCATGTGTTCTCATTCATATCTGTAAATAAATGTTTATCAAACAGTAATGCTAATAGGGCCTGTAATTGTAATTGCTTTTTCTTATACAGTGAAGATATAGCTTGCAAAGATTATTCATTCTTTGGTATTTACAAATAGCTGATTTTTCCATCTGACTATATAGAGTGATAAAGTGACAATAAAAAGAACAACATGTGTTTTCATATATAAATGACGTGAAAAGGTTCCACAGACTTGGCAAAAACCATCCGTAGGTCAGGTTTTTTGTTAGTAAGACATAAAATACAGATATAAACAACACAGAAAGCCTAATTTTCGAAAGTAACACAGGATAAAATCTGAGTATGAATTATGCCCAAAACAAAAGGATCCAAGAATACTCCTCCAAGACCCAGGGACCATGTCAGATCTACAGACACGTAGCATCCCAGAAGGTCTCATTTGAATTCAGCTTTGATCAATACCTTTGAGGCTAGGCACTGCACCCGCTACACCAGCACATGGAGGCCACCTCACAGAAGTAACAAAAAATAAGTGGAAGCATAGGTCCCCAATTAGATTTTATTAGACAAACAGGAATGAGCAGTTAATCAATTAAACGATGTGTACTGAACTGTCAAATTAAGTACCCTCCTTCCTCGCACTCGCGGTGATGAAATGTTTTCAATTTTAAAATGTACCAGCAATGCTGATGATTCATTTCACTGATTTTAGTCTTTGTCTCAGTCTTTACTTCCATTCATATTACAGAGTAAGCCAAGCATGCATTTTGTGTGCTGTGCCCTCGAAGTTTGGGAAGGGTTTGAGTGAGGCCTATAAACCTTGCTGACGTGATGGGACTATCTTGGGAGCAATGTGCAATTTGCACTGATTGGAGAAATGGGATGTGCAGGTCCACGTGAGAGCCAGAAAGCTGTGCTGGTGCCTCTCAGATGCACAGCAGTCAGACTAAATGCAGTCGTGAGCTAAATCACATTCAGGCCTTTTTGCACTCCATCTTGGGTATTTACCTGTAAAACAAATGCGTAATAAATCAGCTGGGAGAGAAACTTGGCAGGCTGGATGAGAAGTTATTATGGAGCTTGTTGGGCACATGGAATAAAAATCGAAAACAGAGGCAAATGGAGAGATGGGGTGCCCTTGTGCTTTGTTTTAGGACCGAAATTGCCGGCAGCAGGATGGCACATAGTAGTGAACTCAGCAAATTGCCAAGGCTGCGATGCTGCACGCTGCCCTCCTGTTTTTGTTGTGGGTTCGCTCTTTATTGCAGATAACAATTTGGCCAAAGGCACAGGCAGGTGCTGCTGGAATCACACAGCAGGTGTAGATGAAGGGGATCAATAAACTAGAGAAGGTTTACAGAATAGGAGCTGTTTGAACATGGAAAACACTGTCTGGGAATAATGACAGAATTGAATATTTTTGTATACTGTGGACTGAAACTGCAAGAAAATGTCACAGGGCACAGAGTTCACTCGGCATGCTTTTACACCTGCTTTTAGGTGGTGCTGTTGATGTGCTTTCTTTTTTGCTCAGTTTAAATTTTCTAGCCTCCTAATTTTGGTGTCTGCTTTTTGTGTTGAGCTTGTGTTAGCACCTACCTGTCTGCAGTATCTCTATTGCTATCAACTCCTAGTGATGGGATTTCCGGCTCTTTTTAGAGAACAGACTCTTTCGGCTCGGCTCACTAAAAAGAGCCGGCTCTTTCGGCTCCGAAAAGTGGTTTTATTTATATATGTTTATATGTAAATATATGCAGTGGCCCCTAGAGACAAAGCACGTACAAACTCCAAAACACATTTCTAGCTTTAACTGAACTTCCAAAACAGAGCTACCTAGATCACTTAAATTACACAACTGAAAGCATATGTGTATTGCTTGTGTATTTATACACAAGCACTCATATATATTCACTAGGTAACAAAAGCTCAACACTGCGCCTAGCACCCTGGAGCACTTCTGTTGTCTTTTGTACGTGTTTTGGAGTTTTTACGTGTTTTGAAGTTTGTATGTGCTTTGTCTCTAGGGGTCACCGTAAATATACTTTTATTTATTCACTCCACATAAAATGTAATAAATAAATCATATAATACAAAACCCAATTATTCACATTTCAACTTTTAACTATTTAAATTTTCAGCTTTTTCCTTTTAAACCAATTTAAAGTGAAACAACACAAAACACTGCAAACCACAACACAATTAAATATAAATTAAAATATGAAAACAAAAAGAACATGCATAATCTCTGTCATATGGACCTGCATGAATAAACTTTCTGAATCCTTTATCATCTGCAACTGAAAATAGTTGTGGATGATTACTATACCTTTCTAATGTGACGTTGTCCCTGGCTCTCTTTCTCTGTCTCTCCCTCCCGCCCTGTTCCTGTGCTACTGCGAGTGTAACTATCGCCCCTCCCCCCTCTTCCCAGTGCAAAGCACAAAGCAGAAAAAAGTGCGAGAGAGGGTGCGAGAAAGAGCTCGCGTTGTTCACGTCAAAGATCTGGCTCTAAGAGCCGTTTCGTTCGCGACCAACACATCACTATCAACTCCCTCTGTTGCTGTCTTGTTTATTGCTAGCGCTTTCAATTATCTGCTCACTAACACTCAATTTCTCTGTTTTCTCCCTGCCCTAACCCATGCCCATACCTTTTCCCGATCTCATCATACTTTTTCCTTCCTCATCATTTCCCTATTTCCTCTATCTTCTTTCAATCACCTGTCCGCATCCCCCTCCCTCCTCCTCCTAGCTAACATCCTGACTGTGGTAATCCTGTCCCAGCTGGTGCTGCGTCGTCAGAAGTCCTCCTACAATTATCTCCTGGCTCTGGCAGCTGCCGACATCCTCGTTCTGTTCCTCATTGTTTTTGTTGACTTTATATTGGAGGATTTTATTTTGGCGGCGCCGCTGCCTCCGTCATTAAATAACGCAGTTCAGGTGCTGGAGTTTTCCTCCATCCACACCTCCATCTGGATCACCGTGCCTCTTACCATTGATCGTTACATCGCTGTTTGTCACCCTCTGCGCTACCACACGGTCTCCTACCCAGCCCGCACACGCAGAGTGATATTCGCCGTCTACGTTGGATGCTTGGTCTCTGCAGCTCCCTACTACTGGTGGCCTGAGTTTTGGCACAGCCTTCCTGGACTGGGTAGTAGTGATCGAGGAGGGGGCGGAAGAGAAGGAGAAGGAGGAGGAGAAGAGGGCGACAAAAGAACGGTGGCCCAGCACGTCCTTGTGTGGGCCCACTGTGCCACCGTGTACCTCCTACCCTGCACAGTCTTCTTTTCCCTTAATGCCGTCATTGTGCGTAAGCTGCGCAGACGCCGTAGCTGTTTCCGTCTGCGTGGTTATTCAACCGGCAAGACCACCGCCATCCTCCTCGCCATCACCTCCATTTTTGCTGTTCTGTGGGCACCGCGCACCCTCGTGATCCTCTACCACTTCTACTCGTCTCCCCCGGCATCACAAACTGCCAGCCGTCTGCTCCATGTACTCACGGATCTGGCAAACATGCTAGCACTGCTCAACACCGGGATCAACTTCTTCCTCTACTGCTTCATCAGCAAGCGTTTCCGGAGCATGGCGGCCAATGTGCTGCGAGCCTTGGTCCACTGCCGGAAGCAGCCGCCGCCATTCTACGCCAGCCACAACTTCTCCATCACAAGCAGTCCCTGGATCTCACCAGCCAACTCCCACTGCATCAAGATGCTGGTGTACCAGTATGACAAAAATGGGAAGCCCATCTGCATTTCCTCTTGAGCTCTTAGCCACGAGTTGCTTCCCCTACCCTCAATCACTGGAGGGGTGGGGCAGCGGGTGTATTCAGGCTTGTCTCGATGGTGACCAGCTTTGCCTGTATCTTTTAAGGCTTGAAAATGTCAAAACACCTATTGAGCAAATGGTTCAACTACCTTTGAGCAAAGCAAGGTGGAAAACCAACCAGCAAGGCTTCTGATGTTCAAAAAAGTATTCACAAAGCAGCGACCAGCACTGAATAGGTGTTGATGGTTTCCTTCATGCAAAAAAAATAAATCTACTGTAAGTAACTGATGGCTGTAGACTGATAAAAAGACATCACGACCATCTAGCACTCAGTATGAGCCACCATTTGTAACATATAAACTGACAAAACTATAAAAACAAGTCCTCTGTGGGGCGTCAAAGTTACTGCGGGCCGTGCTGCACGCTGCCGATGAAGAGCTTCGAACAGCTGTGTCTTTTGCTGCTGGGAGTCATTTCCAAAAGGCAAAGTTTCAGTAAGAGTGTGGGCACTAAACATCTCACCTCAAGGGGTGATTCACTCAGGCAGAGCCACTCACAGTGTGCCCACTGCCACATGATCCTCACGCTCTTTCTCAAGCAATGTAAAACAGCGCTGTCATTTCCAGTTTAACACGCAGAAGAGTCTCCACGGCATGTTAAGTAGGGCTTTCATAAAACGAGCAGCCCTCCCAGACTTTTCCTTGTGTGTGCTGAGTTCACCCTAGCAGTGCAGGTCACCTCCAAGTCGACACTCGCTGTGGAAGATCGAGTCATCCAACGTCCAGCTTGCAGACTGCTGTAGGCTGAATAGGCACTCTGCTTATTGTTGGTAAACTATTTATGTGATGGTAGATATGACTGTTATTGTAGCTTTGCAAAAAAAACAAAAAAAAAGATTAAAAAAAATATGACTTGGAGTTGGTGTGGTGCCAAGGTGTCATTTTATGTAGTAATCCCTTCTCCAGTATTAGGATGAGGAAATTTCTGCTGTAAGTAGATAGTCCTCTTTAACTATTAATGGTCCTTGGTGACTTACTGTTAGCCATTAACCGGAAGAATATAATGAATGTAGCTGAACATCTCTTTAACCCTTTATCTTTGTAAGAGACTGAGAAAGAGAGGAAGATAGAGAGGACAGAAAAAGCTGCTCCATTTGTTTGTTTGGGGGGGTTTTGCCCTCTGTCCAAAGTTTTTTTGTTTTTCTGCTCCCATGATGCAGCAGTGAATTTGGTCTCAAGCCCAAGGTGACACAGCTCTGCTCTGCTCTTTCTGCTGCTGGGCAATGGCACTTCTGTAACATTTTATACAGAAATACAGTCACGTACATCAACTCTGTCTCAGTATTGCCTGGTAACAAACCATAAATGAGAACACACACATACACACACACACAAACACACAAACCCAGTACTGTATTGCCCACAGACAGAGTGCACTGAGATCAATGCACATCCATTCTGCAGACACCTTGGGGCATTAGAAGTGTTCATCAATCTAGTGAGAATGGAGCTGTGCCAAAGGGCAGATTTCTGTTAATACCTGGGATGACACACCTCACGTCTTTCTTTCTGTAAGGCTTTAAATCTGATGAATGTGAGGTGTGTCTGTCATAGCTGATAAAGTCGTGCCCTCCAAACTCTTGTTCGGCACTGTCTGAGACACTTGAGGGCGTGACTGCCTGCATGTCGTTTCTTTGCTTGCACTTTAGAAGCCATGAGAGCAAAAACTGACTAACAATCCTAAAACACAGTGATTAAGTATATATATATATATATATATATATATATATATATATATATATATATATATATATATATATATATATATATATATAAAACACCCAGCACGCCCCTGCGGGCGGTTTATCCTTCAAGCTCGGGTCCTCTACCAGAGGCCTGGGAGCTTGAGGGTCCTGCGCAGTATCTTAGCTGTTCCCAGGACTGCGCTCTTCTGGACAGAGATCTCCGATGTTATTCCCGGGATCTGCTGGAGCCACTCGCCTAGCTTGGGAGTCACCGCACCTAGTGCTCCGATTACCACGGGGACCACCGTTACCTTCACCCTCCACATCCTCTCGAGCTCTTCTCTGTATATATATATATATATATATTAGGAGTGCAACAATACTCGTATCGATATTGAACCGTTCGATACAGTGCTTTCGGTTCGGTACGCATATGTATCGAACAATACAACATTTTTTATTTATTTTATCAACTTTTCTTCTGACGATGCTGTCTGTGTTGAGCGCTCAGTGGATCTGCGTTCGACTACTCCGCCTAGGCTGCACTGTCGAGTGCAGATCCACTGAGCGCAGCGCAAGCTAGCAAGACAGAAGCTAAGCTCGTTGCAACATGGCAGCTGCCTCAACGCTACCCGAAATTGAACCTCCCCCGCCCTCATTCAGATCTGGCGTTTGGAACTATCTTGGTTTTCATGTGAAGCATGACCCTGATGGTAAGCGCCATGGACAAAAGTAAAACAGTATGTCGGATGTGCTAAGCAATGCTCAGTTACATTGGTGGGAACTAGTGCGTCAGCGCAGTTTGCTCGTTAACGTGTTGACGCCGTCCAGCCCCACGCACGGGGCGATCCACGGTAACTCATTAACGGAGATTTGCCGCGTTATGGCGTTAATGTCATTTCAGATTAACGCTTACAGCACTAGTGGGAACACAATAAATATGACTGCACATTTACACCAACATCACCCTAGTGCAAAGACAAGTGGAAGCAGACAAAAACAACAAGCACGCAAGCTGACATTGACATTAACGCCACAACACGGCAAATCTCCGTTAACGAGCTACCGCGGATCGCCCCTTGTGTGGGGCTGGACGGCGTCAACATGTTAACGAGCAAACTGCGCTAACGCACTAGTTCCCACCAATGTAATTGAGCATTGCATGGCACATCCGACATACTGTTTTACTTTTGTCCATGACGAGCTTACCTTCAGGGTCATACGTCACATGAAGACCAAAATAGTTCCAAAGGCCAGATCTGAATGAGGGTGGGGGAGGTTCAATTTGCATTTCAATTGACATAAATAAGGCAAATGTTTAAACAGCCTGTTTTCATTCCCAACTCATTACATACAAATGTTTTGCCCAGACTCCTAGGTGTCATGATTTGCATATGTGCTGGGATGTCTTATGATCGTCAATAGGCTCCTAAATGACTGAAAATGAGACAGAGAGACAGCAGGCAAATTTGCTCTGCTGGTATTTTGAACGATGCAGAAGAAGAGTTTGAGACTAATCTGTGACCCCCTCCCCCCAGCAACTACTAGTCGCCAGAAAAAAGTCTGTGAAATCAATAGCTAAACCCCTGTCAGACAGCCCTAGGGATGAGTCAGTGAGTTACTAGGGAAAAATGTGTATTCCATAGTTAACCAGTGGTTGCTGGCAGTCGCTAGGTGAAACTGGTCACAGAGAGGTATATAAGATTGCTTTGGTCGCTAACAGATTGTTTCAATTGCTTAGGGTGACCATATTTTGATTTCCAAAAAAGAGGACACTTGGCCCAGTCATGAAGAACTTTAATAATACTGTTTGCTTAAAGAAACATATTTAACATATTTATACGATGCCTTCTCTGTTTTAAGGCTTTTAGAAGCCAACAAGTGCAAAAAAAAATAACTTAAAAACCTCTGGAATTAAATAATGCTACAGTAATGATGCCTCATCTGTATAAGAAAAATTACCAGTACCGGGACGAGGGAAATTTCTTTTGCAGTTCATCTGAAAAGATGCATTTGTGCTTTGACATCTTTTAAACATCATCTGTCCCATCTGTAAGCCCAGAACAATCACTCACAAAGCAGCAGCTCGGGGATGACGTCACACATATGCGTCCTCTGTAGGCCAATAGGAAAACCCAGGCATTTTCATCCATCTCGAAAATCCCCCCGGACGCCCCGGACAGAACGTGAAAAGGGTACATGTCCGTGGAAAAGAGGACAGTTGGTCACCCTACAGTTGCCTGTAGTTAGCTAGCTATGGATGACACCAACTGCTGGCTAACTGCTGCTATCCCAGCAGTGGTGAAATTCAGTTTGAGTTGCATTTTTTCCAAGTTTCACTAAAGTTCGGCTAGTAGTTAGCAAGTGTTTGCATCTTCCATGCAAACTTCAGACAGCTGCAGCAACCTGCTATTGACCAAAGGAATCACAAAGAGGTGTTTGGTGCATCATCCTTTTGATAACCGATTTCACCTTGCAAAGGCCAGCACCCGCTTACCAACCATTCAGGGAACGCATGTTTTTCCCTAGCAGCCAAAGGTTGCCAGAGGATCTCTAGGTGTCACTGAGGCCTTATGGACCACCTAACTAAATTATGCCACCTACCACCCATTGTAAATCTTAACACAGACTCTTTCATCTGGGTAGCTCAAGATTCAGAGCAGGTCATTTACTAATCAAGAAGTTTAGTGGGGCCATGCTCCAGTCTGCATGCCAATGTATCTTTGCACTCCAAGTCGTCCCTGGTGTGTTCATCTTAGTGTGAATGTTAGACAAAAGCACTTAGACATAGAAAAAAAGAAGAGCTACTCTACTTGTGAAGTATAAGAGTGCCACATGTGAACCAGTCTATTTACCATCTTCATTAATACAACACGGTATTCCTTAGCTGTTCCATGCATGTTGGAAATGATACTAAAAAAAAGTGATGATGGCCAAGTATTACTATGCAATGAGTTGGGAATTAAATAGTTTTTAAATGTTGTGTTATAGCTGGTGTTGGAGTGCACTTGTAAACATTAAAAAAATATATAAATGTTTTTTATATAATTTTCCTATGGCCATTCTGAAAATTATTTTTAAAAATATGCATTTATAGTGCATTTATGATTAAATCAGTCTTGAACTTTCTTTGGTGAGACAATAAAAGTGGCATAAGAAGATATTTTCCCATCAAATAAAACTTACCATCATTCTGGCAAATAGACTTTGTAGTAATGTAACGTTTGTTTTTTGATAGTCAAATAAGCTTACACATTTCCAACACAATATAACAGTACATATTATGTTAAAATGAGCATATCCACCCATTTATAGCTGACAAATATTAACTTGCACATCTGCTGGGCCCACTTACCCCAGGTGGCACCAAACTGGGCTTTGGTATGCATTTGGTTACATTTTACATGAAAGGGAGGGTATGTTTTCACAAGAATTGATGATGTCACAGATGAACCAAATCAAATTTCTGAACTATCATAGGGCCCTGGAGTGTCTATAGGTAATGAGGAAATGAGAGATAATGAGTTTAGTCCAACTCATTTATTAAGAAATCCTCATTCCACCAGTGAACTGGCTGAACTCCTCACAGAGAGATAAAACTGTGTCCAAAACCTCCATTTCTTTTGTGCTAAAAACATTTTCAAGTGCTGCAGTTGTACAAATTCCAGCTATGGGCTTATACAATACAAGTCTTTCCAATTTCTTTTGCCATCAAAGATTTCTTTTACCAGAGTAAACCCAATTTCCCAACTTCCAACCCTCCCGCCTTCTCGGTACATTGCCCGTCCATTCTCGTTTCCAATTTCTTTTTTTCCCACACAAATTGATTTTTTTTTCCCCTGAATGCAAACAAACAGAAAAACAAACAAATGAGCGAGTAGCCATCTGCTCCTCACCTCCTTTACTCCTCCTACTCATCCCTCTTTGCTTGCAAAAGGACTTGCTCAAAGTTAATTTCTCAGGTGTCCTCATTAATTGTTAACTGATTACCTTGGAGCCTTTTATGCCTCGTGCACAGCGTATCGCTCCATCTTTTTCACCAGGAAATTTAGGGGCCTTGAGCCGAAACCAGTGGATACTGAAAGCCACGCTCAGCAGCAGGATGTCAGACTTGATCGAATGTAAACGCCATGAAATATGTGCCTCGGTTCTAATCAGCATTGCCTAATGGCCAACATGCGATCACTAGGAAAGTGCAATTTCAAAAAATTTGCCTCAGCATCAGTGTACGGAGCTCAACCCAGATCAGTGTTGCCATGACATTCATTTGGCGTGTTAACCCCATTCAGTGTTTCGCCAATGTTAATGTGACATTTTATGCGACAACCAGCGGCTCATTGTCACGGCCTCCAGGGAGAGAGGCAGACATGCTGCGAAATCAAAACGGAGGGATGGATGTGTGTGTGTGTTTGTTGGGGGGGGCGTCACATGCAGGTGTCCCATATTCCCCCACGTGAGGCTGCTGGGAGGAGGTGTTGGTGTGTGAGGGTGGTCAGTGCCAAGAAATATTCCCTATTAAGAGGGGGAGAAAAAAGAAAGTGCCCGGGATCTATATTTTCTGCAGCCAGATATTAAAAAGATAACTAAACATAAATCAATCAGAGGGGAAAATTGTATTTTCTCTTTCACGCATCTTTCTCTGCTCCATTTCCTCTCTGTCTCTCTCTACCTGCTCAGCTCTGCAGCGTGTGTGTGCGTGCGTGTGCGCGCGTGTGTGTTTGCACAATTGTGTGTGCACAAATGTGTGTGTAAATAAAGTTTATATTAGACAGAAAGGAGCTTTAAAAGTGTTTGTGCCATAGGACTTGTAATGTATAAGATCGAATATGTATTTATACTCAGTCATTAAATGCAGCACACTATTCTAATGATGTATTAATGTACTCATGACGCTTCTGGCATTTTTTGTTGGTATTTTTCTGATAGCGATTTTCTACACAATGACTTTTTCGAGCAGTCTTTTACCCTCCTCCGTGGCAGTATTTCAAATCAGTGTTTTTTTGATTGTATTGGAGTGATTATAGGCTTGCATAAATCCACTTTTTTCCTCCTCTTAATGAATGTATTGACTGTATAAGGACTATGTATTACTGTGCTGTGAGAAAGTATGCAGAAAAGTATTGGCACATATTTTTGATTAAATAAATAAAGAGCAGTATGTCTAAGTGTTGAGACACAGAGCTGAAGGTGAAGTGTGTCTTTTTTTTGTCTACTGATAAAATCATACATTAATTAACACCAAGGATGTTACTACACAGATGTACATCCATGACAGAAACACAAAAGGCTTAACTGCACTAATGCAGAAACTGTAGAAGTCTTGAAAGATCAGATGTTTTTTTTATTGATAAATGCACTTTTTTTTTTTTTAGGTAATCACATAATCATATTTTTTTTTACTAATTTTAAGCTGAAACACAAAAAGGATCCATTACTATCATCACTATTCAAATTAAAACTCTAAATTAAGATACTCAAAATAAATACAGTTAAGAAATTGTGTTAATAAAATACTTCTTCTGGATATGTGTTTTTAGTCTTTTTAGTGATTTATCAGAATAAAATTTCTAATGTGACTAACGCTGACTTTCTAATAGACTTTTTAGTCGTTCTAGCTGAACATGCAAAACTAGGGAAATGTTTTAAACTAATAGGCATCATAAAGATCCAGACTATAAAAACTGTCTGAAGCCTTTAGAGCACTCTAGAGTCTGACTTACTGCACAGCAACTAGTAATACAAATTTTGAAGTTAATATTTCAGATTTTGGCCATTTTTTTTTTTTTTTTGCCTACTGGGTTGCTGAGGCCAGTGTAAGAGAATATATGAGGAAATAAGGAAAGCAAAATAAGCACCTTTTAAGTAGAGCTATTCTTTTTAAATGGTTGCTAGAATGTACACCCATTGGTTTATTACTTACTTATTACGTTATTAGGTACAGCTGTTCAATTGGTTGGTACCAGGTGGGCTGCTCTGAGTACCAGAAATTGCTGCTCTAATGGGATTTTCCCACAGAACCATCTCTAGGGCTCACAAAGAATGGCCGGAGGCAGTTCTATGGGTGAAAATGCCTTGTTGATGGCAGAGGTGGTCACACAACATGTCAAACCTTGAAGCAGATGAGGTCCATGGTGCTGAAGAAACTGAGGCTAAAAGTTGTCTGGGCTGATGAGTCTCGATTTCTGCTGCAACAGATGAACAGAAGTTACTGACGTTTAAAACAGCGGTTCACATTTTTCCATTTCCATATGAAACACTTTGCACTGATTATTTTAGCCCATTTATCACTTACTGTGGTGGTAGAGCCAGCGTGTAACACTGATTCAGGACAGCATTTCTCCCCAGTTTGTGCAACGGTGCATAAATCTAGAGTTTCAAATCCAGCTGTGTACCATTAAAATTATGGGAACTACAATCAGTGTGATTTAAAGCATTTAGAAAATACTGCAGAGCTGGGTAGATGTTATCATGTTGCTACTTACACTGCACTAACAAAGCAGAAGCTCATCGGAAGCAGTCCAGGGGGTTGCTCACAAGCTCATACAGCGAGAGGAGGGATTCGTGTGTGTGTGCGTGTGCGTGTGCGTGTGCGCGTGTGCATGTGTGTGTGTGTGTGCAGATATATGTTATTGATGGAATGGAAAGCCAGTCCTCATAATGTAAATCAGTAAATTCTAAGGGGGCTAAGGTAAACCTCTAGACAGTGATTGTGAGTCAGTGTCATGCCCTCTGGAGTGATGATGATGCTGTGTGAGAGAGTGTGAGTGTGTGCGTGCCCAATTAAAGTCTTCTGACAGCTGCCCTGAGTCATCCAACACTTTGTTCCTGTCAGCGTCAGTATAAGTGAGAAACGGAGCAGGAGAAGATGTTATTTTATCAGACCATAATCACCTCTGACTGAAGACAAAGCAACACAATTGTGTCATCTTCCAAACTCCCCCTGGTTCGATCCACAGGCAGTAAACCAATCTCTGACTTGCTCATATTCACAGTCTACCAATCATCAATTCACAGAGCTCACGAAAAGCCAATTAGAAAAATAATGCTCACATTTCACATTCCCTGCATAACAGTCACATTAAAAGCAGCTGCACAAAAGAAACGGCGCGTTTGTTTCATGGAAACAACCTGCGAGTGGTCTCTCAATAAATCCACACGGGATTGAATTTTACGATCTGAGGGGACTGCGCTTTTCATCTGCACACTAAGATAAAGTCTGTCTTTTTGATAAATGTGCTGTCCACTCTTACCCATGTGAAGCTTATGCTTCAAAAATGAGGAAATAAGGAGGGAAACATGGAAGGACGAGGAAAAAACACAGAGTCTGTGTATTCACATGGCAAGTGTGAGCAGGCTGTTGCTGCAGTAATAAAGATGGATGAGCCTGTCGGATGCTGCCGATTGTGGCTGCGTGTGCTCACGTGGGCATTCAGTTGTATTCTTGGTATTAACAACAACAATAATATTAAAAAAGAATACATTAATATGAGGCTAATATCCATTGAATGACAAATAATTATGAAGTTGCTATTTTTACTCTTTCTCATTTTCCTTGATAATGAATTAAAATCATGTCCAGTGCATCAAATCGCATTTTGTGAACGCTGTAAGCAACAATCATTAGAAATGAACGACATCTTGTCCCTATTTATTTGAAGCTTGTATTTGTGCACACATTGACTCCGTGGTATAATTTTTAAACACGTACCCTAAAGCAGATGACTCGTAATCTGGAGAGGAAATGGCGTGTCACAAATTTAGAGGATCATCATTTAGCCTGGAGAAATAGTTTGCTGCTTTATAAGAAAGCCCTCCGCAAAGCCAGAACATCTTACTATTCATCACTGATTGAAGAAAATAAGAACAACCCCAGGTTTCTCTTCAGCACTGTAGCCAGGCTGACAAAAAGTCAGAGCTCTTTGAGCCAACAATCCCTTTAACGTTAACTAGTAATGACTTCATGAACTTCTTCACAAATAAAATTTTTATCATTAGAGAAAAAATTACCAGTAATCATCCCACAGATGTAATATTATCTACAGCTACTCTTAGTACCATTGATGTTAAGTTAGACTCTTTTTCTCCAATTGATCTTTCTGAGTTAACTTCAATAATTACTTCCTCCAAACCATCAACCTGTCTTTTAGACCCCATTCCTACAAAACTGCTCAAAGAAGTCCTGCCATTAATTAATTCTTCGATCTTAAATATGATCAACCTATCTCTAATGATCGGCTATGTACCACAGGCCTTCAAGCTGGCTGTAGTTAAACCTTTACTCAAAAAGCCATCTCTAGACCCAGCAGTCTTAGCTAATTATAGGCCAATCTCCAACCTTCCTTTCATATCAAAAATCCTTGAAAGAGTAGTTGTCAAACAGCTAACAGATCATCTGCAGAGGAATGGTTTATTTGAAGAGTTTCAGTCAGGTTTCAGAGCTCAGCACAGCACAGAAACAGCTTTAGTGAAGGTTACAAATGATCTTCTTATGGCCTCTGACAGTGGACTCATCTCTGTGCTTGTCCTGCTAGACCTCAGTGCAGCTTCGATACTGTGACCATAATATCCTATTAGAGCGATTAGAACATGCTGTAGGTATTACAGGTACTGACTGCAGTGGTTTGTATCATATCTATCTAATAGACTCCATTTGTGCATGTAAATGGGGAGTCCTCTTCACACACTGAGGTTAATTATGGAGTTCCACAGGGTTCAGTGCTAGGACCAATTCTGTTTACATTATACATGCTTCCCTTAGGCAGCATCATTAGAAGACATAGCATACATTTTCACTGCTATGCGATGACACCCAGCTCTATCTGTCCATGAAGCCAGATAACACACACCAATTAGTTAAACTGCAGGAATGTCTTAAAGACATAAAGACCTGGATGGCCGCTAACTTTCTGCTTCTTAATTCAGATAAAACTGAGGTTATTGTACTCGGCCCTGAAAAGCTTAGAAATATGGTATCTAACCAGATTCTTACTCTGGATGGCATTACCTTGGCCTCCAGTAACGCTGTGAGGAACCTTGGAGTCATTTTTGACCAGGACATGTCCTTCAATGCACATATTAAACAAATATGTAAGACTGCGTTCTTCCATTTGCGCAACATCTCTAAAATTAGAAATATCCTGTCTCAGAGTGACGCTGAAAAACTAGTTCATGCATTTATTACTTCCAGGCTGGACTACTGTAATTCATTATTATCAGGATGTCCAAAAAACTCACTGAAAAGCCTTCAGCTAATCCAAAATGCTGCAGCAAGAGTCCTGACAGGGACTAGAAAGAGAGAGCATATTTCTCCTGTTTTGGCTTCCCTTCATTGGCTTCCTGTTAAATCCAGAATTGAATTCAAAATCCTGCTCCTCACATACAAGGTCTTAAATAATCAGGCCCCATCTTATCTTAATGACCTTGTAGTACCATATCACCCTATTAGAGCACTTCGCTCTCGCTCTGCAGGCCTACTTGTTGTTCCTAGAGTATTTAAAAGTAGAATGGGAGGCAGAGCCTTCAGTTTTCAGGCCCCTCTTCTGTGGAACCAGCTTCCAGTTTGGATTCAGGAGACAGACACTATCTCTACTTTAAGATTAGGCTTAAAACTTTCCTTTTTGCTAAAGCATATAGTTAGGGCTGGACCAGGTGACCCTGAATCCTCCCTTAGTTATGCTGCAATAGACGTAGGCTGCCGGGGGATTCCCATGATGCATTGAGTTTTTCCTTTCCAGTCACCTTTCTCACTCACTATGTTTAATAGACCTCTCTGCATTGAATCATATCTGTTATTAACCTCTGTCTCTCTTCCACAGCATGTCTTTATCCTGTCTTCCTTCTCTCACCCCAACCGGTCCAGCAGATGGCCGCCCCTCCCTGAGCCTGGTTCTGCCGGAGGTTTCTTCCTGTTAAAAGGGAGTTTTTCCTTCCCACTGTCGCCAAAGTGCTTGCTCATAGGGGGTCATATGATTGTTGGGTTTTTCTCTGTATCTATGAAGCGCCTTGAGGCGACTTTTGTTGTGATTTGGCGCTATATAAATAAAATTGAATTGAATTGAATTCTCATTCAAAGAAGAAATCTCATTACTTTTGTTAAAAGTAATGGAGTACTGGTGCAACCCAGATTAGCAAGCTGTATCTAATCAAGTGTATATGTTCATCTATATATCCAAGACAGAGATTAGACATCATCCAAAAACCACACGAAAGGCTGATTTTAACATTACAACAGTTTCTGTGGTTGTTTCAGAGAATGCATCTCACATACATTGAAGGGATTTCATTCAAAATTTCAGCCTGAGTGAAGACAAATTGAGAAAAATTAAATCAAACCCTGGCACATTATTTTATCCAATTTCCTTGTCTGTCTGTCATTCAAGTTCACAAACTTTCATGCAATTTCTTCTCATTTCAAGCAGCAAATCCTTGTAATCAGGGGCTGTCAAACTTCTAATTTTATCATTTACAGTTTGATGGCTAAATTCCACTTAGCTGCTTCAGTCAGTCAACAGGTTTTGCGCGTGCTGGCTCTCTGGGACATGTGAACAGAGCAGAGCAGTGTTAATGATATTAGTCAGCAATGAAAAGTTCAGGCTTCAAAGAAACATTTCAGTCATTAAAAGAAATATCTTGTAAATATAGGATGAAAATTCTTTGATCTGTTTTGATTTTACAGAGACGATGTTTCTGGGCTGTAGTTAGGGGGAACTGATTTACAGAGGTTTGAGATTTCAAGAAATCCAATTGTTTTTCTTAAGCCGCCCACATTGACGTAAAGCTCACGGCATAGATGTGAGACATAGGACCACTTAGGAGCGAGGCTTCCTGAAAATCTGTGAGACTTTAAATGTAATTGGATGTGATTGATGGTGCCACACGAAGCTCTGAGATCAAGGAGGATGAAGATGGAGTGCAGACCCACTTCTGCACTCCATGTTCAAATGTTTGATGGAAAACCATATATGCTGTTGATCATAGGTTATGTTTTTGCAGCATTTAAAAAGTAAATGCTGCACTGATGCTTCAGAGGCTTGACTTTTAACACAGTGAAAATATATCCCATATTAAAATCTTAGTGCACTCAAGTGTACTTCAAAGCAGAGTAATGGTGGGCAAATCTTCAACTGTGTTCATGATTATTTCACTTGAAACTTGCTTTTTGGGAAAACGTATTTTGTATAGAATATTTATGCTTAACTTTGGGGCGGCTATGACTCAGGTCATCTACCAATTGAAGGTCGTCAGAAATTCTACTTTTACTGTATTTTACATATGTGGAAAATCTATTGCAAATGCCTCTAAACAGTATAAGGAAATAGACCATGAATGTCATGGCAGTAAAAGTGTTTATAGTCATAGATTTGTTTTGTTTTTATATTAGAATAAAATCTCACTTGTAATTAATTACCTTTTTAATTTATTTATTTTAATTTGGTATACTGTGTCCATTACACACTGTGCTATATATATAATACACCTATCTGGTTAACAGCTACACTGTGCTACAGTAGGTACACTGGGTTACCCCTTCTTTTGCTTTCAGGGTTGCCTTAATTCTTCATTGCACAGATTAAAGAAGGTCTTGGAAACATTCCTCTAAGATTTTGCTCCATAATGACATGACAGCATCACAGTTGCTGCAGATTTGTCAGCTTCACATCCATGATGTGAATCTCCTGTTCCAAAACAGCCCAAACGGGTTCTCCAAGATTCACATGTGGTGACTGTGGAGGCCATTCAAGTACAGTGAACTCACTGCCATGTTTAAGAAAGCAGTTTGGGGTGTTTTCAGCTCTATGACATGGTCAGCAACAATACTCAGGTAGGCTGTGGTGTCTCAGCAATGCTCAGTTTGTACTAAGCAAGACGCAGAAAAGCTGCTACATACCACTCTGACGCCAAATTCTGATGCTACCATCCGAATGTTGCAGCAAAAATCAAGATTTATCAAACCAGACGATGTTTTTCCAATCTTGTATTTTCCAGTTTTGTTGCTTTTGTGTGAATTCTAGTCTCGGTTTCTTGTTCTTAGGTGACAGGAGCGGCACCCGATGTGGTCTTCTGCTGCTGAAGCTCATTTGCTTCAAGATCTGGTGTCCTGTGTATTCAGAGATGTTCTTCTGCACAGCTTTGATGTAACAAGTGGCCATTTGAGTTACTGTTGCCTTCCTATCAAAAAAGTTTGACCTCTGGCATCACCAAGGCATTTTCATCCAGAGAATGCTGCTCACTGGATATCTTCTCTTTTCTGGACCGTTCTCTGTAAACCGAAAATCTCAGTAGATCAGCAGTTTCAAACAATACTCCAACCAGCTGCTCTGGCATTCATTTCTGGCACCACATTCAAAGTCAGTTGAATCCCTTTTCTTCCCCATTCTAATGCTCAGTTTGACCTTTTGCCGGTCATCTTGACCGCGTCTACATGCCTAAATGCCATGAGTTGCTGCCTTCTGATTGGCTCATTAGATATCTACATTAACAAGCAGTTGGCCGGTGAGTGCAGTCAGCATTTTACCTGCTTAAATTTTCTAAATGGCCTCAAACCCTCCAGAGTTAGAGAAATCATTTCACATTAGAGTGAAAAATCTACACACTACAACATTTAAAGGAAACTTTTACAATGTAAATTCAGCGCAGAAAGCAATCACTAATAAGCTCTCTAACCTAATTTAATAATACAAATAAAATTTGCGAATATCATTTATTTGCTGAGCAAAATATTTTTGAGTTCGTGCCACATTGTACTTTTCCATATCACCCTGATGAAGCCCTCTTCAGTTTGTGCTTCTTCAGATAAGCTTTTCAGTGCCTATTAACGCTCTAAGCATGACCACTTAGGCAGTACGCACCATGAAAAGCTTTTTAAAGGTTTAAATCAAACCTTTATGGTAATATAAGGTGTATTTAGAGAGGTCAGTGGAGGAGTCTGCATAACAGCAGTAACAGTTCAGCACAGTCATCCTTGCAAAAACCAGTAATAAACAAACTCAGTGTTGAGGTTTTAATAACGTTGTACAGGGCTGCATTGCATTTCCTCCTAACACACAGGTGTTACAGCACAAACGTGGGTGTTTCTGATATTTTCTTCAGAGAGACATCAAATTGGATTGCATTATATTGTTATTATATCTGTCTGTGATGTAGGCGTCTGTCACTGCTCCAGGCGCTCTCTAAAATACTCAACTCATCCTCCTTACTGAGCAATAACTGCTGTAAGTATGTGTTTGGACCTGTCTTCGCACAGAGTTAAATGAAACACAAAGACAAACAACAGCACTCCGTCTTGTGACTCATCTGACGAGGTTCGTCACACAGATGAGCACGATTAGGGACATCAGTAGTAGTTTACAGTCACAGGAGTGTCACACACCTGTGAGTCTTTTTGACTGCAGGAGGTGGCAAATCATGTCTTGATTGTGGTAAAATTATATAGTGGGATGATGAAGCTTTAAAAAGGTTTGTATTCAGAGAACAAAGTGACTGGAGCAAATCAGCTGAATTGTTCCGGGAAATGTATTGAAGAAGGTGTTACAGAATATATGGTACAGACTGGAGGAAATAAGGTAATTTTTCCAACCTGAAAGGCCCTAAAAAACATTTTTTTTGCATCAGTCACCTTATGAGACGCCTGAACGCAAAACTTATCAGCTGTAGCTGTTTCACGTGAGAGATTTATGCACGTTTGTGCCAATCCAGCTGTGCTCATCTGGTAATCTGGATTTTGCAGCATTTGAATCTCCGTGTTTTGACAAATACACTTCCAGGTCAAACAAATCTGATCAAAACACACCCACACAGTCACGATAAGGTGTGCTCTGTACTAGTGGGAACTTTTATAGAAAGGCAAGCAGAGACCAGGAACAAAAAGAAAAAGAGCGTTTAACGAGACAAACTGGACCCGATTAAAACAAACCTTTTCATGACTGTGTGCTGGCTTTTATTCTTTCATATCCTTTTCTCTACTCCCTCCTGGTTGAAGAATTCTAAACGTTATCATAATCAGTATTATCGTCCAAATATTTACCATTAGCTGACAAAGAAAAATAATTTTACAAAAATGTAAACGAATGAGAAAACCAACTAGACCAAAAACTAATCATGAATCATAAACTGGGAAAACTAACTCGTGAACAGTAACCTGGAACAACTTGAAGACACAAAGGAGGATTAACAGACGACCTGACAAGGCATAATGGATAACTGACACAATATATACGTACACAAGGGTCAAAATAGAGACACAGCTGAGACGAATAGTTATAACGAGACAGGGGAAGCAAAACTGAACACAGGACAAGAGACTGTCAAAATAAAACAGGAAACATAATGAGATGTAGACAGAGACAAACGGGCTTCACACTGGGGTTCGGGGAAGAAACCAACATGGATGCATATGACAGACAGGGGAGACATGGAATGAAAGACAAGGAGAGGAACAGAAAAGGGAGACAAAACACAAGGACGTGACTAGGACCCGGAGAGCGAGGGAGCGAGCGAACAGAGAAGGAGCGAAGGACAGCTAGATGAAGGCAAAGGCACAAAGGGAACCCAATAAACAAGAGAACATAAACCAGAAATTACAAATAAACTCAGAGACATAAACAGGAATAAAAACTTGAACTTTAAGCATCTTCAAAATGCAGCAAAAGGAATCATGAATGCAAACTAAACTCTAAATGTTGGATCAAGTTTCCAGCAGCCTGACAAATATAAATAAATCCTTGTTCTTTGTGCTTGAACTATGACTATGAAGCACAATCAACACTATATAATTTAGAACCATCTATGACACAACCTGGCAACACACAACAACACTGGGTGTGTGGGCAGCTAATCTCTGCACGGGCATACAGAACATGATGCTCACATAGACTCTATAGATGTATAATGTTGTAGTGCTATTGTGGCTTCAATACTTTACACTTCGTGAGCGTGGAGACACAGTTGAGAGAGACTTTAGAAGACACGGTAACAAACAGTAGTAGGTGGGACAGTAAGACTTCTCCAAAGTTATTGCCAGTTATGCCTGTAGTTATGAAAAAAGACTTTTCAGTGAAGTCATCACTGGATTAAATGTTTTATTTTCAAAATCATATCTAAAGCCAGTTCAGTGGGGGGTTTTTTTTAATGAAATTTGACGCTCTTTTGCAGCAAAATGTTGTGATTTCTTTTTGTGTGTCCTATGAATCAGAAAATAGTGGCAGTTCTTCACTATTTAGAAATTTTAAAATGCTGCCTTTTTTTAATGAGACCAAGTCAGCAGAACAGCACCAGTCTATAGAGTTACTGCTATTAAAAAAAACTCCACAGGGGGCCTTTAAAGAAGTTTTGTTTCCCTAAAGTTAACTTTCACTGTTGTTAATTTAGTCATGAATATTTAATTCTTTAGAGAAATGTGCCCTAAAGCCACATTCTGTCACGGGCTGCGATGGCAGACCGTGGAGTTGCAGAGAAAGTAGGGCCCAAATGCGAGACTCTTAGTGAAGGACAGTGGACTTATTGACAGGGGCGGAAAACACACAACTATATACAAAATCCCGGCACTGTGGTCCTGTGGCGATTCTCCCTGAATCCCACACAGTGCAGATGTTCGTGAAAGGTGAAACAGTGGCGACTCCAAAAACTCCCATACCGTGACTTCCAAAACACGCACCGCTCCAGATTCCTGGTAACACAAACAGGTTAGCAGGGAATCTACTTTCTCGAAGGTTTATATCAAGTCCACGGCTGTACTGACGAGTTCTGACTCAAGGATCCAGCGTCAGCCTCAGCTCAGCTACAGTCTTAAATACTGCTCCCTTGACGGGCGTAATCCGTTGCAGCTGGCAGAGGAGGACGAGCGGCAGGTGTGGCTGTCTCTAGTGCAGGAACACTTCCGGGTTTGCAGTCTCCACAGCGAACCAAAACGTCTGGAAGCTCACACGGAGACACCAGGAGGAAAAAAGGAGAGAAAGCCAAAACACCACACGAACATAACTAAAATACATGAGTCCTGGGTCCGTAGACCCAGGCCATGACACATAAAGCTCTCAGTGGTTTTAATCTGCTTACTTAAACCAGAAAAATGGGAGGTGGGGTTCACCAAAGACTTACAGATCAGTTCCACACATGCCAACCAGCTTCTGTTTTTTTTAATGAAGTGAGTCAGAATAAATAATCAATTAAATGCATTTAAACCAATGCATTTAATGCATTTAAATTTCAAGGCGGTATAAAAATGTTTACCATTAAATGCTAAGACAAGTAATTGGACACTTTTATGCTCCTTTGTGTTTATAGCAACCAATAAACTGCTGAGCCCTTCTGCGAGGAAATACAGAGTAGATTCATGAAGCACTCATGCCTTTTCTGTGATAGAGAATGATGAATCCATGCTAATCCACTTTCATCGTGCCTACTCCTTCTCCCCAGCTGCTTCACTTCTAGCTGTGAATATGCGCCTGTTGAATGTATTACCCGCCGTGCAAGCCCTTTGCTTTCATCTAACTAACCACGCCACCTTGATGTTGGAGTAGTGCTTAATTCAGGGTGGTTTAGAGCATCAAACAACCTGCAAGTCCAAACAGCTAACAGAAACAAAAGGTCACCTGTGAAGTTGACACTTACAGCAGACGCGCGTTGTCGTTTTTTTCTCTGCGCATTTGTGCAAGCGAGATATTATGCACATGCACCTGACAAATTTGTTTGCATCATAAAGGATCTGTTTAAACACTGACAGACCACTGCCCTGCAGTTTGATTAGAGGATGTTCCACCATGTGGAGCACTGCTATAACCTCCAAAAAAAACACAGGAGAAAATCATCTCTTTTTTCCTGTCCAAATCCTTCACTGATGCACAAATCCCTCCCTTTGCTTCAAAACAATCAAGTTAGGTTTAATGAGCGAGTCCAGTCACTGACAGTAAAGCTGTAATATATGGCCAGAAGACTCTCCCTGCCTTCCTGAGGGGCACATTGTGAAGTGATGGGGAATACAAAAGGACGTCTACAAGTTTAACAGTCCCTTATTGCCATCCTTATTCGTCCCCCATCTTTACTTTCACCCTTCCCGCTTCTCTTCTCCAGGTCAGACTGGCACAAAAGTGAAGCAAATAATGCATGAGGGTAATATACTCTACCATCACCTTTCTTTAATGGTGACCTCTCAAGCCCATCTTCCTTCTCTTATATAGTCTCTCCTGTCTCGAGAGCTGTCACTAATCCTCTTGCTGCTTTTAGCCAACTCCCTCTTTAATCATAATTCAAACAGTGTATCAAAATGCAGGAGCAAAAGGCACCGAGAGCCATCCATCAAAATACTGACACTGAATGAGAACCTGAATATGTGATGAGGAGCAGAAACAACACATTGCAACATTTTGCAGCACAGGTTTTTTTTTTTGGGTTTTTTTCGTTTTTTCGTGCTTTTTTTTCTTGCATAAACCCACTGACCCGACTTTGGATAATATTCACTCTACTTTGTTATTCAGTGACGCCTCATAGATTTTGCATGGAATTGATGGAAAAGTTTGTTTAATGACAGACTGCGGTGACAGTGTTGATTCATTGTAATTGAAAGTGGGGAAAACACTGATTAAGTATCGCAAATTAAATTACCGTCTATGATGTATTTGATGATAAATCAAAAGCCTGATCAAAAAGATCAGAAAAGAGACGCACATGCTGAGGACAGAAGAAAACAGGCAACATGTGACTCCTAAAATCTAACTCGTCTGGGAAGGCATTTAATTGCCAGAAGGTACATGAAAAGATTGATTCCACATGCGTGTCAGGGCATTCATTAATTTCTGCTCTGAAGAAGCTCACTGTTTTTGTTCTAGGTTGATTTTCTCACAGTAAGGATTAACTGCAGATGCAACTGGGTACTAAGCAACTCAACGGTTTGATCAGAGAAAAGTTCGCGTGCATGAAATTAATCTTCTCCCACCGTATGCTTGAATAAATGACTACCGTGGTTGAGGATCAGACAGTTCTCTGTTATAAGGATGCAATAAAGTCTCTCTGGATACAGAGCACCAAAAAATGTTCATATGTACGCTTCATCAAGTACACCTTGCTGGTGCGAGGTTGGAGGGCCTATTTTTTTCTTCAGAACTGCCTTAATTCTTTGTGGCATAGAGTCACCACGATGATGAAAAATTTTCCATATTGACATTAAATATCACACAGTTGCTGCAAATCTTTCAGCAGCACATCCATGATGTGAAGCTCCCATTCCATCACATCCAAGCGTATCTTACTGGATTGATATCTGGCGATTTTTAGCGAGCCTGTGCAAACTGCTATTTCAGGTTCCTGTTCTGAGGGGTCTCCTGTCCCTCGCTGACTGAAACACCTCCAGATTCTGGCCAGTGATGCCAACAATCAGTTTGTTGATCTTTCTGGCATCTCCCCACTGCCACCACCAACACCAGACAACAGCAAAGTAGATGGCATTTGTTACCATAGACTGGTAGAAGAAAACATCTCACATAAATAGTTCAGGTCTTACAGATGATGCATGGGTGCGTGTGTACTGCATTATGGGGACAAGGACATGACAGCATATTCATGGTGTGGGGGCCAAAACACTGGTGTTTTGTCCAAGACATCTGCGCTCCAGGTATATGTATCTGTGCAGCACATCCAGACAGATTCAGCTCTCTAATCAAACCTACTAGCACTGGCTGACAAAAAAAACAACCCACAATGGCAATACGAGAAACCAGTAGGTTAGGAAATCTTCGTCCATTATTCAGGCTACGGATTCAGCATAACTGGTGAGCTTCGGGGCTGCTGCGGTCATTTTTCTTTTAAAAATACCACCTTTATTGCCACGAATGGAGAGCTTTAACCAAGTACACATTATCTCCCTCCTGTGTCCCCTCTTGAGGGAGGGTGCAGTGGTGCTGCTGCTGCTGTTGGTCAGCTTTAAGAGGCTGATGAGGGCTCTGACTTCATCCTCTGCAGCGCCCTTTACCACCCTCCAGGGAGCTCCCTTTGAGCCTCTCACTCAGCCCAGTCGGAGGACAGGAAGCACAAACAACCCCCTTCATCTGGCAAAATGACAACCACTGACAATGAGGGCTATCGTATTTGACACAGGGCAGACTCCAAAGACATTTTGTTCTCCTGCGGCCAGCTGTTGGACGAACACGCCTGTGCAACTTCAAAGAGAGGCGAACAAAGTGAGGAAGTGTGAGAGAGCGGTGTGGGTATTGAATGGGACAAGCCGAACACAGACGAGTAAAAGCAGCAGGTCCCTCGCGTTTTCTCATAATGCACAGAAGGCACTGACTGCAGTGTGTCAGCGAAGGGATAGACATCAGCAAACAAATGATATTAAAAAAAAATGCTGGACATGCACCAGTTAACAGGGCACCACTGGAGATTTCCAACTATTTCATGGTTCTTCATCGCTCCTCCTCTCGCAGTGATTAGTTTTTACAATCAGCGAATGCAAATTGGAATTTGCTGACAGCCCATCAATCACATTTTGGTTGCAATCTGTTGAGCAGCCTGACACATGCCAGTAGACATATCGTGCAGTCAATTTGCTCTTAGACAGTCAAATATATCTCCGTGCCACATGTATATGAGACATATTAACAACATTCAGTTTTCAACTACGCTCAAGGGAGAGCAGGCTGCTCGTCACACATGTCATTCACTGTTTCTCCAGAGCCACAGAACAGCTCTGTTGCATCGAGATGTCTTATTTTGACCAGCGCAAAGCATATATGAATTAAACCTAGCGCACAACCAAAGTGATAATATGATTTCACCTCATTTAAATCCCATTTTAGTTGTATATTTTACTTAAAGATCTTAAATGAGATGTGAAAGAGGGTTTGTTTTAGAAATGCATGGCAACTCACTTCAGTCACGTTGGTCACAGAAGGGAAACCCCCTTATTAGTTCTGCTTGACATTTATTATTTCAGCATCAGTAGTAGTTTCAGCCTTATAAAAAATCAGTACACGGGTTTTATAAGAAACTGAAAAGACACACTGCTTGAACCAAGTGTAATATTTTTTTTAAAAAACCACTGCTGAACAAAGTGCCTTTAATTTTGCAGACTTAAACCACATGTTTTTGGCCTAATGAGCAAAAAAGCCCATAATTACCTTCTAGCATTGTGTAATGACCATGTACTTTGAAGGTGATTAAACCTCTACACCTCCTCTAGCTCCAATTTAAGACTAGATTTTTTTTTTTTTTTTTTATCTAGATGGTAAGTGAGGACTGATCCGAGCAGGTCAGGTGAGTAGCATAATGTACTGGTGAAAGGGGACATAAAACAGAGAGGTGGCAGCTGCTTGAAGGTTTGTTGCCCACTGCAGCTCTAAGTGATGAAAAATGAATGCTGCACTGCCGTGGTGATTTGATTGATTTCAACATGTTTCCTCCTAAATAATGCATTACTACAAAACACTGTATGATGGCATGTAGCGCAGCAGTGCACAATTTCAGGCTCAGGGACAAAACGCATTGGAGGAGATAATCCAAAGAGAAAAGTAAATAGAATAATATTGTTTGAGTTCTCACCTGTTGCTTGTTACTGAATAAATGTAATTTATTTGCTTAAACTGACTTCAACTACAATACAATATTAAAGATTTGCAAAAAAAATAGGCTGTCAATTGCTTCAAAGGTGTCATTTGTTTCTTAATGATTTATTGATTACTGAGTGTTTGACAGATGACTGAGATTTGAGGCTGGTCTCCCTGCGAGATGTTTCACAGCTTTGGCAGAAGATGAAGCTTAATGCAGTTCAACAGGGGCGTGCTGATGAACAACAAGCAGACAGGCAGGGTCGTGTTAATGAAGCATGCATTGGTTGGCAACCAGAAGTTATGTGGAATGCAGTGAGTTTCCCACTATGAAATGTGTAATCTGATGGGAAAGAGCCATAAAGATGAAAGCCTGAAATTCAAGGAGATTGCAGAGGGTGGGGTGAAGGGTGCAGGGCTGAGTTATTGGGAATCCCTTGTTGTTTGGGTGCAGATGCACTAACTGCATACACAATCTCCTTTTGTGTAACTCCTGTGTGCCTCCTGAAAAGCCTTGGTTCACTGAGTTCACGGTGTTTAGCAGTCTGTAGAGGTGGATGCGGGGTTTTTTTCTCTCCCACCGAACCTTCCCCCTGTACACAATACCAAACAGCGTGATTAATTAGTATGGCCAGCAGCTATAAAGGCTCCAAATAAGTTGTCATCACTGGTCCCAGGGGTGTCTCTCTTTGGTGTAATTCAGAACAGATCGCCCTGCCGTTTCGCTCGCCCATGCCTGGCAGTTATGTGCTCACAAAAATTTAATGCCGTCCAAAACTCGAGGGACTTAACGTAATTTGTGGGCACCTGTGGTAATATCTGCTATCTTTTACCGAGGAAGTAATCAGCGGCGGGGTGAAGCTCAGTCATTTGATATTCCGATCAGTCTTCAGAGAGAAATCTTACTGTTGCCATCTAATAGCAGCACAGAGCTGAGAGCTAAACAGTGTGGTCATTATTTTTAAAGGGCCATTTCAGCCCGACAGACTCTAAGTGAAATAGGAACTCCCCCTGCAGGATCTCAGGGGAACTGCTGATAATAAAGCACCTGCTACAAAGCCTCGGCAGTCAATATGAGGGCATATTCAAAAGGTACCGTTTGCTGAGGTTACTCCACATCAGAGGTGCTGAGTAACCTCAGATAATGATGTCACCTGCTTGTGTTTGCTTTCTACTGAAGCACACTTCCAGAAATGCACGTTTATTCTTCGCTGATTTCCGTTTTGCTCCCGTGACAATAAAAACAAAACGGCAAGAACAAATCATTTGATCGTTCGTGACCTCGTGACCAACTCAATTAAGTCCATTTGTGTTTTATGGCACAATTAAGCCGAAGCAGAGAAGGCTGGCACCGGCATCCATCATAATTACTGACTGCATCATTTAATGACAGTGAATAATATGTCTGAGGAGGAAGGGAAGACACGCAGCTGTGCAGGTGGAAATACATTTGAAGGTAAAGGAAATGTCACCGCTGAAAAGGAACAGGAGAACAACCTGGGAAGAAACTTCACTGTTCCAATAATCAGTTAATGGCAAAATAAGAGGTAGCATCAATATAACGTGAAGCAGTGATCGTAAGCGCCACATCATTATTAATGCATTAGCAATGAAAGTATTACATGTTATTATCAAGTTATTATTTGTTTTTACATTTAAACATAAATGACTGTATCAGTGATGTTATGGTGTGCAAAGTATCATTTTTGCCACTAGAGGACAGTAAATATACATGAGTCTGACTAGGGTCAGGTACAAACGATATGTGTTTTCATTATAGACATTTTATTACTATATACTTAATTCTACTGCCTTATGGTTACCTATCTGTATATGTTTCCTTGTGGGAAAAATATATTTCCCTAATATTAGGAAATAAATAAGTACACATGACTAGCCATGCTTATTTTGGAGTTGCTGCTGGTTTATTATTTTGGAAAGGAAATCTATTGTTCACATTTATTTTCTCATTTATTTAACTTGATTTAAATCTTTTAAAAAAGGTTTTAGAGGGCAATGCAAATATTTGGTCACTCCAGATGTTTGATTCCTGCATCCTTGCATTCAGATTTTATTCTGCGGTAGAGTCACAGAGTGATATCATCAGTCACAAAGTGTCTTGATTCATGTGCAGTCTTCAGGTAGGGAAATCCCAAAAAGGAATCCAAGTGAAGAAGACCCTTGGATGAGTGACACTGCAACGTTTCTCCCACTGAAAACGATGAACAGAATCCACTTTTTGGGGCCATCAATCATTTCTTTTCTCCAAAACAAATGAAAGTGCACGGTGGGGAAGAGCTAAAGTTTCATTTTACAGAGTAAGGAGTGTATTTTAAAAAAAAAATAAAAAATTTAAATTCATTTTGTATTATTTTGTCACTGTTATAATTATTAATATTTTATTTTTTAATACACACGACAAAGCCTTCAGTATGGGACTAGGTTACCTTTATTGTAGATTATACTGTTTTTAATTTTCTTTGCTCCGTTGCTCTTGCTAGCCACCTAGAACTGCAATACCTGAGGCCACCACTAGGTGGCAGCGTTAACATCGAGAACCCTTTCTGAGTTTCTGTGAAGAGGAAGAAGGAGGAGGAGGGACGAGAAGAAAGGAGATGTGCGTTTTTAAATGGGTGTGTTGTTTCCGTGGACGTGTTTTAAGCAGCCACGAGACATTCGTGATTTCTCTCTCATGTTGTGAGCTGCCGAGACTCAGTTTAAGGTTTGTACCTCACAGCAGAACTTGTGTTATATGTTTTAAAAAGTGTGTAATGAAAGTTACTTTCGTCCAGTGAACGGCAACAGAAGTTCACAACAGTTGTTAGCTTTATCCCAGATTTTGTTTCTGAGCTAGTTTTTATTGTTACTGGAGGATGTGTTGAGCCGTTGGAGTAACTTTTAAATAGGAAGTGTTGGGATTTAAGCAGCCAGATTGACTGTGTGTGCTTTTCCTCCTTCTCAGTCACTTCAGACCTGTGTGAAGATGCAGAGCAGCAGCAGTGAGAGTGGGGCTGACTTTGAGCAGCTGAAGAAAAGATGGACGGCCTTGGTGAAACACTTTAAAGATGACCCCAGGGTAAGCCAAAACTTCACACCTCCACTTGTCAAAGTCTTTCATGTTTTCACTAATTTGTGTGCATCAGCTGATGGTTTGTCTGCAATGAAACCTGATCTCTTACAGGTAGCACGGTTGCTGAGTACGAGACTTGGGCGGTACCTCAGCAGCCACTCGTTTGTAGCTCTCACAGCTCTGATGTTCTGCGCTATGGCTGCAGTGCCTGTTGGACTCTTTGTCACTTTTGCTGTTGTGACCATGATGATATCTGCAGTGGGTTTTGTTGTCTGTGAGGGTAGGTGTGCTCACCCTTGCGCTGTAGCATTTTATGACACCGCACCACCTGGTAGTCACAAACCTGTCACCTGTGTTTGCTCTCTCAGCATTCCTGTTGTTTGTCGGAGGGTTGGCTCTGCTCTGGGTGCTCTCTGGTATCGCCCTCTTCGCCATCGTGGCCTCGGCCGTCGTCAATGTTTTGCATGTCACCACTTTCAGCCTGTTGAACCGTTATTACCCACATCTGACAAAGGTAACGTACTGACAATTAAGCATGAGTTTAGTTGCCTTGTTTGGAACAAAGTTTGTGTTGTAAATTAAAGTGGATCTATTATACTCATTTTAAGTTCAATGTTATTATTCATGAGCTCTACTAAAGTAGCTCTGACGTTCATCAGACCTTCATTCACTGTCTGAAACAACCTTTTAGCTCCCTTAAAGACATCTCTCTACTGATTGGCTGCCTGAGAGATGAGCTACTGGCTCACAGGTGTTGCTTGCAGATTAACTTTTGACTTATTAAATATGAACTGTATACATTCAGTCGTCACTTTATTAGGTACATTTCTTCAGCTTCTTGATAATGGACCAAAATCTGAGGAATATTTCCACCACCTCGTTGAATCTGTGCCATGAAGAATTAAGGCAGCTCTGAAGGCAAGCAGGGGTCCAACCCTGCGCTAGTAATATGTAACAGAAAATAAGGAGCATAAGGAACATGGCAGGTCCTTTTTAGACACAAACAGGCATACATTTTCATATCATCGGGTAATGTTAAAAAGTTTGTAGCTTGCATTGGAAACGTTTATTTTCTTAGCGGATGTGATCAGTTTTTCTCTTCGATAACAGAAAGGTGTAATCGAGGGCGAGAAGACAGAGTGTGAAACTTCAACAGAGAAGGACTCGAAGGCCAACTAGTTTTTCTTCTTCTGCCTGCCTGAAGTTTTGAGTCAGCCCAGCTGAATCCAGGAGGTTGCGATGCAGTGATACAGACTCCTGAACGTGCACTAGGGTGTTTTGTTTGAAATCTGCTGTTGTAACAGATCTCATTGTTATTGTATGTCTTAAGCCTAATGTTGTTATTATTTCAATAGTCTCACTGTAGTGGAGAAAGAGAGAGACCCATGGAATAGCTAATATTGAACCTACCTCATTTGCTAAGTCAAGCAGCCTTGTTTTAATCAAATGCCAAAAACGCAGGCAGCGTTCCGATCTGCAGAGTGAAGCCGATGACGAGGTGTTTTAAACGTGCACTCTTTTAATGGCCACTCCTTTGATTGTGTGAAGACTTACAGCTGTGTAGTAGTGTGCCTGTGTTATTTATCCATCCCTTATTTGTAGCGTCCAGTTTTAAAAGCTCTCAAAAAACATTCAGTGTGAGGGCTCATTGACCAGTGTGAGGGAGGCTTTATGTGAGGCTCATTTCAAGAACTAGAGAAAAGGGGGAACTCATGCACTTGCAGTGTTACTTTATTTCTCCCCTCCCCTCCAAAGAAAAAGGTCATGCACTACTTCATTACAGATGAACATTTTGTTAGAATGGAAATGCCGATATGTTTGTGTGTTCGACTGCAGTGTACAGCTACTTGATGTTAAGTGAAATGCACCAAAATGACTGTCATGTGTTTATGTTTGCTGTTACGTGTGAAGAGGAACGCTGTCTTCTGTCCAAACAGGGGTGAAAATATTCTGATGGGTCGCTCCAAAAAATAAAGAATGGTGACAAATGTTGTGTAGAACATGCAGTTGTAGTTATTTACTGTACACAGCTGTTTATTGGTGTGATATCAATCATAATGAGGCCAAACTCCATGTACTGAGAAGATGTTTATCCAGACTGCATATTGTGCATCAGATGACTGAACACAGATTAAACATTGTTGGGTTAAACTGAAACCAGTGCACGCAGTATGGTATGTTTCACTATTCTATCAACATTTCTGTACTTTATTTCTCTTGTTATCAAAAACCATCTGGTCTTCGCTTCATCCAAGTCACATCTGGGGTTTATCTGGCTTTAGCTGGAGTAAGTGAACTCTTGTCGAATTTAGCGATAATGATGTTCATTAGTTGTTTGTTTCTGGGAAAAGACATGAATGCAGCCTCGGGAGGGGTCACGAGCCTGCGTAAATGGGAGGTTTGCGTCAGGAAGGGCATCTTGTGTAAAATCTGTGCCAAATCAAGTGTGGATTCATTTTGTCCGCCCTCAGGGCAAGGGAGTAGCTCAAACTATGTTAGTGTTTCTCCAGTGTTTTCTATGAAAGCTGAAGTGATAGAGGCGTTTTGGACCATTCCTCCCTGGGCTGTATCACATTTGATGATACAGCCACTCAGGTATAACTGCTGGAAATGGTGTCTGCTACTTGCAAAGGCTATGTTATAGACAGAAGTAGAAATTAAAAGGAGGGAAGCAGCATGGTTTACACCAACTCTATGGATGCTTCAACCACCGAAAAAAATTCTCAAAATATCTCACTTTCAAAACAATAAACTGAAGATTTTGAATTATTGGCGGCAAAAAAAAATCTTTTTCCAGTGGCAGAAACAAGCTCCCACACCAACCTTCTTTCAGTACAAACAGCATAGAAAGGGCTCTGGTACATTGCAACCATGCTTCCAGTACCATCTCCAAAACCTGGAAAACCTGCTCCCGAGTTGTTCTTGGAAGAGTTACTGGGACAAGGATGAGAAAGTCCAGGCTGAGGCTGAACACACCACGTGTACTCCACAGTATCTTCAATTCGAATATATGAAAAGTAAGAGTGAGTGATACGGAAATCCTGACAAATCCCATTTTGTTTAAACTGTATATGCTGGAATTTTATTGCAAGTAAATGCTGCTTTACTTTCCCTCACATGCTCTATTTTGGTTGGTTGTTTTTTAAGCAATTCTATTCACTCTGTAGCAAGTATATGAATTACTTTGTGTAGTAGCCCTAATTTTGACTGGGTTGGTGTTTGGAACATGGCTAAACAATCATCAACTACCTTCATTTTTATACACAGGACATATGTGACATATGTGACTCCACAAAGACTTAAAGCTGGCCCAAATTGTACCCTTTGCATCTTAGATTCCTGGAGTGTCCCTGTTTCTTTTTTAAATGACTTAATAAATTAAAAAATTAATAAATTAAAACTACATGAGGCTCAGAAACACTTGATGGTTGACAGTCACAAGCCAGAAACTTCTGTTGCTCATCTTGAACTGTCCACAGCCAAAGGTGTGGAGGATCTTAAGTCTTTATATACGTCCCGAAGGAGGCAAGAGGAAAGAAATGAAGGAAGAAAGGTAGATGAACTTGCCAGAGATTCAATTCAATTTTATTTATATAGCGCCAAATCACAACAAAAGTCGCCTCAAGGCGCTTCATAGATACAGAGAAAAACCCAACAATCATATGACCCCCTATGAGCAAGCACTTTGGCGACAGTGGGAAGGAAAAACTCCCTTTTAACAGGAAGAAACCTCCGGCAGAACCAGGCTCAGGGAGGGGCGGCCATCTGCTGCGACCGGTTGGGGTGAGAGAAGGAAGACAGGATAAAGACATGCTGTGGAAGAGAGACAGAGGTT